>NW_027175821.1:11693620-12021120 GCF_023055335.1 Clinocottus analis
TTTAAAGTGGGCATTTATAGCTGCTTCATACATATTAAATGTATATATGTTACATTAACAATGGATGTAATAACTGTGTAAAATGTGTAAGAAATGTGTCAGATATTATGGTAATATATCAGTGTTTTCATCATCAATCGACGTGCCAGTTTAAAGGTTTAGTCATTTCAAACTCGCTGACTCAACATTGACAGCTAAACCGGTGCAAACCTGCGTCACTGATGGAAGTGTGACTGCGCCGAAAGGATAGAAACTCAAAAACAAATTGAAATCAAACTCTAAACTTTTTTTCAGATGTTTCTGGGTTTTTTTAATTCAATGTAGGTACATTATTTACTCAACTATGTAGGCTGTGGCTGACGGCTAGCAAAACAAGCCTCATTTGCATCATTCCGTCTAATCCTGGAAAGACGTTTGACTACTTGGTGATAGTCGCTCTCGATACTCATTCTCATTATGGAGGGCTTTTCATCTTTGGAAGGCAGTGGCTCTGTCCTTTTCATTTTTTTATTTCCAGCTGATTTCCTTTTTTTTGCAGCTTCACAGTTGCAACCGCTTGTAATGTAAATCGCATCATTTCCCTTTCAGCAGAGAGATGAAGAACTCAATGACATTGGGTGCCAAGAGCGGTGAATTACCAGAACTGGACGTGGGCCAAACACACACACCGCTCCACGAGTTAGTGAGGAATCCATCTTGCCTATCTGCTTACAGTCACACTTTGTTAAACAGCATCTCATGAATTGAGTTACGTTTTTGTCTTTCATGTCATAAATGCAGCAACCAGACAGCTTCAGCGATCCCATTACAGTAACTGAAGAAAAAAATGCTTTTCTGTAAAAGCCAGTCAATCTGGAATAAGTTAGCTTCGTTCAAAATCACATGAGTCTCGAAAAAGAAAAGTGAAAAGTGGGAGAGGAGTTGATCAAAAAGAAATGTTGGCAGTTAAACTGATAAATTCCCTTGAACAAGTCCCAACTGTTCCCCAAATGGGTATCCCCATGGCTCGTCTTTGTTTAATAATTTAACTGACTTCCAGTTTACGGCAGCAGACAAAGTTTCCCCCACAGAAAAGTTTTGCATTGCATTTTTTAGATTTAATGAAAAAGTGTAGGACTGTGAAATGGAGAGAAAGATGGAGAATCTCAAGTGTTTGTTTGGTTGGAGCAATATGCAGGAATGTTTTGATCTTTACATATTTGAAATTCATTGAAAAGTTGAAAACACATTCTTTTTGAGTTGCCTTGTCCCATCTCTCTCTATTGTAACATATCTTGCATACATAAAGTTATTACCATTCCTCCTTTTTTTAGTAGCAAAGTCCTCCAAATGTATTTGGAAGCATGCGTGTGTTGTTTTGTCTGGCTGAGGAAGGTTTCAGTCTCCCACACTGCTCTCAAACATCTCGCTCCGTCTCAGACACAGCTGCCTTGGACAGAAATGTTCCTCATTCCATTCCCATGAATCTCTCTTCCTGAAACATGCACGTTCACTTTCAAAGCCCACGTACACACACACAACCGTGAGCCCCGTTATCTAACACAGTGGCAGGGGCACACATAATATAGGCAGCTAGGAAGTACTGCATATTACACAGGCAGAGTTTGGAGGAAGTCACTGCCTGTAATCCATGCAACATATTGTCACAGGAGATTTTTTTGTTGATGCCATTGTTTGAGTTAAAGTTTATTTTATATACACACACACACACATATATATATATATATATATATATATATATATATATATATATATATATATATATATATATATATATATATATATAGTGTTTTTAAGCAGTTGCGTTTATATTGCTTCCTATTCTTAGGAATTAATTTAAGAAAGTTCCATTTCCAAGTTTCCAATTCTAATTACTCATCTACCCTGATTATTATGTTCCAAAAACATTCATATCAGAGCTGAAACAGAAAATTAAAAGTCAATCTGTCTCGAAAATACAACCATTGTTTTTGGCAAAATGGCTGTGTGTTTAAACTTTCAGAAAATACTCTCTGCTTCCATGTAATCAGCAGTTCAGGCCCATATTTCTCCACAGCATGCACGTCTGACCACAAGTGAACCTGCGTCTTCTGCGAGGTGTAAGTTTACGAGTCATTTAGGTCTAAAAGATTTTGGAGCCAGTAGCAGCAGGACAATATGACAATGAAGTGACAAGAGTTATCTGTCCGCTTGTTCATCTCACGTAACATAAAGAATGAGCACACATACCAGCTCTGTGCTCCTGAAGGGGGACACTTGCAGGGCCTCTTTTATGGCTTCTAAAAAGGGACACATCCCCTTTCCTCTCTGGCCGGCATGGTGGTGGACAGCAGCAGCCAGCACCCTGTCCACTAAAGCTCCACAGAGGCACAGCCACGGCTTCATCTGATGTCATGCATACAGCACAAACATGGAAACACCATCGGTATATTCATACAGTATCTATGGTATGAAGATGACTTGAAAGATTCTTGAAATGGCCACAAAGTCACCCACACACACGTACCCGCACACACACACACAATATGAAAGCCCATGCATTAAAAATGGTTTTTTTTTCTGGCAGTGAAAACTGGCAGCTAAATAATTTCTTCATTGACCTGTCAGCTTAAATAAGCGTCAGAATAATTAATACAAGTGCATCCACATATAGTATATATGCCGACAAACAGAAATATACACAAACTCATTCAACCTTTAATATCACTGGGTGTTTTTTAGAGATTCTCTTTTGCAATACAACAGCTAACAGTCATCAAGCTAATGCATGTCCTTCATAATCCTCTTACCCAACCTCAGTGATATCAAAGAGAAAATATATGAGTGGTTTTATTAGTTTACATCCAGTGCATTGCATTATAGTTTATTTATTAAGTCAGAGATGTTGGTCAGTAGTATGACAAGTTGATCTGCGAGGACATTCCTGAAGGTTCCTGTTTCGCCGGGTTAGTCAGTAACAAAGTGAATCTTCCCGGGGAGCCGAGAGGAATGTCTGTTCCAGATATTGACGCCAGAGAGTCAACTGAGCAGAATCCCAGTAACGCCGGGAATGTGTCTTCTCGGTTTGGTGGGAGCCCTGTTTCCGTCGCGGACACTGTCCAGATGTGTTCCCCGCACTATAACTCTGGTGTCCGGCCGTATCAAGAATGCAGAGCAGTGACGCTGAGCCACAGTTAGGATTGTGTTGTGTGATTCTGCACTTCGGCTGTCATCCTTTAAGATTTTTCATTCCTTAAGTGAGCTGGAGCTGGGGATCTCAGCATGTGACTCCATGGTGTTGTATCATGTCCCAGTCAGAGTTGAAGCTGAGGTTGTCATATTTTATATATATATATATATATATATATATATATATATATATATATATATATATATATATATATATATATATATATATATATATATATATATATGTGTGTGTGTGTGTGTGTGTGTGCAGTGAGAATCAGATTTTTATCTCTCTGCCTCTCACATTTGCTCAATTCCTCTTTTTCTGCTCAAACTCCTCTGACTGCATTGTCCATCTCAACCTGCCAGCAGCTGGCGTGGTAACAGGTGTCATATATAGATGTTATGGAGCTGCCATCAGCACTGCAGATACATGACCTCATCTATAAATACATGATAGTGGCATGATTTACTGGCCTGCCTCCTGACCACGCTCGGTCCAATTAGATAAGGCAAAGTATCGCGGAGATAGAGTAAATCACTTCGCTCACCTTGGAGGAAGCAAACCCATCTGTTAGAGTGGACAGATCCACTTTGATACTAATAGAGTCGCTCTGTCTTGTCACTGACCACTGCCACTGTGTGTGAACGGGGAGAAGGGAGTGTGTGCAGGCTCTGACTTATTGCTATTGTGCATATACATTTGTTGTGTGCATGTTACCTGCTGCAGCCTGGAAAGATGACAGTCTGGGTCTTTTTCTGCTCCACACTTGAATACCTGCAGGGCTCAGAAAGAGGTGTCTTTTTGGGAGACAAGATAAAATGCATCTCTGGATCGTCTAGTATCACATCCAGTACCGCTGAAACAGCGGCAAACATAAAGCTGTCGTTTCCCTTTATAACTCCAAATGTGCTGGGGGTTTTTTCCCACTTGCCCTTTATGGGCTGCAAATAAATTTTAAACATTCATTCCCAGAGATACAGAGCTCAGGGATCCCATTCAAAAAGTCACATGGTAGTGCTGAAAAAAAAAAGAATTAGGCTAGTGCAAAAGCAAGGTTTTTAATTCGAGAGGCAGGGGAGCAGAGAAGCATATTTGTGGCAGACTGAGTTAAGTACACGCTGAGATCTGTCGAGATAAGCAAAAGTCTTAGAGATAACGTATTTCTTGGACTGAATTTAAAACCGCGTTAAAAGTAGTTTGGAATCACAGTTGCTTTACATCAGAGCCTTCTGTGCCTCCATTTCCCCAGAAATCATGCGCCAGTAAAGGTTCATTATGTTTGGTTCAGATGCCCTTGAGCCTCTCAGGTTTAATTTCGACACCCATCATGACATGTGTTCCTCTTTATGTTTTTAAGTACTCGTGCGTGTCTGGGTGGGTAGTTTACCCTCCTGCTGGTTGCATTAGTCTCGTATGCCTCTGAACCCTGTCACCTCAAAATTAAATCAACTAACTGTGTTGCTCATCACCTTATCACACTCTCACAGAACAGACCTTCATTCCTGTAGTCCACGAGATCCGATGAACTCCTCTGGAGGTTTTACTACAAGCTGGCAAGTGTAAAAGCTTTTAGCCTGGAAAGTGTCATTCACACCAGATTATTGTTCCAGTTTTGTGGCTGAACGTTAAAGAAGATGACATGTACAGCAGTGCGAGTCCAAAGAGAGAGTAGATTAATTTGTAGCACTTAAATAATTGAAGATCAGATAAAACGTGTCATTTCCACTTGGTCTGCTGTCGGCTGTGGGACCCAATAAAACATGTTACATTCAAACAAGGAGAAAAAAATAGCTCGAAGTCTTAGAGACAGGATTCTTATAAATATATATTTTGAATCTGAGTGGAAGAAAGATGATGAAGGTCAGGGTTGAGGAAGAAATTGGGAGAGGGCGACAGCTGACATTGTAGAAGAGCAAGTATGAGAGATGCAAAGTGGCAGGGAATGAAGAGCAGGTATTGGGGGATGGAAGGAGAGAGAGAAGCTAAAGGGTTTCCGTGATGTGAATCGTTTAGTGTGTTGCCTTCATCATGGCTGAAGGTTTAAATGACACGCCCTCCCTTCAGCCAGCCCGCCTGCAGCAAACCCACAGGGGAGGTTTCAGCCGTCAGCATGTCCAACAGAAACTCGTCAACGGATACTTTTCACATATGCAATTTTGTTTGTTTGTTGTCTCTACGAGTTACATGACAAGATCAGCACCATTGTCATGTCTGTAAAGTAAATATGTATCTGGAGTCAGCAGGTGGTTCGTGAAGCTCATTATAATGACTGTAAGCAGGAGGAAACGGACGATAATATAACAACCGACCTGCGCCGCTCAAGCATACTAACTATCATGCTGTATTTGTTTGTTTATTAATATGAATTCATTGTAAGGATGTAACATGTTGATAAATGAGTTTAAGAGAGGCTGTCTTTATGTTGAGCTCAGCCAACCTGCTCCTGGTTCCATATTCATTATACAGATGTGACACTGGTATTGATATTTTCATCTAACTCTCTGCAAGAGAGTGAAGAAGCATTTTCCACTAAAATATATTATTGCTTTATGCAGCATGCATATTTAAACATCTATCAGAATAAGATTGTTCATATCATATATGATGTATTATTTATGTAGTTTAAAGCAGATTATTCGTGTGTTTTTTTTTTACCAGATTTGCTTGCGGCACACATAGAAATAGAACTAAACTATTAATTATATTGATTATCAGCCAACTGCAGGCCTCTGCAATTCTTTGTTCTTATACCTGGCCTTCTTTTCTGTCACTCTTAGTGTTTCAGATGCAATTGTATCTTGATGTGATTTCAGACAGCCTTAGTTCATCATCATCATCATCATCATCATCATCATCATAATATAATAATAAGTTTATTTATAGAGCACATTTCACAGACAAAGAGGTCACAAAGTGCTGTACAGATTTAAAAACACAGTAAAAAAACACATTAAAGGATGGAGCAGCAAAAAACACTTTAAAACAAATAAAAACGGGTAAAAGCAGAAAAAAGCAGGTTGTAGGATATAGCCAAGTGATATGATTCTCAATAGAGCAACAAGTGAAGTTCACTATTGAAAATGCAATATAGGGCAGGAGATGAGAAAGGAGCTGACAGTCACAGTGTACACGCTGACTCATGCATCCAGGTGTACAGAAAGAGAGATTGCAATGCTGAGCGAGAAAGAGAAGAAGAAGACGATGATGATAATGATGATGATAGTGAAACCATCGCTAGAAAATCACTTCATCTGCCTAAATCATCTCGTCTCCTCGCGGCAGTCTTGTCTCAGAGGGGGAAATGGGTTTGAGGTTCATGTACCAGCTCAACCAAAAAGACCTGCATATCCAATGTTCGTGAAGTGCACACAATTTTTCCACAAGCGAAAATGTGGTGCGGTCCATGTGTCAGGAAGTGAGATTATGTGGTGTGTCACTTTGCCACAAGTGATATAGTAAAACACCGTCAAGGACTCTTAAAGCTGTGGGGCCGTGATGAAAACTTGATAACTGTCATGTCAGTTATTCATTGCGTTTTCACGGGCAAACAGCTCTGAAGCTCAGTATCTTAAGGGAATACGGCAACTCTTCTCGAGCAGTCTTTCCCAATGGCTTTCAATAATGTCCTCTGTAGTAATACAAGCTAATGAGAGGCAGCAAGCCTAATGTGAAAGTGACACACCAGAGAGGGCCATGCTGGATAGTTAGCTTTGTGATTATGAACAATTTAATGTGAAATGGATTTATAAAGTGCTTTTCTCGTCAACACTCAAAGTGCTTGTCATAATTGTAATTATATTTAGTTGCATCATTTCTAGATGTAAAATGTGAAAAGAGAGGGTGATGTGACCGTGTAATAAATAGTCAAACCAATTACAAGTGTGTCAGTGTAAGCATGACTGCTCTGTCTCTTATCAGGTTCCAGTTATTCACGTTGACAACAGATTTGTATCAGCTTTGTAACAAGACAAACATCCTCGACATTGGTACATGTGGTTTCTTTGACACTTTTACAACTTTTTCTCTTTCCCTCAGTATGGGTGCCTGTCTTGGTGCGTAAAGGCTTGCGAAGAGGTTGAGTGAGAACAACACCTTAGTTTCAGGAAAACAGTCTTTCTGGTTCGGCTAACCAGGCTCCACTGACGCTGTGCTTATGTGGCGCTGCAGTACGCCCTGATTGTAATTAAAAAAGTAAAATATGTTGGTATGAGATGCATAGAATTGCAAAGCTGACATGAAATCACCTCTGCACGCATCCGTATTATGTATTAATTCAAAACACACAAGGTCTTCCCACCTCTTTTTGGGATCTTCTGCGCTTTCGGCACCCAGCTAACCAATCAAGTTGCCTGTTTTGTCTCTCGCCAAATGTATTCTGCAGCTGCCGCTTGTTTCCGTGTGTCTCATTACGCTGTTATATTTATGAGGGTGTTCATAGCGTCTCCGTGACCTCCTGTGGGGGCTGGCTTTGCAGCGCTGCAACTTCTCCTAAAAATAATCTATTTTTTTACCTTTTTAAGTAATCACATGGCTAATCTAGATAAATGTCACAGTTGAAACAGATTCCTCTTCTTCATCACACAACTTATTTGGTTTTGTTTGTACCGTTAGTGCACAATTCAACATGTCTCTAAGAAAGAATCAATAAAGATTGTCTCCACGAACCTTAGACTGAGCTGAATTAAAGTATGAATGTATTATTTTATGTCCTCTTTTCTGTAGACTAAATTAATAGAAATACATAGCAAATCTTTGCTAAAAAGACATTGGTATTTTGTTTTAGACGCAGAGCAAAGCAAACCCAAAACATTTTACCGGTTCTCTCTGTTACTGAATTTTAGAAAATGAATAACCATTTCATATTAATAAACCAACGAGTCGGCAGATAATTGTATTACAGTCAAAGAAATGTGGCTCTGCGGTGTCTGTTTGTGAGGCTCTATCTTTCTTTCTCTCTCTGTCTCGTCGCTTTCTGTACCTCGTCTGGTTTTTCATGCAGGAGCTAAACGGGCATTTTGGTTAAATTATTGTCTGAATACGAGATCCATTTGTAATTGCAACCAATCAGCAGGAAACCAGGACAGTGAAGCCCATCAAGCTGCAGGCTGCCACTCGGAGCTGGTGCTGTGGGCGGTGAACGTCGAGGACGAGCAGTTAGTAACGAGCCATGAAAATCCTAACGAGCTGGGCCTCGTCCTAACTGTCACACATGGCATCCTATCAGAATATCTACAGTGCATGGCTTACATATTCATGTGTTTCCGTTATAGTAGCTGTTCACATTCATAGAAAATGTGCAAACGTTTGCCCAAAGGCTTCTTTCCATACCCTATAAAACCCAAACAAGTTAAAACAAACTGCTGATGAAATATAATGTTGTGTACTGTAGATCCAGTTGGCCTGACATTACAAAAGTAACACGCCGGCCAACTGTGCAAATGGTGCCAAGACTGTAGATTAAGAAGAAAGGAAGACGGCCTGAAAGACAAGAGAGTTAGGAAAAAAACGTCCATCGGACAATTACACCTCCTGTTTCACAGAGAGAGTTTAAGGTCAGTTACAGCACCGTGTTGCGTTGCTGAAGGACACTTTAGAGGAAATGTCCATTGACTCAAGAGATTTAACCTGGATTATTGGATTGGAGGGCCGCCTCCCTGTTTATTAGGCCACTCTGTTGCCCATCAAAACCCACATTCCAGCATGTGAAACAGGCTGGTGGAGTCCTTTTGGTCCCTTGAAGTCGTTCTCCAACATGTGCCATTTTAATCTATAAAGTTACAATAGTAGACCAATTGGTTCTTCTTGTGTTTGGTTCACATCTGTCACAGTCCAGATATGATCAGGAGTACGGAGGTGCGGCCCCATGGATACAGAAAGGGCTATTATCTGCTCCTTCAGGTCTGCTGTTCGGATAGTTATCTGTGGGCAAAGCATACCAAGCAACAAATCAGACCCAAACATGCTAAGCAGTTGTTTGTGAGCGTATTTATTTGACTTGTATCTTGTAATCTGGTCCCCTTTTCATTGCTACAGGCTGTGTACATCTGATGTCAGTCACAGATTAAAAGAAACGCATTCACCAAGGTGACCTTGCCAGAGCTGATTTAGGATAGCTACAGAGCTGTAATCTGGACTTTACCATCAGTATTGCACATAACCTTGTACACACTAAATAGTGATGTGTGATATGTGAAGACATTCAAAAACCTGTGCTACTCCACAAAGCAGCCAAACCAAGCCACAGCGTTACTAATGTCTTCAGTCAGGAGTCACAGTTGTTGGCTCCAGCTCGAGTCTTGAGGACAGAAGTTTTCCTGATCTTAATAGATCTTGAGAAGCAGGGGTAAAACATTGGTTTGCTATCCGTCCCAAAATTCATAAACTTCACAGTCAGGTGTGAATATGGCTCTCTGCCATATGAGAACACTTCTGAGTCAAATAAACCTGTTTCAGTCTTTTTTTTATTTTTGATTTGACTAGTCATCCGATTTAAATGTAGACTTCAACCACTCCAAAACATTGGGTTTGAAGGTAACTGCACTGTATTGCACTAACAACATTGTTATTGTTGTTACTAAGTGACTGACAACGAATTGTGTGTTTTCATCAGAGTCCAAATCCCGTGTGAATGGCTTGGGACTCTGAATCCCAATCCATCTCTGAGTGTGTTGCTTTTGATTCACCACCAAACGAATGACGTTAGTTCTGTAGATTGATGTTAACATAAGTAAACCTATGTTTCTCGGTAGAGAACTGATTAATTTATTTGTTTTAATGAACTTAATTTCTCAGCCCCCATCGGCCTGCTGCTTCTCTGTGCTCCATTTGTAAGAAAAACTCTATCCGCACACAACACTGTTAGTGTCACTGTTGACTCAAAAAAACAGGTGTAAATCAGTTCCTCAGCAGAGTATTGATCATATTGAACAACTGCCGCTGAGTCACTTAAACATGTGGTATTTTCCTTTCTCAGTATTAATCATTGAAACTGAATTGAAAGAATCCAGTGTAGGCCGATTGAAATGAAACAGAGAGATCCTTTAAGCCCTTTCAACCATATCTCTGTTTTCTACTAACCCCATTTCATCTTTGTCCAGACCCCCCTAATCCGCAGTATTAAATTCTCATCCCTTAACGTTCAAATATCACAGTATTCTCAGCCTGGAATAAGATATGAAATTGTCTTATAAAGGCCGTTGAGAAATGCACAGGAATATGGCTTTGCCTCATTTTACATCTATTTCTGTTGTCTTTGTCCGTCCTTTCTTGGAGTTTTTAGTAGTCCTGGGTCAGTCTGTCCCGAACCTAAACAAATAATTGAGAAGCTAAAAGCACACATGGGCCCTTGTACATCTGAGAGTCGTATAAACAAAATCAAATGCCAGCTTGTGTCTGGCCTCCTCGCCGCTGTTCAGTAGTCATGACGATTCATTATTCCCTTTCAAACCTACAGAGAGATTTCTTGATCCTAATTCCCTCATGTGGCTAAAAAGTTGAATTACTATTGGATTTGTATCCATTTAGGATGCCTTTTTCTCCTAATAAGCCTTAAGGGGGGAAAGCAATTGGGATTCGTCAAAGCTGTGAGAAAGTTGACTGTGGCAGCAGAGACTTGTCCTTCCGTACCCTTCCCTGCTTCCTTTTCCTGCTTTCTCTGAGCAACTTTAAATAAATTCCCCCACCAGACTTATAAATGAAAGTAAGCATCTTCTTGCCGTCTGCGCCCCACTGTTTCAAGATCCCTTGAACGTTTGTGCAGTCGCTTATAGCTTGAAGGTCACAGGAGTCCATTTGGAGTTTAAACATGTGTATCATCTTATTCTGAGCTAAAACTTCTTTACAGTTCATTAAAACATTTGTGTTGTATATCTATTTGCATGTGGAATCGGTAGCAGAGAGACACTCTTGTACAACTTTACAGGCAGAGCAAAAATGAACAAATGGACTGCTTTTCGTAGCGAGGTACAGACAGAAAAGTGTGAACATTTTAGCTAGTTTTAAGTATCCCTATTGGTCTCATTAATTGGGCTTCAGCCAGAGGGTTATGAGACAAGCGTGACTCCCCGTTTGTTAAACCCCGCTACAATTGGCTGGTCTCAAGCGCTGTGCCCTATGGAATATTATCCTCAGACAAAAACCCTGTTTCCCAGAAGGCTTGTGTTACTGACACATCCATATTTCTGAAAAGCCTCTTGTTAACAACAGCTGTAAAGTGAGCTTGTTCTATTCTTTTGCTCTTTCTCGACTTTAATCTCTCCCTCTTTCTCTCCTTTTCATTTCTGTTTCTCTTACTGCCTTGTTGTGCATAAGGAGGATCCCGCATTAATTAAAAGGATAAGACTTTGAAGTTGGATACTTTGCCTTAGGGTATTCTGTTCCATTTGTGTTGTGGCGGTGGTTGAATCTTTGTTGTTACATCATCGCATCGACCCGGAGATTCAGCCACTGGACGATGTCATCTTATTTGCAGTTTAAACCCCGTGTGTACATTTGTTCCCTATTTCCAAGCAATATGTAGAAGAGAGTTCTCGCCTCACTTTTGATGTGATTACGTTCTTGAACTTGAATTTGACCTCAGATAAAAGTCCTTTAATGTTCTTGTGCCAGAGTAACAAAGAGCTTAGCCCATGCCTCAGGTTGAGGAGTAACACATTACTCTGTAATTGGATTACCATAATATGATTTCACAAATTGCCAACTGCTAATCACTCACAGTTACTACTAACGCACAACATTTCCTTTCAAAAATATGTCATTGGGTTGTTGGATTTCTCCTAAATACTTATATCTGGGTTGTCATCTTATAGACACACAAATACTTGTTGTTTTTAATGTAACGTAGTATCCTGGTTTAGCAGCAATGTGAATGGATCTACAGACTGTGTGAACAGTGAGGACTCAGGATTAAACTGTGACAGCAGTCGGATATGTGTTCAGTGAAACCTTCATCATACGCAGGTGTTCGGTTAGAAAGGTGTCTTTTTACTTTTTCTTTTCTTTTCTTTTAGCTATTGTAATATAAATAGGGATCAGTCTTTTTTTTTGTTTCAAAGAGAAATGGGATCATCTGTAAAGGGATGAGACCCAAGAGCCCATCAACACAATGAAGTCATATCAGGGGGTGGCGATCTAACCCGAGATGATGGGCTGTCAGCAGCTGCAGTCGTATAGCTGTGCCAAGGCCGACTGGAAATGGAATGATGTAGCAACGCACAAAGCGCAGCAGGAGACAGACAGCCAGGTTAGAGGGAGAGTAGACGTACTGGAGAAAAGAAAGAAGGTAGAGAGTGACAGAACGACAGATAATGAGTGAAAAGAGAGCTGCAGCAGAGACAGAAGACCGAATTAGAGGGCAGGCTCAGCAAGAGCTACTCTCCCAAGCACAGGACTCGTGCCGATTTCCATCCCATCAACCCCCTCCATCTCTGTGGCACTCTCTCTGTTCACTCTCATGACATGCCACGTCCAAAGCTGAATCAGTGAATGAATGGTATTACCTTGGGCTAAGCGCCCCGCCCATACCCGCCCCATCATGTGCCTCAAGCAACTGAAATGCAATGTGTCACTTCCTCCTCCCTCCATTCAGGGGTTCCTCTGCTCTCCTTTCTGTCGCTCCTCCGTCTACCTCTCCCATCTCTTTTATCTCTTACTGTCTCCTTAATTGAGTGCCTTATTGCATTTCTCTCCTTGTATTCCTACTTTGCCTGCCAGTATATGTTGAATAGTCGCAAATCATCAAAATATAGCCCTAAAATTAAAATTGAAGTTCACGCCCGTGGTTGGAACTTTAACCTAATCGTGGTTATTAAGTTTACTAAGTGGAGATTTAAGTTGTTGTTTGGCATCCTAAAATGTTGTTTTCGGAAGTTATGTCACAGCTCATGCTGCCGCTGTGACTTTCTGTTTAAAATGTTATAGTATATAGTTATAAATAGTTTGCATAGTGCTACAGATATGTCCATACAGTTATCTTATGAAGTTTGAATGGTGACATTTAAATATAGTATATCACTCGTCTGACACTAACTTGTAGTTACAAAGAACTAAGAAGATACTTTACACACCATCCAGTGAAACGCAGCATTGATCTCAAAACAGTTGCCGTATCTGCTCTCATCATGGTTTTGACAGAGTAAGCCGTCATATCAGGGTCCTGATTGTCACAATCCAACACTTGCTGGCGACCTCTCCCACCCTTCACACCCTTTTCTGCCCCCATTTTCCTCTCCTCTCTCTCTCTATCTCGGAGTGGTTCTCGACGTCTTTGATGTCTGTTGTGTGTTTTAATGAGTTTGTTATTGACGGTTGCTCTGCCTCCCCACCCTCTCTCTCTCTCTCTCTCTCTCTCTGACACTCATCCTGCCTCCCGGGCTGAAGCCACAGGAGTGCCAAGCAGAAACTCATCTACACGCACACACTCACACAACAGACGTGTTGTGGTCACTTGTGGAATGGATACACACAAACAACGTTTTGTGCCTTTATTCATGTATATGTGCAAGTACAAGCAGATGTCATCTCCATACACAGAGACATTCACATATTGTGTATCTGAAATGTATAAAAGCAGATACCCCTACTGAGTCACACACATGAAGACAGACTGAAACACAAACACACGTATGTATGTAAAGGACAGAGGAGTTTGTTTCACTGCAGTCTCATGGGAGGCAGTTGTGTTCTGATGTATTAATCATCTTTGTCTCCAGCTTGCTAATTAATGACCCATCTGTCCCCTCTCACTGATGTTCCACTTCAAACTCCCTCATACACAAACACACTCACGCAGGGCTGCGACACAACAAACGCGCAAGTTCCAGTGATGTAACTCCAGCTCCAGACACTGTGAGCCACATTCCCGTCTGCATTCATGTAGAAGACCATCAGAAGAGGGTTTGTGGCAGCATTTTCAGGGAGGAGTTCTCCTCTTCAGTTGCGTTTAGGTGGCAGACGTTTTGCGCTCGGGCTTGTCTGCGGGTGTGTGTCTATGTGTGCACTTAAACAAGTGTATGTGTGTATTTGTAGGCTTATCAGGTGAGCCCGGGCAGAGTGTCAGATGCGGTAATGGAGGCTTCAAAGACAAGCGCTGCGGTGAGTTCCCTGGCTGACTTTTTCCAACCCCTCCCCCCTCCCGATCGCTGCATAGAGGCAGACAGGTAGACACCTGGATGGATAAGGAAGGGATGCAGGGAGGGAGATAAGCAGGCAGATAAATAATTAAGTGGGTGCAAAGTCAAACAGACGACAGGCAGACAGAGAAAATCAGGGTGAGCGTCAGGCAGAGGAGATATTGGAGAAACAGGGAGGCTGACAGACAGTCAGCGGCGTGGCCAGGTGCTTTCTCAGCCCACCTCCCTTTCACTTGCATGAGTGGAGCTACTTCAAACGCCCGCCGCTTGTCTGCTGCTTTGTTCTACTGTTCTCTTTGCAGCTGTGGTTGTTGTGTTGTTGTTTTGATGCCCATCGTATTCACCGCCATCGTTGATTTGCTTCCTTTTGATCGGCACTTCTATTTCCGGCTCGCCATTTGCTTGTTTGCATTTTCATCTTTTGTGCTGTATATGTGTTTGGGTGAATTTATTTGTGTGTGTCCTTTGTTTTGCGTTTGACCAACAGCCACAGTTAACGGATAGTAATTGAGTGTTTGATCATTCATAAGTTGTTTTTAGTTTGTCAGGGATCATATGGTGGTTTTTAGTGCAGTAAAGTAGAGTATGACACGGTCAGGCAGTTAAATAATCGTATTACAGCTAATAAAACAGAGAAAATAAAATAAAACAATTGCATTGTGGGATTGACTTTGTTTCCTACAGCCAGCAATGAATTGTATATAATTTGCTTCAAATGTGGATTTCAAGGTATTGACTTGTGTTTTGATAGGATCCTGTTTTGTCTCAAAGCATTTGGACCAAATTACGTCCTATTTGAAATGCCAAACAGCAGTTAAACATCTGTAAAGACTTTTCTTTGCTTGGATATCATTTGTTACAAGGTAACCCTCGGGACATGATCAATGGAGGCAAACGTAGTTCAGTATTTTATTATTTTGCTTTGATGTCCCAGGAAAGATATTTTAGTAGTGACCATTTATTTAAAATATCTACGTAAATAGATTATTTGTAATGATAACCTTTATTTGAATGTAAGAATGTTACTTTTGGTTTTAAATCCTTCTGCTTTTTAGTATAAATGTATGATATTAATTGCCAAATATTGGTTATGTTGTTGATAACAAGGCACTGATATCTCAGACTTTACCAAAAGCATCACATACTATGGCATGCTGTCACCAGATCCATTCAATAGAGAACGATTGTCGTCGTATTTATTATTTGTTTATTGGAAAAACACAATTGCATGGGGAGAAATTACATTAAGTGATCTATCAGGTTTGGGCCAGTGTCTTAAACTGAATGTTCAAACTTCAAATACACAAAAACATGGTGGCATCCATAAGCATCACCACTCTGTGTGTACTAATGATCGTCCTTGACTCTCTGTTCCTCCTTCTTCCCAACAGCAAACCCTGGAGAACAACCTGACCAACCTGGTGAAGAGGAACAGCGAACTGGAGAACCAAATGGCAAAGCTCATCCAGATCTGTCAGCAGGTCGAGGTATGCAACATGTCCATGTGTTAGAGTCCTGAGTGACAGGAGGAAAGAGAGTGTTACCCATAAAGTCCAGTAGAGGGCGGAGCCTGTGTTCCTTAGAACCGTCAATGACGACGTTCACACGCACGCTAATATTACACAATTATTCCAAATATGAAATACTCTGAATTTAATATATATATTGGATATTTTGTAAATCTACACACATTCATATTTGCACCTCAACCCTAATTGATTAAATGAAGGTGTGGTATTTTGAGGGTGTGGCATTTTAGATTACAACCGACTTGGATTGGAAGTCTTTGTTGTCAGAGTTAACATCCATGAAGCCAATGTACTCCCTCATCTATGACATTTTTGTCAGTTTTTATAGTTTCTGACCAATGCAAGATAAAAAAATAGCAGGTTTTGATAATTGAGGCCTTAACCGGAAATTATGAATTGAACAGGAAACCATGAACAGCCCAAAGCCTTTCACTGTTATTGATTCTCTACCGTTAACTGCCTTTGCTATTGGTGACTTTTACGATGCCGCGCTCTCTAGTCTTTGTCTCTGACTCTTTTCGGATTGAAGAAGTGCAGTGGTAGAAATTGGACTTCAATGTATTTATTTCTTGCCTGCTTGTTTTCCCTTTTTCCTCCTACTATAATCGTTGTGGTTTGTGCCAGAAACAAAATGATGCTCCGAGCGCTACTGATCAAATATTGATTAGTCTCCAGATGAAAAGAGAGTCTCAGTTCCTGTCATGGGTTCATTAAAGGTCAGCTGTGCAGCACTGTTTGCAGACAATTTATATTGAAGACTTATTACTTGGAAGCCAAAGACAAGAGAAAACTACTCCAAAGAAAGCCAGCAAATTCAACATTAATGACTTAAAAGAATCTTTTAAAGTCTCCTTTATCTTTAATCTCTTTATATTTACAACCACTGGGATGTTTTTGTGCAGATTGATGTTGTAATCCGTCATTTAATCCAGTGGCTGATGCAATGCACTGCCATGAAAAGAAGACACCAGATACCAGTTACGCTCTTGTACTTTGCCAGTGGTTTGAGTTAGATAATCTGACTTAAACCATGACTCAAGAACAAATATGACTCAAGCAACCATCCACCCTCGAGCTGTTTAAAGGGGCAGTTATGTAATTCAGATAAATTCAAACATTCGATTGACTACTACACTTTGGACACTACTACTTCCAGAAACACTTGTGCAGCATCTCCTGTGACAGATGCCAGCAGCTTAATGTGAAGCTGTTCCTGTGTTGAAGGTTGTCCCAACTGTGTCTCGTAATAAAAACACTGAGGTTCAGTTATCATCTTACTGTGTTGAATATGATTTTTAGAATGAATTACAACACTCATACAGGAAGTGCACGTTCCCACTTTTAAAGCAGATGCGATTGTCCGTCAAATGTTATGTATCTTCACATGTCAGCAATGTTTCACAGCCGCTTTGAGTCAGTGACAACCTTGAAGGAGCGTTTGCACTCTCAAGTACGAGCACGAACCCATACCTGTCTGCAGAATATTGTACCTCGTCGTGTCACCGCTGTGATTTAATGGAAGTACCAAGTCCAGTCAATGCTGAGCCACCAAGTGTTTGCCAACATGTGCACGCACGCACAAACACACACACATACACACATACACAAAACAGCATACTTTCTGTCTTAACGCTGTGTCTGGGCTTAATAAACACCATAATTTCTTTGTGACAGTTGACATTATTAGCCACGGAGGACAAATGCACGTTGGTGCCGCAACCCTTCTGCGTGCGGTTCATTTCTTATTAGCGGGCCTGACTCCATTTTCTCTGAGTCACTTTGAGGTCCGTGAACAACAACTTATGCAGCTTGCTCTCCCAGTCAAAATGAAATGATCGCTGAGTGATTCATTAAGTACAGACAAACAGTTTGTCGACAACGCATGGAGAGAGGAAAAAAAAAGTCTGTCTTTATATTGTCTCTGTCTGCATACTAATGTTGTGCCACAGCCAACAACATCTGCAGAACCTCATCACTTATCATCACACATAAATAAAGAGCAATGGCATGGGGTGAAACATGCTCCATTGACTCTTAAACCAATTATGAAAGGAACCTTTATTTTCCATCCCCGTTGCACCCATTCAGAGCTATTCTCCCGTGTGATGACAATATCGAGAGGCTATTTTTAAATTATTGACAGGAAGAATACGCTGAAGTAACGTTTCCAGGTGAGTTCATATTAATGTGGCTCTTTCGAGTCGAGAGGAGGACAAATGAGAAAAAGTAGAGGAAGAAAGAGGGAAGAGAAAGTGCTTTAAGAAGGCAAGTGTTAGCGTGACAACCAATGATCTCTTTGACTGAAACATTAACAGGCACCGTGCGGAAGAAAATGCGAAGCACTGATACAATATCGCAGAAACGGAATTTAAAAAAAGAGAGTGTGTAAGGGCTTTTAACATGGCCTGGTTTCCTCTCCTTGTTTGCATCATATTGTATTGGTGCCAAAGATATGATCAAACACAGTGTGAGTCAGCTTTCAGTGTGTCAGCGCACATGGCAGCGTTGCAGCCCCGGTCTCCTGGGGATCTCTTCGGGGAGATAGCTTTTCTTCAGGCGAAGGAACGATGATTTGATGATGTGTGGGATGTGTTTCTTTCTTGGGAGGTTTCTCTCCTTATCGCATCCTTTGGTGTGGGATTGTTAATTATGTTGCCGCGCTTAATGATATTCAGAGTAACGTTCTGCATTCTGCGTTCTTAAAAACACATCCTTGAGCTTGTGCAATGATTGATGTTGAGCTAACAATCACTGTCGTTCATTCAATGCCAGATAGGTGGCTGGATATTAATAGACAGCAGAGAGGAGACACTCAGTGAGGCATTATGCCGTGAGCATTTCCCCCAACAACCACTTTGATATTGAATAGATGTTGATACAGAAGCTAAGTATCGAGCCAAAGTTAAAGCTGAGATGATACCCACAATCATGCCCTGCTCGCCGTTTATCACTATTACAAAATATGCTTCAAGCTGTTTTACTATAAAATGTGTTAAAAAGAAGAAAAGAGGAAAAGAAGAAAAAGAAAACATCGTTATTGTGTGAAATGTGTTTGCACAATCAGCTGGCCTTTATTTATGTGCATTTATCACTTCCATTTCCTTATTACTTGTATTTTCAAATATGCGTTATCACCTTGTATGCAAACGCAGCTACATTTTATATTATCTCCCAATTTCAAGCCAACTATTATTTTGTGGAAATGTAAGCTTTTCCTCTCTTATTCTAATTTTACCTCACCATTTGTACTTTGATATAATTTCTGAGCAGATTTTTATTTAATTCCCAGGACTCCTTTTCTTCCGCTTGCTCACTTACATAACACCTCCTGAAAGGCTTGTGCACTTGAGAACTTTGTCACTGTTGTGAAGTTCTTGATTTTGTCTTCCCGCTCCTCCAAATGTGTTTTGCAGCTTGACAACAGATCATCTTTCATCTTTCTCTGCCCCACTTTATCCTACTTTTATTCTCTGTGTTTGTGGGTCGACTCACTCTCCTGAAACTCGGCTTGTGTTGTGACGAGGCGTGCTTTTTGGCGTCTTTTTAATGAGGGCTTCCCCTAACCTGCGTATGCAGCCTCACTCGAATACTGTTTCTTAAGGTTTAACATCCAAAGACAAGTAATGTCGCGTTGGTATTGTTCGTGGAAGCGGTCGAAGCAGTAGCCATATTTTACAACCCCTAGAATTGTGTTGCCAGCTGGGAGGAAATTAATTAGCTCACTAATAAAGCTGTAAGTGTGTGCGTATTAGGATTGATGGGGAAAAAAGGAAAGAATCACATCAAACAGAAGCCCACTGGGTTTAATTCTCAGACATGTATGTCTGCTGATTAAACATTGAGCTGTAAGTCGTTAGCCAGGACTGTCTAGGTTTGTGTACACCGACGCTGATCCCACTGTGTGCGGAATATAAATGAGCCGTATGGAGATGGCTGTAATGCTGCCTAATCCTTTGTATCAGGTCTCATCTCTCCTCTCTTTACCTTTCTACCGGAGCATCAGTGAGATCGAAGAGTCCACTGGTTTTGTTTGTCTTTGCTATATTTTCAAAGCCATTTGCAGTTCCACTTTCAGACGAGGACGTCAATGCAGTGGGACGGCAGATACTAAAATATAATTCTCGTCAGTTATTATTGTTTGTGCCGTTAGCAGATGGCCACACCATGTTTTCGTTCGTGAAATGATATATTTCTCAGATTTTGTGTTAAATATTTATGTTAATGTTCCTCCTTCCATCTGTTGAATCCGTTCATTTGAGTGAAAGAGCAGCTATACTTCAAGCTATAGGCCTAATGTCATCATGCCAACATGCTCAAGGTCAGCAGGTAGGAACTCTGATGTTTACCATGTACCCATCTTAGTTCAGCATTTTGGCACAATAACATGCTACACTGAGCACTAAACATGAAATAAGACTCAGGCGGGTGGGAATGTGTAAGTTTTGCAGGTATTGGAGAGATTATAATTTGGACCGCTAGATGAAAGTCAGAGTATCATCAGAGTCTTTAGTCGGGCCACGATGAATGTCTTTGAAAAATGCTTGTGCCAGGATAAGTGAAAACTGTGTCTTGACTGTGGCGCGAAAGGAAAGTCAGGGGATCATGGAAATTAGTATCTTCTGGGCCCCATGATAGTGTGTACCAACTTCATGGCAATCCATCTAACAATTTTTGAGATATTTCATCTGGATCAAAGGGGTGCAGATTTGCCAAAATTGCCATTAGCTAGAGTGCTAAAAAAATCTCCAGAATCAATTTACCCCTTCAACAGGACTGTCTAGCTTTATCTCCAAACCCATATATTATCATGACGATTAATCAGTGATTAATATTATATAAGTAAATGTGGTTAGCATATAAAAGTTTAGGCAAACACTTTGTCGGCTTTAAAAGTCCTACTTCAAATTCACTACCAAGAGTTCCCATTCATCACTTCTTTCTGACATAACCTCCATAATATATGTCTGGCACTTTATTTTACACCATTCATAAAACCACTCTTTCCTGTTTTAAAGCCAGGTGCCACAAAGGTGTCATAAATCTCTGGGAACTCTCCCCGAATCTGTGGACAGCATCAGAGATAAAGCTGTCAGACTGAATCCTTGCATTTTCCTGAGACAATTATGTCTGAGAGACAGAGGCAAAGGGGGTCTTCTAAGTAAAGCAGACAGAAGGGAGACCAGATGTATAATAGGAAGAAGTAAAGTGGGATAGGAGGCAGGAAAGGCTGATTGGAGAGGAATGGGCACAGAATTGATTCAAGATGTGAAGGTTTTGGTGTCAGCAAGAGGTTAACAGCTGTTCCAAACCCGAACCAGTGCTCATTTAGTTTGAATGGGAGCCGCTTTGGCCAGACTGGGTCACTTTGGGAGCCGTCCATTGTTCAATTGTCTGTGCAATTCGTACCCCGGATGTCCGCATTTTGAAGTTAGTGGGTGTTGATGTAAGGCAAGAGAATATCTTACATACCGCAATATGGCAAATGCCTGCTTAATCACATTTGAATATAATAATGTCTTTTAATGTGTTATATTGTGTTTTCACTGTAGTTTTGTATTACAGTTTGCTTGGAATCATTAATTTACCTTATAACAGTATTTGGTAAAACACAATACAACAAAAACATCATTTGTAAGCAAATGTTCTCATTTATTCTTATTTATTTCTCATTTATTTTACAGCTTGACAGTACACTAAAACGTGTTTCTGAGCTATAGGCAATGCAGTAACTGAATTGTGATTTATATTTCACCACGCCGCTTTGTTTGACAGTTTGACTGGAGTTCACAAGCAGTGGCTGGTACTGCTGAAGTGTTTTTCACAGATTATCTTCTCATGACTTACTGTCCCCCGCAAAAAACAAATCTTTTTTTTACTTTTACTGGTCTGATTTAAAAGCAAAATGTTGAAAGTCCACAAAACCGGCCTCTCTATTAAGACTTCAGTCCAACGCCGCGTGATCGACAACATCCGAATGACTCGGCCTGGCCCGCTTCACGTCACGTCATTACTTGCTGAAACGGCACAGAGTGGGTGTTTTATTGTGACTGTCAGCCATTCTAAGCCAGAAAACAAATGTATCAGCGTGGCTCATTTTATTTCATTTCAGATTGTAAGTAATGCAGTACTTGGAATACAAATTTGTGCGATAGATTTAATCTTGACGTAATGTTGGAGCTGAACTCAAGTTAATGATGTATGGGAGCATTTGGGCTGAATGTGACCAGCGAGCGGTGGAGGGTGTGGTGAAGGTTTGTAATGGACAATTCATTTAATGATGCTGATGTCAGATTGCACTCTGTGAGCGACATTGCGTCATATTTGTCTAGATGGGCTTATTTAATACTATTCAGTTGCTAATTATGTCTGCATCTCCTGACAGAGTGTAATTATGTTTGCTGATGTTAATATATATATTTTTTTATTTTTTTGTTGTCAGCCTAATGAGATAATAAATGGATGGCAAAGAATGGGATGCACTCAAATGTCCGCTGCATTTACGTCAATGATGCTCGCTGCTCAAACATAGTCAGAATTGAAGGACAATTTTTCCATGATGACACGTTTTTTATATTAAGATGTCAGCATTATCATCTGCCCATATAATTGTTAATTTGTTCCTGCTGTTTACATTCCTCCTGATGACACTTTAAAAAACGCACTACACAAATGCACTACTGGTTTGGTTTTGTTGTGTTTGCCATGTTTTTCTTGTGTAGCAAATGGACTGCAACTGCATTTCATTGCACAACAGTGTTGCATAATGTAGTTTATGAATCTTTAAATCCTTGAGTGGGACTAGTTATGCATAAGCGGGATGAATATAACTGCCAAAACAAATATGAGTATATAAATATGTGTTGTGCGTTACATTATTGCAGAATAATCCAAATATGACATGTCAATCCCAATCAATTTAAGAAATATTACAATCATAAATATCATCAACCAATAAGATACCTTTATTAAACTTACTGTTAAAATAATCAAGCACAGAGGTTTTAGCTTTTCTTTCTTCCGTCTCTGCATCTATTCACTGATTTTTACATCTGTCCTGATTGCAGGAACAGCTAGAAACGTCTTTGACACTGAAAGAGTTCTCAACCTTGCTGGAGTTGTTCTCCAAAGATTTCAATAATATATAGTTGAGTAGAGTTGAACGTGGATTTGGCATTGTGATTCGGGAACACCTGCACAGGAGCCGGATGAATAGGGAGATGCACAGTTTGTGACAGTGTTTGTGTAGCAGGCAGTGGAAGACAATGTCAGGAGCTGGCGGAGGAGGAGGAAGTTTTAAATGAGGTGAAAGAGGAGGAGGACGGAGAAGAAGATTGTTTCCGTAACTCTAAGCTGCAAAGTAGCTCAGTTGTAATTCACACTGATCCTGGACGGCTGCATTTATCCTGCTTAAATACTAACCTGCAGTCAGAAGATTGCCCTTTGCCGAATTAATTTTGTGTGTGTTTGTGTGTGTGTGTGTGTGTGTGTGTGTGTGTGTGTGTGTGTGTGTGTGTGTGTGTGTGTGTGTGTGTGTGTGTGTGTGTGTGTGTGTGTGTGTAATAAAGAGGCTTAAGTTGTAATGAGCTTTGTGGAGTGATGAGTCAAACTTTGTTGTTGGGTTAGTAGTTTGATCGTCTGCAGTGTGACGACAGTCACAACCCTGTCCAATTTAAGAATGACAAACTATTCAAAAGGAGATGAATCGTTCTCTGGACGTAGCATTTCAGGTTTTACTCCATATGAGAATGAACTAAATTAAACTACCAACTTATTTGTATCCATAAAAAGTATAGAAACAAAACCTACAGATGATAAAACTAGTTAGCAAAACTCATCTGACACAATCAATGAGAAACTATAAATACAGAAGAGTAGCAATAACACACAATTCAACTCGTTTATTCATTTATAGTTTTCAGAAAACTTTTTTAATATCATTGTGGCCTGTTTACTCTTTTTTCATTCTCATAACTAGTTATTAAGAAGTGACTCCAAACCTGAAATGAAGAGACTTTCTTCTGCTTTAGTTTTCCAGTTTTTCAGCATACCCACCTGTGTCTCTTCCGTCACACACTCTACCGTGATCTTTGATATAATGTAACTGAAAAATGGTCAAACCCAGTCTGAGCAGGGAAAGGGTGCCTCCTCACAATGCATTCGCGGATGTACTGTATAATGTTTGCCAGCTCAGCAGTTCTCTTTACTACAGTCAGTACACTGCAGAAAACATTTACCAGTGCTTCTGTATTGTTTTATGTTGCTTGCCCTTAAGGCCATTGTTAATAGTCAGCCTCCATTTGATTTGTTAGTGGAACTCCTCCTCCTCCTTTCTGGGTACGTCTGGAGCTGCCAGTTTGAGTGAAAACGGCCCAGAGTCATCGTGCTGGGTTGTAGAGTGTGTCCAGGAGTAAGTCTGCATAATCTCTGATTTGGCTCCCGCAGACAAATGAATGACTCCAGTCACACTGTTGTGTACAGGTATGTGTAGATCATGATGAAAGTGCAGCTCTTGGAGCAAACAAAGCAGTGACAAGGTTTATGTCTGTGTGACGGGCAGAGATAGGTTTTTAATTCATTCAGAGGAGAAATCTGGAGCAGCGACCACAGCAAACATGGTGGTCAATCAGTCCCTGACTTGAGATCGCTCCACTAACGCTCAGCAGTTGAGCTGCTGCAGTACAGAGGCCCCCCCCCCTCCTCCCATGTAGTTATAATCAAAAAAATAATATTTTACAACTGGCAAAACTGTTGGTAGCAGTTCAGCAGACACCCTAAGTGTATAACACGCACCCACACAATGTTGAAGTTACTGGCTTTTCATTAAGCGTTAGCCTGAGATGGTGAACTGATGTTGAGTTGCCGTGGCAACTTTGGTCCTAAAATAATCACAGAATCTCTTAAGGCGCCGCGGTGTAAGCAAAATCTGTCAGTGAATTAATGAGTGCCTGCACAGACCCTTTGCGGGAGCTTTTTTAATGAAGAGTCGAATATTCCAACAATTCTTAACATACTATTTCTTGTTCATAATGAGTGACGTAAACATGTTTTCGAAAAAGAAATGTGTTCAATGAGATTGGTATTATTTTATAGAAGAACACAAAGTTATTTAAATCCAACAGCAAGAAACAGAACATTTCAGAGGATGACAAATCGTTTTATGAAACGTTTTACCGCCTTCAATTCCAAGGATCCTTGTCATGGAAAATGATTTATTGTTTTTTTACAGTGACATTTAAAGATTTGGACATCACTTATCTCCAGTTAGTTTGAATCCAGGAGCACACTTTGTGTGTGGAACGCACGATGAAATGGAAAAACAAACGATGTTCTCTACATGTCAGTGATCATATGGATCGTCATGGCTCCAGACGCAGAGGAAGACGCGTCATGATGACACGTGTACCTGCCTCTGTCTCCAGGTGAACACGGCCATGCATGAAACCAAGCTGGTGGAGGAGTGTGATGAGCTGGTGGAGATCATCCGCCAGAGAAAACAGGTCATCGCTGTGAAGATCAAAGAATCCAAGGTAAAATATTCCCAGCATGTCTGTATACTTTTTTCTGTTTTTGCCTCGGCTCATAATAATTCATAATAATAACTAAAATAATTCAAGTTGTCTGGAATTATGATGATGTTTTTTAAAGCTAAAGTTAAAGCTACATCAACTTATTTTGGCCATTAAGGGGCATCAAGACTGAATGAATGTAATAAATGGTGTTGTAGTTTTAGATTCAGAAGAGTAGGATGTCGGGTTTATTAAGTTCACATTGTTTCCTTCAGAGTACGTCAGTTCACAGTTCAGTCAAACTGCCATTTCAAGTTACATATTCAAGAAGCTCAGCTCTGGGTCAGTCCGCTGTAAAGAAACATTGGTTTTGTAACTTAAAGAGTCTCACAGAGCTGTTTTAAAAAAAGGCTGCCTCTGTAATTGCCTGCTTGTTTACTCAAACACACATCATACTTAAGGAGAGATGGAAAAGATAAGCAAAGAAGAAGAGAGCAGCAAAAACACAGACAGCCACCTGAATGTGTGTGGAAAGAATCTGAGATGAGATGGCAGCGAAGACTGCTGGACTGTGTGTGTGTGTGTGTGTGTGTGTGTGTGTGTGTGTGTGTGTGTCTGTGTGTGTGTGTGCGCGCGCGTGTGTGTGTGTGTGTGTGTGTGAGCACGTGCCCATGTGTTTATGAATGGTTTGTTGCCCTTTGAGCCCCGGGGGTTTCAGGACAGAGGCAAACTCTAAATCTCACCCTCCCACAGGTGAGGTTTTAAGTGCTTCTGGAAGATCCTCTGAGACAGCAAAAGAGCTTTGTCGAAAGATGAAAGATTTCCAAAGACTGAACACAAGGAATGAAGGTGTGCGTGTGTATGTGTGTGTGTGTGTGTGTTGGGCAGAAAATGTGTCAGTGTGTCCGCAGCGACTGCCGACAAGGAGCGAGGCTTGTTCTCCTGAGAGTCTTAGTCTGTAAAAGTCTGTCTCGTAAGGCGAGTGATATGTAGGAGACAGAGGAAAGAGGGAACTGTACATAAAAAAATGAGGGGAGCGCTTGATTGATGTCAGCCGACAATGTGTTAATATTTGAGGCTGTTTAAGGGTCAAGAAAGAAATGAAAGACACCTTGAGTAATTCAAACCACAGGTGTGTTGGAAGGGATGTCTGCAGGGGAGGAGAGGAGACCACTCAGGTCAACCAAACATAGATTGTTTTTTTGCATTTCCCCAGACAAAAAACATTGTTTGTTTTCTATGCTAGTGTTCAGAGGTGACTCTGCAACAGAATAACAGGATTATGCGGGCGTGATGGTGGTGAGCAGAGCTGTGCAAGGTGCTCCCATTCTCTCTTTGAGGAGACTCGGCATGCCTAATCTCTCCATGCCCAAACAAAACACACACTATTCCCACGTCCTGGTGTGTGCACGAGTGTTTATCATGTGACTGCTTGTCCTCCACCCTTCTCTGCTTTTCATCCGTAAATCTATTTTAACTCCTCTAAGAGTCATGAGGATTTACAACTCAAATCTGTTTGGAGTTTTCTAAAAACTGATGTTATTAGAACAACAAGAGCAGCCATTTGTTTGACTACATAAAACAGTAATGACCCTTTTGAGGCTGCGCCAATTACTTCTGCAGTGTCTCAAAAGATATAGCAGCGGGAGCGTGACGATGTTATGACACCGCGATCCTCTGACGGTGGAGGTTGTCATCCAGGGTTACAAAGGGTACAAATCGTGTGTAGCTTCCTGCTTCCATTCAAAGTGCGTGTCTATTAACCATAAGCAGGATCTTGCCTGAAAACTACTTTGAGGAATAGTTTGACATTTCTTCTTGAGGGTTTGATGAGAAGATTGATAGACGTCTCTACGGTATACGCCTACACAGAGAATATATACTGGAGCCAGGTTAGCTAGAAGACTTTGTTTACTTATCCAAGCTCAGAGCAGAATTATTATTAGTTCAAATTATGTATTAAGCGATAATAATAATAACATTCTAAATATAATTTGTGTGCTTGCAAAATATATTTTTCCGTGCTCGAAATGTTCCACTTTTGCATTATTTAATCTGTGATTAAAGACTTTAGATGAGAGTGAATAACTCTCATCTAAAGGAGATGAGATGCTCACACACACACACACACACACACACACACACACACACACACACACACACACAGATCCTGCCATATTGTCCTTTACTCTGTGAGAGAGAGAGAGAGAGAGAGAGAGAGAGAGAGAGAGAGAGAGAGAGAGAGTAATCATCTCTAAATTGTTTGCGACACATGTTGATGGATTATAACCCCTCCATTGCACTCTACTCTGTGCGGTCAACAACCCGCTCTAACGTTGTTTTTAATAGATAGTATATAAAGTGCATGTTTCTTTTCTTTCTTTTCTTTTTCGCCATGACAGGTCAGGGTGGACTTGGTGGAAGAGCAGCGAAGACATCAATTTAAAAAATCCATTAAGTTGCCAGTTTAGAGAGGCTGGTGAACTGCACCCGTTTTCACCGCAGTAGAGAGAAAGTGCACATTAGATACACTTTTGATTCTTTGAGAGCTTTTGATGACAGGCTCTTAACCGATTGCCATACAGTGTGTGTGTTTTTTATATTTGGTATTTGCATAATTCAAGCCCTGCAGGCAAAATATGAACGACTAATTCTTTAAGGGCACTGATCATTTCATGTTTCTGCTCTTTTTCGTTTGACTTTAGTGTTCAGAGATTCAAGTTGTTAGTTGTTACTGAAAGTATACTTTTCAGTCAATGAAGCAACATTACCTTAGCATTTGCCATTTACCAGTTCAACAAGGTTGTATCTAATCCTCATTGCTGAGAGGCTGGTATTGAATTCTCAGTCTCCAGGCGCACAAGCAGCCTGTGTACTTTCCTGTGGAGAGTTTTATCAAACTAAGTTAATTTGAGGAATCAGGATATGAGCCGTAATGACAATAAACGGATTACTCTAATTCAAATGAGCATACATAGGCTTCCTAATGCTCATTAATCATAAAACAGAGCATTACAAAACCCTGTGTGTTAGTTTGTGGATAAAGAGTCTGAATCCTGACCGAGTCTCTCTTGATTTGGTGGATTTACAGTAATTCCTAATCAATGTTTTAAATCTTTTTCTCAGCATATTGCTCTGATTATATATATTATATGAGATAACAAAGTATCATGCTATTTACCTCTACCCTTTTATTACGCAACATGTTCATCAGGTCAATGTAAGAATAAAAAGCCAATGGCCTTGTTTAAACTATGACTGAGCCAGCAGGGCTTTGTCCCCTCTGCTGCATTCCTGGTGTTTGTCATTGTGTTTTCCTGTTTCACGATGTCCATGAGCATTCTCCTCAAGGGAATCTTGAGGTGTTTTATAGCGTGTATGACTGCCGCCAAAAGATGATAGAAATGGCAAAATTCTGAGACTTTTTTGAAGCATGTTACATTTTCTTTTCGATTTTTTTTCTCCTCTCATCAGTTCATCACACAAGCTGTTGTAGTGGCCTGCGACAGTCTTTATACATGTTAAATGAACTGCACATAACTCAAAGAGTATTCTGACAAGATAGTGTCCAACACATTCAATATCCTGCAATAAGGAGACTTGTTGGTTTCACCTCGTAGGTGTCATCTCAGGGGCTGCTTCCAGCAATTTGGCATAAAAGCTGCATCATACTTTCTGAAAATATAAGAACATATTTATGGATTGGTGTCACAATGATGAATGCCTCATATAGAGACCAACAGTCCACGATTGTAATAGGTGTGTCATGACATAGCAACATGGTGTGTATTTGTCTGTTTGTACCAGGTGATGAAACTGCGCAAGTTGGCTCAGCAGATTGCAAACTGTCGGCAGTGTCTGGAGCGCTCCAGTGCCCTCATCACACAAGCCGAACAGAGCCTGAAGGAGAACGACCACGCCCGCTTCCTCCAGACTGCCCGAAATGTAGCAGAAAGGTGGGTTACATAGAGGGTAGACACACATCTGCACACACCGTGAGCGAGCAAAAGTGACAGAGTGGATGGTGAACTTCCATTGCGTCGGTGGTTGTTTGTAATATTATAATTTTCCAGTTTTTACACTATTACTGGTGAGAGCCATCAACAGGCGACTCAGAAAGACACTACACATGAGACGAACAGGAATAAATGCAGTGGTAAGACACAGAAATCCCAAAGTCCTACAATGAGTTTGCCTTTTTGTTTCCATGAAATCCAATCTTGGAAAGTAGCGCAGCTGGTGAATTCAGCATTATATCAACCTCTTTAGCTCCTGCGATCAATGGCAGGCCTCTGGTGAGAATCATCTATCACTTAAGTGGCCAGCTATGCAGTTTCTCTTTCCACCTGCATACTTCTGTAATACCTTCATCCTTTCCCGTATCCACCGGCTGGAAGCTTTCTCACTTATTCTCTCACGCAGACAAAGCTCTGTGCAAAATCTGTAACTAGCATAGCATCTTTTTATTTGGCCCGTATTTTTTTCCAGCGCCTGGCTGGGCGCATTATTGACCGGCTGGTTTCTCGTCTCTGAGGAACAAAAGTCTTAAAGACGCTGCCGCAGACGGATCACTGCCGCTCCGAGCAGAAGTGGGCACAAGTTTCCACACAGCTGCACAGACCATGGAGTCAGTGTGTCCCTGTGTGTCTGGTTTGGGTTGTGATGGATCTCTCCGTGGGTGATAGTTTACGACGGGGCTGGTTGCAGACCCTTCTGTTTGATGCTGTACACATTTCTACATTTTTGATATTTTATATGTATTGTTTTTATTTATGTCCCTCCATCCTTTTTTTCCCTCCGTTTCGCACAAACCACGACTGTCTGCCACCTCTCCCCTCTTGTCACTTCGCCTCCTTCACCTCTCTCTCCTCACAATTTCTCCCCTCTGTATCACCTTTCATCTTTCGCTTCTCGTCCTCCTGTGCTCCCTCACCTCGTCCCCTTGACATTTCCTTTCCTCGCCACAGGGTTGCCATGGCGACGGCCTCCTCCCAGGTACTCATTCCTGACGTCAACCTGAATGACGCGTTTGACAACTTTGCCCTTGACTTTTCTCGAGAGAAGAAGATTCTGGAGGGACTAGATTACCTCACGGGTAAGATCTGTGACGGACACAAACAGTATTAAACTTTAAGTACATGTATGCATGCAAGCTAAAACTGCATATTTTACCTCAACAGATTCATAACTATTTAATCACTTATGACTTATTATATTACTATATGTGACATTGACGTTTCTGCTCTGGTGCACTTAAACTTCATACTAATCTTAAAGTGACTCATCTCTCTTAAAATTACTTCTGTATGAGTCCAATCAGATTATAACCGTTATTATTGTGCAAATATATATAGATATAGATATATTGCTTTACTATGAATCATGCTGTCATTTCCTCATTGTGTAGCTCCCACCCCGCCATCCATAAGAGACGAGCTGTGCACCGCCTCCCATGACACCATCACTGTTCACTGGACGTCCGAGGACGAGTTCAGCGTCACCTCCTACGAGCTGCAGTACACCATCTACACTGGACAGACAAATTTCATCAGTGAGTCTGGTGCTCTTACACACAGCAGTCTGCTATGAAAGAACACAACGATTGGTACAGTCGATCACATGGACTCAATATCTGAGCTAAGAATTTATTAGACTATTTTAATTGAGGGTTGGCTCAGAGGCATCAAATGTTGACCTGTGTTCAAATACCGTAACAGTTTAATTTGACGGAGAATTAGAAAACTGTCAGAAATCTTTGATGTTGTTTTTGAACAAAGTAATTTATTTAAATGTCAAACTGGCTATTTAGAGCTTTCAAATAATGACTCCCATCTCGTTGCCTTTTGAATGCCTCGAACATGACGGCTTCTACTATATCATGAGAGAGAATACCTTCATGGTAACTTCAAAGGTTTGAGATCAATGGATCTCTCAGGCATAAAGAGCATTTTAATCATCAAGAGTGTTTTATCAAACAAAGATTTGAAGAGCTTTCAAAGTGATATTGTGTAACTTTTGAAGGAGGAAACAACACAATCTTCCACTTATAAATGAAACACAATCTTACTCAGGGGTTTTAGTGCTCCAGCTTCACTTGTTTTTGGAGGCCAGAAGCTTATGATGACTAATATTAGCTCATTTTTGTAGGATCCAAAGTGATGTTACTGAGTTAGTTTTCGGACTTTTCCCTATTTGTGATGCAGTTGTGCTACATTTTAGCATTCATCAATGTACTGCAATTGTTGCCGCTGATCAGCAAGTCCATTGAAAGTTCTTCTGACACAAATGCAATCTAAAAGATGTGTGTGCACTGACCTTTCTGCCATTAAAAAGAGTGGAGCTGGAGCACCAAATTACATTGCTCAATCTGATTTTCATACGTTTCATATTTTATATATAAACTGTTTTGCATAACCCAGATTTTCTGTCCAACTTCAGTCTTTTTTCTCTGTCACGCTTGTATTCATAGAGAAATATAACTGAGTTATCAAGACTATAAAAAATAAGACATATCGTACATCATGAGGGGATGCTTTGAAAAGATTTGTTAGTTAGTGTCTGTTTTTTGTTGTGTAAAAAGTCTCCAGAAGAATGTAAGAATGTAAAATCCCTGCTTTGACCTCATCCACTGCTCCCTATACCAAAGCTTATCTTTGTTTCAGGCTTGTAAACATATCAGAATTACCAAGTTTTCTGAATCTGCTAGTTGAATTCCACATATTGACCCACCATCTTGGCCCCATCAGCTAATCAGTATTACAGCTGATTGTCTATCACATGTACAGAAATAAAAAGGAAAGAAAGGTGACGAACAGGTGAGAATCTGAGTGGATAATGGTTAAAATGACCACTTACAGATATGAGAAGAGCATGATTGATGTACATAACCGTGCCTGAGCCTCTCCACTTTGATCCTTTCCTCGTCTCTTCGCCTCTCCTCCTTTCTGTGGAGCCCGACATTTCTCCATCTAGCTATGCAACTCAAGTGCCCCAGCCATTTAAAACATCAGGATACATTTCAGCTGTGATAGACCGAGTGACTCAGATATTCAGCAGTGAGCTGCCACAAAGTCCTCAGAGACTCACAGGAGAAACTGAGAAAGAGAGAAATCCATTAAGCCTGGCACACCACTTGAGTTTTTAACCATAGCATCTTTCTCAAACTTTGCATGGCTAAATGCTCCCGCCTGAGCGCCGTCCTCTCTCTCTTTTTCTTCGTCTCCTGGCCTCAACCTCAGCTTTGGCTCTCCCATGAGGAGGGAGGTCTCGTGAACCTTGCCTCTGTAGGATCATCCAAGCACAGTGGCAGAAAATAGAATCAGCAAGTAAAGCCAAATACCATGGAGAGAAGTAAGCTGCGTCAAAAAGCCAAATATGACTGCGAGTAAAGAAGCACTGTAATAGTGCAGCTGCCACCTCTAGCCCTCTGCAAGTTGCAGTGTGTAGTGTTGTTGACCCATCTGTTTATCTGCCAGCCAACATCCCCAACTATCCACTTATTCCCTACATCCACCTCTTTGAAATTATTTCTTTTTCTATTTCATTGTAATGTAATTATATTACTGAAAACTTAAGGCAAAAATAACTTCTCCATATATTCTCCAGGCGAAAGGTCTTCCCACTTTACATCTACAGAACCATTGTTGGTTCTACGACCACTTTATTTTATATTATTGCCTGTCCTCATAAACTAAATAAAGTTTAACTGCCAAATAGCCTCACTAGCTCCATACACGTCAGTTTTTCTGCATTGCTGAGCTGACTCTGAACCAATAGACATCAATAGCTCTGTTCCCTCCTCTGAATGACCTCACCCTCTCTTTACCGGTTTCTATTGCCAATTCTTAAGTTGTTTTTTTTGGAGACCTGTGTGTTAACCACACTAGCAATACCTCTGCCTGCTGGTTTCATCTGTCTTTCATGTGTATTCATTTGCAATGGCTTGTGGTGAAGTGTTAATATGATTATCTCAGGTGGGAGCAGCAGCGCAGTGGCCGTTAGGAAAGCCTCGGGCATCTTTCAGAGTAACAGCCCCGGATCCATTTGTGGTACAAATGTGGCACAGCCTTTGTGGCACAGTTTGATGACATGTTGACAAGGGTTCAGTCTCTGCAGGAAACTATTGAAATCATATGCTTTTTAAAGTTATGTGGAGGCACCAAGAGATAGATACTGGCAATTCATAATATTACTTTTGTTCATGCACAGCTGCTTACACACACACACACACACACACACACACACACACACACACACACACACACAACAAACATGTAAACACAGATACACACGTACAGTAACCGTATACTCTATATTGCTTCATCAATGACAAACCCTTGTGCAGGCAGAGGATACCTTGTGTTCATGTTCCCTTCTTGTCCACATACACAAACAGAACACACACACACACACACACACAAAATACTGTACACTCTCACACTCCATATCAGGATGCAAGACACAAGCTGATCCTTTTCCCAGTTTCCTTCATGTTTTTTACAATGACACTTCAGTTCCTGCTCCACCACACTTAGAAGTCACAACTCTCCCCGTAGCAGCAACACTCGGTTGGTGTCAGAAATCCCCTTTTCAGAGGTAGAAGTAGCAGTAGCAGTATTGCTGTGTTCTGACCTAATTTGATTTTGCAAAAAGGGAGAGGTGCTACGGAGATCAAAAGCTTTAAAAATGGAAAGCAGCGTGAAGTCCTTCTCCCTCGTCTTTCCCCTGTATCTCTTTTTGAAAGCCCACGTAACATCGTAGCATGCCTAATTTCTACAGGAAGTGGCTAAAATGACAGGTGGGAGGCACAGTTTTCACAAAAAAGTACAGCTGTCGCAGCATTCTTGTTTTTTGTGAGGATTTCACAGTGGATACATACGTGTAAGAGCGGCCTGAAACGCAATGCAAATGAGCCTATTGGCCACGTCTGGATACAAAACGAATTGTGTCAATGCAAGGTGTGAAGAAGCTGCTCTAAACGCCTTCTGTTTTTCTTTCTCTCATCTTGGAGGAAGATGAAAGCCCTGTACGTTGTTTTCTTTGTCTGAGAAAAGCTCGTGGAAGTCAGCAGATACGGATAAGACACAGCCTTCACTTTAACTTTAACAGTCCCCTCCCCTCATTCATTCTTAACGCCGCCTCACTTTTAAAGGCCTTATTTGCGTCCTGTGAAGTATTTATATTTACAAGCAGACTCTCGGATATTACTTATGCATGCTGTTGCCATCTTGTTCAATAATTCACAATGCATCCTCACCAGAAGGGACACGGCAGGCATGGCCCTGAGAGCTCTCTCCCTCTCAGGACTTTTATTTCCCTTCAAATGTGCAGGGAGTTGGAGAAAGATGAGACAATGAAAGGGATTGTTATTCTACCTTCAACTCTGCACAAATGAACCTCCGCTGTAGTGCTATACACAAGATACGTTGTGTATTTTGGCGAAGGTTTATTTGAGTGTGTTCAGAATTTTGTAGGCGGGTGGATGAAATGTTGAGGCTGGCGTTCACTATTTGCTCAAAGAAAGTCATTTCTGTCCTTTTCTGCACTATTTCTCATAGTTAGTGAAGCTCACAGTTTAAGTAATAATTCATTCATTTTTATCTCTGTTGTTCCAGCAACACGTTTAATGAGGTGAAGAGGCCATGTACTATTCACCTGTCCTCTGTGACAAGGCCATTACAGCCTGTGCAAACACTGACAGCGGCTAATTTCACGCCATGCTTGTTTTTTCACACATCGACTAGAAGCACAGGTGCAGCACTGTCACAACTGAAAAATGTTCCACGTTTTGCAATATCTGATTCAAATAAACAGCCACCTTCTCACCTTGTGTTGAAAGCTGTGTGCTTTGGCCTCAAGATAGGACAAATAGCACTTTAAAAAAGCACGGCCTTGTCGAGAAACCCCATTGGAGACGTGCCTCTCCTCAGCCCGGAGCTGAGATTTATTTTTCCTCCTTCACTGTTGGCTGCAGCTGAGAGACTGAACACATTATGGACACATGCAGGTTACTGCAGAGCTAGCCCAACCTTTACTAACCCTCTACTGCGAGCCGCTCTGAATCAAAGCGCCCACTAACCCTGGTCATGTTTGTATAGCTCACGTTTTCATACCGTTGAACATTGAAGGTGATCGCCCTCAGGCGCTTACAAGCAGCCCTTCTGTCATGTTGTGGGGATGCCTTGTTCTTAATGGGTTATGGATTCAGCTTAGTGAGCAAGCAGCATCACCTCAGGGGAGCATGCCATGATAAAACCTGACGGAAAGTTAATGGGGGGGGGATCAGCATGTCTCCATAAATGTTGCATGGCATCTCTAACTGTATGGTTTCTGAGCCTCTTGCTGTCTGAGGCCTCACTTGATGTTTAGAGGGAAAAAAACTGCTAAGGTCAGATTTCTGGGAGGAAAATAGTTTTTTGCTCTTTTGAAAATGACTGAACAGCACTTGGTAACTCATGCTATGTGTGTCCTTGTGTTTCTCTGTGGACCTGCCAGGTTTGTACAACTCGGCAGACAGCTGGATGATCGTACCCAACATCAAGCAGAACCACTACACGGTGCACGGCTTGCAGAGTGGCACCCGTTATATTTTCTTTGTCAAGGCTATCAACCAGGCAGGAAGCCGCAACAGTGAGCCCGCCCGCCTCAAGACCAACAGTAAGTGGAGGCGCACGTGTGTTCACTTTGTTTTTGAGAATACAAAGTCTGTGTTGTGTATGCAACATAACTTACAGGCTCATCACAGCTTTCTTAAGGGCGGATGTCTTTGATTTACAAATGAGTGGAGGATAAGTAGCAGAATAAAAACTTACATTGTAAACTATGGAAAATAAAACACCAACAAAGTGTTCAACAAATCTCTGTTGTTTAAACATGTATTACATGTTCCATGAGAGCGTCCCTAAATGATTTGTCTAAGTAGATAAGTGTTACTTTATTAGAAATGTATCATATTGAAAAAAACCTTTTTAGTCATGAAAGTAGCGTCGCTGTGTGATGTGTTGAATCAGGAAGTTGAAGGTGATGGTTGAGTTCAGATGTTTGTTTTTAATGCGAGAGAAGCACATATAGCTTGACTTGAATTGAGTTCACCAACATGAATGTCATCTTAATTGCATACATGTTGTGTGTCAGGTTGTGTAAGACGTCAGAAGGAGCGAAGAGGAATCAATTTATTTAGTTTGAGCCTTTAAGCTTTCCAGAATACTATTATGAGTTTAAAAAGAAGCGGGAGGGACGTCTGTCCATAGGAGCATGCGTGTTTCAGACAATGAATATCACCTCCACTTTGTTTTATTTTTTAGAAATGATTTTAAGGAACACAAACTTACTGTGTTTGTTGAGCTTTGTCATACCCCATGCTTTAATCCCCTTGGAAAATACATTTGATCTCTTTTATGGATACTTTTGCATAATATATGTTCAATTTACAAACAAGCTAATAAAGAAAAAAGTTTAGCAGAAAAGTTTCCTCGCAGGACCGTCATTAAGGTATCGGTGGTTCGTCTTAGCACATGAGATATTTTTTCTTTTTTTAAAAAAAGGGTCAGTTAGAAGACTTTGGGTACATTCATACAAGAGCTTATTATTATTGTTACGACTTGCCGAGGGTGCACAGGCCTAACACACATGCAGAAGGAAAAGTAGCCTTTGAAAAGGTGGAAAGAAGGGAAAACAAGGCGGGTGAGGTACAGCTTGTACCAAGTTGTTAAAAAGTTTAATTCTTAAACGCACTAGACTGGCTTTTTGTGGTATGTTGCACAATACCAAGCGAAGAAGCTTACTTCTCCATTCCTGTTTGTTTTTTTGTTTTTCCATGCCTCTCTCGCTCTCTCTCTCTCTCGCTCTCTCTCGCTCTCTCTCTCTCTCTCTCTCTCTCTCTCTCTCTCTCTCTCTCTCTCTCTCTCTCTCTCTCAGTCTAAGCTGAGTTACCCAGTTCTTTTCACTTTGAAAAGATTGTGTTTAATTGGCACCTTCTCTGCATGCGTCTCTCTTTTTGTCTTGTTTTTTGTTTTATCTTCTGCAGAATCCTTTCCTGAACCTGAACAGTTTTCTTTTCAATGCTTCTCGTTCGCTACACACAGCAAATAAATATATAGAAAGAAACTGAATAAAGGTGAACAAAATGTAAGTAAAAACTAACTGAGAAAGAGTTTAAAGATGTTGAAGCTGGTTGGAGCATGTTAGGTTACAGTGAACACAACATATTCATATAACCAACAGTTCCAGTGTCAATGTGCCTTTCTAAAGCAGTGAAGGGGGACATATGGCCGTCTTTACGAAGTCTGATCACCTAAATATTCCTCGGTTGGGTCTCGGGCTCAACTGCAGCATGTAAAGGGTTAAAACTTTAGCGATACAGTTAATTTAGGATTTAAGGGTGCACAATAAAATTTTAAAATCGGTCTTAAATTACAGCAGCAGCGCAGAAAAGCTAAATGGAGCCGATATGCCAACTTCTCTGAACTGCTGTCAGGAGTCTGGCTGTGGCATTTAGGATTAACTGTAATCTGGAGACTGCTGGGTAAAATAGGTGTGTGAGGAAACTGCAGTAGTCAGGGGATGATCTCTCTCTCTCTCTCTCTCTCTCTCTCTCTCACTCTCTCTCTCTCTCTCTGTCCCTCTATCTCTGCCACTGACACACACACACACACACAACCTTTTTCTCTGACCATGCTGGTCCTCTCGCTGGCCCTCTTAAGGGGCCTGTGAGCAGAGGCAGGTTGAGAGGCGACCCATAATCTAAACCTTTCAGCTTCAGGACCAACCTTCAAACTGCTCCCTGTTGCTTAATAAGGCGGGCTATGATCGATATCTTCACAATATAATGACAATATGAAAGAGTTCCCTTGTAGTGATAAATCTACAGAGAGCTATCGCCTTAATCTGCCTGGACTACCTTCCCAAATAAATGGCATTAAAAACACAACATGAGAAATGTAGTGGCCTGTTAATATGTATTATGAGTCTGTCTGAATAAATATTTAGCTTACCCTCACCCATCAATGCCTGCCTTTATAAATCCAAATTGAATGTATTCAGGGTCATAATTCAGCAACAAACGATTTGAAATCTTTACTGGCACAGAGTCGTCTGCCACCAAAAAGAAGCCATTACTGGTACGAATGTTCTCTCTTTAAATGACTAAAAGCAGAATGTTAGTTTCAAGCTAATAGGACACATCGGCATACTTTTCATTTTGTCCCCTTTTTATGTTCATATTAGCAATTACATTTATTGTTATTGGTGATCAGGGGCCTCTAAAGAGAGTGCTGCCCCGTCTCCACCACTTCACCTGTCCTGCCCCGGCATCAAACACTGCCATCTGGCACTTTCAAGTGAACCATTTATCCATCAAATATCAGCAGGCCCCGTCATCTGAACTTCTGCCCCCCAAGTCAAAGTCTTCCAGGCGGACCCTGCCTGTGGGACACGGAGCATGTCGGTACTTGAATTCTTTTCTTATGGCATTAGCGTGGATTACTGCCTCCGCGTGATGCGGGCATGACATCTAGCTGCGGAGCGTTTAGAGGTGAAGTGCAGGGTATCTGCAGTTGGCAGTCAGCTCGCTGTCTGTGATGCTCTTACCGGGCACCATATAGACGACACTAAGTAGCAGTTTGATTTATAATGTGCTGCATTGTCACTGATGAATGGGATGATTGCGTGTAGAGGTGTTATTTTTCATTGTTAATCTCACATCTGTTATCTCTCTCTCTGTCTCTGTGAGTTCAGTTAATTAAGCTGTATTGACTATATTGGCTTTCTTTTTTTTTATTGCGTTGCCAATATATGTAAATAGATTAAAGTGAAGAATACATTTTTTTTTAAAAGTCAAGTACGGGTGATCTCTCTCACCTTTAAGTGAAAATTCTATTAAATTGTTATTTGAAGTGACTACATGTGTGTTTCCAAACAATTTAGACCATTAAATAAGTGGATACAAGATGAAATGTAAAAAAAAACAATAAAGTCTCTGAAAGACTAGTTATATAAGCAAAGCATTTTGATCAGTGGACCTGTGACACATTGTTGACAGTATACAATGTGGCAGCGTTTACAATGCTCAAAGATAATTCCCGCCTCTCTCTCCTCTTCCACTCCCACTGTCTGTCATCCTCTCCTCTGGTAGTCAGTGCTATCAGGTGGGGAAGCTTGTCCACCCACAGAAAAGTTGGGTTGAGATTTTGAGCATGTGATTGGCAACCAGCATTTCTCTCTGCTGTAATGGTTTAGACAAGCCATCAAAATATGAAAAGAAATAATTTAAAATATAATAAAAACATATTTTTCTCCAGGCTTGAGGTTTTGTGGTACGTTTGCTGCAACATGTCTGTTTATACGTCTTTGTGCTTCATTCTCTCTCTCCTCCCTCTTCTTCTCAGAATAATTAGTATTCAGTTTAAAGTGCCTCTCTCATCTGATCTGCTGAAGTTGTGCAGTGTTTTTTTGATTAAAAGGGGTCACAACAAAATGTATAACACATATCTCACTCTGACAGGCTTATTGGGTTTCTCTCCAGACTCTGCTGATGTACGAGCTCTAGTAGCAAGTGTTTGAGCTGAGAACCACAAATTATTTTCCTTGCACTTGAAGTCCCTCTTTCTATCTGTGGCTATATTGGAGGGTTTAGCTGTCACATTTTTTAAGAGGAAAAAATGAGGCTCTGGAGGCTTTTAGCATAAGCTCATCATATATTTCAGGCAGGGGCTTGCAAAGCAAAGAAGGCAGTGACAAGTCACGCAGATACTGGAAAGTTGTGCGTCACAGCCCTGTCTATTAGAAAGAGTAACTCCTAAGTACACCCGTAAACGCTGCACTGTGTGTATAAAACAAATTTGAGAAACTAACTCTGTCGATATGGCAAGCACTTTGTATTTAAACTGTATGGTGTAAATTATAGCATGGAGTATACATGTGATCAGTTTTCTTTGTAATATAAATGATGTATCTGGTTTAATGCTTGAGAAAATCTAATTCAAACACCTAATGGTTTGCGTCACAACACACGTGTTCTCATCTCTTTTCAACAACCACCTGATTGGTAACAACTGAAGTAAAGTTTGCGAGGACTTGTTTGATGCAGGCTTGCTTTTGTTCTCCTGAACATCGAGAGGCATTGTTAGAGTCTGTGTTCCTATGGGATGGCTTGGCCTCAAACTCTCTGCGTTTCTCCTTTATGTCCCTCTGTAACCCCTCGCTTAGCACGCTGTCCTCGGTTACCTCTGGGTTTGGCATACAAGTTCCTCTTCTGGTGCCTTTTCTTTAATGTTTATGCCATCTGTCAATTCTTCCCCGTGGTAAATCTTTTCAATTCAAGATGCCACCGACTCTCGGTCTCACGGCGAGTCGGCCAGACATGCCACACAGACATAACAAAAGTCTGGATACACGTTTGTGTGGTTTTTTTGTGTGGTTTTCTACTAGGGAGGCAACGTCTGTCTGCCTTTAAGGGCCCTACTCAGCACCACGATGACGATACCTGGAATAACTTTAGCTGGTAGCCATTTGTGCAATTGCATGAGAAAGGTCAAATGCAGCAACCTGCAATGAGTTAATTAAATGTTACAACAGCAGAAACAAAAAGTTGGCCCTGAAGACCTGAACATTGCTTTAAAAAATGGTCTGCTCATCAAATGGTGTCCAAACATAGTGCAGTCTATTTAAGAAATCTGGAAAACATAAAGGTATATGATGAAGGTAAAATGTGTCATGATACCCAGGAACATTACAGTGGAAGTGCTTATTTTAGGAGAAGGTTTTACAAGGCCTTGTGTGGCTTTAGAGTGATACACACAGTCAAATCAAAGATAACGTCTCTGGCCCTGCTTTGTATTTCACTCCCCACCGTGAGTCCCACAACGTTGTCCGGCTGCCATGCTAAAACAGTGGAGTATTCTATTAATGGCTTCTCACCTCCGCTGCAGTCCTGTCTCGTGCAATTCAGTTGGCTTGATGGAAACAACATTTAAAATCATGTTGTGAAGTCTTAAAGCTTTCAAAGGCTTTTTAGGTCACTCCAATGTCACTCCAATGAAACCACTCATTGAACCCCGAGTGGCTCGCTGCAGACTACACTGGAGAAGTATCACTGTGCTGTTAGGTTCTCACAGCTAACATGTGAAGTAACGCATAGCTTCCTGAAACCCGAATGAATAAAGTATGATGGAGAGGAAAGAAGTAAAGGTGAAAGTGTGCGTGCATGCATGTGTGTGTGACCTTCTATTGCTATGATCATACTTGTGCATTTACCTCAGAGCGAACCCTGACCAGGTTTCTCCACAACTGCCCTCTAAAGTGAAGGGAGGAACCGACGAAGAGAAAGAGGGATATGAAAGTGGATGGAAAGTGACAGATTGAGAGTGAGAGAAAGAGAGTGTTGAACGAATAGAAGACACAAAATAGCTCTTTGCAGGGATGAGTGTCTGCAGACACGAGTGCCCTCAATCCACTGCTTTTTCCCCATTAATACAGTCCATGCCCGAGCGGTACACAGCACGGTTGTACTCTGCTGGTCCGGTTACATTGTCTGAATCTGAAATCAACAATCAAACAGTAATATTGTTATTAAAATACAAAATATAATTACTTTTTTCTGTTCATAAGGCTCAGGTTTTGCACAGATTTCTCTCTCACTGACTGATGTTTGTAGGAAAAACAAAAATAATGAAGCCTATCTAATTAATTTAATATTTTCACATTAAAAAGTCAAAGCTGCGTCTTCTGGTTGACAACATTGTCATAATGATATTTGTGTTTAAAGCACCGTATTCTTCGCCATTCATAAGCATAAAATTGAATTAAGGTTGCATCCGAGTTCGGTCACGACTTATTAGAGTTGCGGCTGACTGAACAAGAGCCTGCACATTAATAAAGAAGGCTTTTATTAGACCGTGCCTTGTTTGTGCTCTTTAATTGTCTGTCCCCAGTTTTGGATTCAGCACATTTTTAAGATATTTTGAGGTTTTTCTGGAGACTTTTGATTTGGTATATGTTGTTTACTTGTTGCATTCTCATTGTTATTTACTTTCCTGAATGGTTTTCAAAAGTAATTTTAGCATTATTATATTACCTAATTTTGTAAATGTGAATGTGCGTCTGAAAAGGGGCCAACTCTGGTGAAATCCTGTCTGCTGAGGTACGATTGTGTGCTTCCACAATGACCAGCTGCATCGCAGCCTCCTGGGAGCACTAGTCCCACAGTGTACAGCCCTCTAACATCAACATCCAACATTTTGTCATTTTGCAGTGCAAAGCTGCAGGATGGTGTAAAGTAGGAGAACCGAAAGCATACATTCTAGCTTAAATATGTCTTTATTTAGCAGCTCTATTGTTTACCAGTGAAGATTGGGCTCTATGTTGACTGAGCACATTGTTTGTGATCAAACAAAAGCAAATCTAAATGAATTACAGTGCTGACAGTCAAACACTGGACTGTTGACTTTATAATGTTCGTCATCGTGTTGTTAAACTATTTTGGGCGTCCATATTGTGTGTAAGAAGCAGGGGGCCGGCAAGCACCCCAGAGTGTGTGTGTGTGTGTGTAAGTGTGTGTGTGTGCGTGTGTGTATGTGTGTGTGTGTGTGTGTGTGTGCGTGTGTGTGTGTGTGTGTGTGCGTGCGTGTGTGTGTGTGTGTGTGTGTGTGTGTGTGCGTGCGTGTGTGTGTGTGTGTGTATTTCTCAGATCTCAGTCCCTGCATAAGCAGCTAAAATCGAGGCTGCAAATATCTCTTGTCAAAGTGCCCAAGGGGTACATGTCCCTCTTTACTTCCTGTTGAAGGACTTGCAATATTATTTACCCAGCATGCATCTCTGGTGACAGGCCTCAAGCTACCACACATCCCCTAAAATAAACACTAGGAGGTGGTGAGGAGAAGAGGAGAGTGTTTTGTGTGGAAGAAGAGAACGAGGTGAAGGGGAGGGTACAACAGGAGAGACAGGTGTCTCCATGGAATAGCCGTATTTCATGCACACTGTGTGATTACAATGTCTCTGGTTTGATTCCGGCGGGAGAGCTTTGTTGCTTGTCACTCCTGTTCCTCTCTCCCCGTTGTTCCTGTCAATCTTGTCTGTGAACTGTCAATTGAAGAGAAAACATGCTGACAAAATATCCACAAGAAAAGCAAGGGGGAAGCAAAGACAAACTAATATGTTTATGGTGAGGATTGGAAGGCTCTGCTTTAAAGTATATTTAACATAACAAAGGGAAGAGCAGCCCCTTTTTCTCCAACTCCATCAGGAAGCAGTAGGAACTCGAGTAAAGCTGGACATCATCTCCCTCGCACTGCTTAAAAGATATTTAAAAAATCCCATGAAAAGACATAGACAACATTGAACTTACCTTCCCGTCCTTACTGCTTACCGCACCATGGACCTCCATTGTTGTCTGCAGCTGAAAATAGTCCTAACAAATATACAGTTTACTCCTGTTAGAGTAACATACTGAAGAAAGTTTTCAAAACGACAGAAGATTTTATTTTTTTAAGTGAATCTAAAAATGTGTAACTCATTTTGACATAGATTTACTTATTTAAGAACCAATAAGCTTGATGCTGCACTCTCCCATTGTTGGCTTTGTCTTTAAGGGATTTGCTGAAAATATCCTTTAACCTGTCTGTTTAATCTGTAACTTAAAAGAACTTTTCTATGACAGCAGGGAAAAACAAGCTAATTAGAACTGATATTTTACATTAAATGGCAGTATATGACTGTGTTTTGTCATTCGGCTTTTAGGGCCTGAAAACAAAGAGTTCTGTGATGTGTTTGCGAGCTCAAAGCGTCCTTCAGCCACTGAGCAGGGTATAATGCCAGCAGGTGGAGGGGGAGATTGGGAGTGCGTTAAAATGCCAGTTGGCTAGGATATTTCTTTATTTTTGTTTGTCTCCAAGACAGAGTGGATTTGCGCTCTGAGCACACCTCACCAAGCAAACCTTTATGTTAATAATGTAATTCTTTCAAGCCTTTGTTTATGCAATACAGTTAATGCATGTGCATTGATACTGGAGTAGAGACTCAGTCATTAAGATAGGAGCTAAGAATTAAGAAATGCTTAAATTATACACACAACCAATAGTACTGACAGTGACTCTTGTTGGGAGAAAGAAATCTTTCACATGCTTTTACTCTAACGAACCATCAGAGAAACTTTCCTTCTAAAAACGGCTCCTTAATCACAATTCGAAGCAGACCCAGAAGCTTTACTGAAATCTTTTTCTAGCACTGGTCTCTGAAGACTCTCCGGAGTTCATTAAAGGGTGAAGTTGGAGAAGATCAGCGACGACTGTTTGTCTTTGCTCTTTAATACACTGACATTTTCCGTTTTTGTGGATATCGAGTAGAAAGAGACAAACAAAACTGCCCGGCAAGAAGCGAGAAAACGAGATTTGAGGCCGTGCCAGGAATACCTGCTGTGCACCTCATCTGCCTGCTGTGCTGTAGCCGTGGTACATGATTAATGCAATTTTTATGTCGCCAGTGTAAATCTGTGTTTTAGTAGACAGCACCGTTGGATTACACACCACATTACATATGGATCAGTCAATTAGTGGGACACAGCCATGCATTTTAATGACTTGAAATGATTGCAAGTTTAACAGAGATGTGTAAAGATATAAGGTTTTCTTTTTTGCTCTGGTGAGCTCTCTGTGTCGCCGATGCTGCAGTTTCTGCTGGAGGAATTGTTTCGTTACGCAGTCAATAGGATCTTATTTTTTTTGTATTTCCCTCTTTGCAGACAGCTCGATATATCCCTCAGCGAGAATGTAAGGAAGCGAAGAAAAAAAAGAAGCGTGAGTGAAATTGACTGAATTGAAATAAAGTCGATTACCCAGATGTTATCCCACTTTAAGTGTTCCAACAAAGACCCTTCGAAATGAAGCTGGAATTAAATTGCTTTTTATACATGCTCCCCCAACACTAGCCCCTTTTATTTCTCCCCTCATTTTTTACTTTATTTTTTGGCTTGTAGAAGTTCCCATTTATTACTTCCTAGTTCGTAACAATGCACAGCTTCAAAGCAATCAAACAGAGAGCACTTATTACCTCTGCAGACAGTTGGAAACATCTCTAATTGCTACTGTTTCACCGAGTGGGAGCAGACAGATCACAGACGAACAAACCTAGTTGTACTGTGCCATTATCTTGTCCTAATGTAGTGTGCGTGTGTGTGTGTGTGTGTGTGTGTGTGTGTGTGTGTGTGTGTGTGTGTGTGTGTGTGTGTGTGTGTGTGTGTGTGTGTGTGTGTGTGTGTGCGTTGTTTCTGCAGACCCCTGATTTAAAAACGATTTGAAACTTTCTTCGACATATAGGCATATATACTTTTCTTATTTTGGATTGGCTTCCTTGCTGATGTATTGCACCACACACTTGTTCTTCAGCCTTCAGGCCGTCGCTGTAGCTCTCCAGTTGAAATCAAATTTGGCATGTTCTCTGAGGGCTGCTAGCAAATACCACTATACTCACTGTGACTGCAGGTCTATTCATTTCATGGCAACTCTGCAACGTGACTGATCTTCAGTGGAGGAAGAAGTACTCAATGCAGAGTATACAGTCCTGCCTTCAGACTTATGTAAAAGTACAGAAGTATTAAAAGCAAATAGTACTGTAATGTCAAAAGTACAAGTGTAGTGCAGAAGGATTTCTTTCATGCTGTTGAATTATTGTATATATTGGAATTTTGTGTTGTTATACTTGAAGCCTTTACGTTTTAGAACGATGCGTGGCATTTTGAAAAATGATCTTGTGTTTTGTTTGTAAAATTGTAATTAGCAAAGTAATTAGTCACTATGACTGTCAGATAAACTGTAGTAGAACAAAAAGTACAATATTTCTCTCCCCTCTTCTCAAAAGTATTTAGCATACAAATGCAATACGATACAAATGCAGAGGTAAATAAAAATACTACTTACGTCAGTTCTTAAGTCAATGTACTTTCCACCACTGATGAGTTTGTGACTCATTTTGGGTGTTGATGGAATTTGCACATTTCTTAAAACAGGAAGTAAAAAATATACTAAATACAAACAATGATGGCTTGATGGTTGTGTGAATATTGCAAACAGTTCACTCTAGCAGTCTGCCGACACTGGCGATTAAAAACAAATTCAAAAAGTGCAACAGTTATTCAAGTGGTGCATCCGCCAAGGTCCGCTTTATTTTGAGTATTCTACCAGCTTCGCGTGTATATTTACATGTATTCCTACATACAAAGAATTCAACATTTAAACCCAAGCTTATAACGCATGACTTTTTCCATTTACAAGAATCCTGCTGGTATTGGTTCAAAACGTTTCCACTCGGCCACTTACTATACTGCATGTCTGCTTGTGTGTAGGCCGGAGTTGATGCTCTGCGTGTGTGTGTCTGCTTGTCCTCTACCGTCACGTGTGTCTCCCCTTCCCCAACCTCGGGCACAGCCTGGCTCTCAGGAGTCATCCCCTGGAAAGGCATGACAGAGCCCCAGTGTTTGGAAATGGCTGCGCTGGCAGCGATAAGCAGTTCAAAGAAGAGAGCGCATTAATGTAATTGGCTGCCAGCAGCACATTGGCCTCGTCGTCTCATATCCACACGCGGTAACACACACTCACCACGCGGATTATTGAAGAGGGAGAGAGGAGAGAGGATGAGAATGAAAGAACGGGGGAGAGAGAGATGAAGGGAAGGACAGATAGAGGGAGGGGAGGAGGAGTCGGGGTCCTCATTGTGTCGCTCATTAAGCTGTGGGAGGCTCAGGGAGGCTGAGAGATGAGATGAGAGGTGTCAGAGTTAAATGTCAGGTCTGGAAGGGACGTGGCTGACCTCCATGAAGCCTACACACACACACATACACACACACACACACATTATGGACAAAGAGAGGGGCTCCTCTGCTGAATCTTCGGCCTCCTATTATCCCCTCAACTTCTCTCCTTACTCCACTCTCTCTCTCTCTCTCTCTCTCTCTCTCTCTCTCTCTCTCTCTCTCTCTCTCTCTCTCTCTCTCTCTCTCTGTCACTCACCTACTTTTACCCTCTCAATTTCTCCCCCATTACACCCAAATTACTGGTGTCATTGCAAATTGAATTGTTGCAACTGGATAGCCGCATTTCCACTGAATAGCCTCAACAGCTACCTACTGCAGTGAAAGTGAAGGCTATTTCCTTCAGCTAATTTACAAGTCTGTGTGATGGAAGGCAAAAGGCACTGAGGAGAATGCCGGGTGGCTGCCTCCACTGTTATAAAATGTTTTCACCAAAGGCTGCAAGAGGCTTTGAAGTTTTGACTCTCGGCCTTGTATTTCAAACATTCTCCTTTTCTGTCTCTCTCTGTGAGTGTTCTGCCAGCACTTCTCACCCCACTTTCTATTTATTTTCGTCTTTTGCTGCCGCTCTCAGTTAAAATCTTTCTTTAATTTGTATTCTCACTGTCGGCTCTTTCACATTCTGATCGTGTGGTATCTGCTGTCTTTTTCCACGTAAACAATACGCAGGGATGACAAACACAAAGCATGTTTTTTAAATAAATTGAAATTGGGAAATGTTATGTTTCAGATTGTTTTTTTTACTTTGTGTTTGTAAAGAAAGAAACTCTGTTGGCTACTAAGCTTCTTTCTATATATCTGTTCAACAAGACATGATATGGCAACATAAAGCAAAAACAATTGCTGCCTTCTTCTCTACGTCGACATAAATATTATTAGAAGAAAAGCAAATTATACAAAAGACATAATATTTAGGAAATACAGGTGATTTAATTAGCTTTGCTTTTATGATTCTTAGTGATTTTTGTCTCCATATATGTTGCATCATTTAACAATTGTTATGACTTTCAGGGAGAAACTTTGTAAACTGTGATTTTTAGATGGAGGTGCAGGTTTGTTAATGATGCTTGGAAATGATGATTGTTATGTGATCATTATCATGAGCAACATTAGCTGCCAACACACATTAATAGACCATTAAAAGTTTAACATTTCTTTGCAGGTCAACCCTTTAAGTTAGATCCCAAAACGGCCCACAAGAAGCTGCGTCTATCCAACGACTGTCTGACCATGGAGAAGGACGAGAGCTCGCTGAAGAAGAGCCACACCCCCGAGCGCTTCAGCAGCACGGGCTCCTACGGGGCAGCTGGTAATGTCTTCATTGACAGCGGGTGCCACTACTGGGAGGTGCTGCTGGGAGCGTCTACTTGGTAAGAAACACGCATGCAAAAGACTGCATTATATAAGCTAGCAAGGAGGCTCGATAAACCAAAATATCTTTCTCTACGGAGTTCAAATCTAGGCTGTTATGCAAACTCACACCAAACAGACACACTTACTGCACACAGTGTATACTCTTATGCTATTTATATTCTTTTCACTAATTGGCTCTGAAGTAGACCTTTTCATGGAGGAAAGACCCAAAGGGCCCGTGTCTATCTTGTGTGTCCTCAGCATGAGGTAGCTTGACTGTGTAAGTAAAGTCATTAAGGACGACTCTGGTTTCAGATCGCTAATGCATTCCAAAATGTTCCTTCCCTGCAGGTATGCCATCGGCGTGGCTTACAAATCAGCCCCGAAAAACGAATGGAGTGGCAAGAACTCGTCCTCATGGGTGTTCTCACGCTGCAACAACAACTTTATGGTGCGCCATGACGGCAAGGAGATGCTGGTGGAGGCAAGCCTGCAGCTGAGGCGGCTCGGTGTCCTGCTGGACTACGACAACAACTCACTGACCTTCTACGATGCCATGAACTCCCAGCACATTCACACTTTTGAAGTCTCCTTCCTCCTGCCCGTTGTAGCCACTTTCATGATCTGGAACAAGTCCGTCATGATACTCTCAGGGCTGCCCGTCCCTGACTTTATCGATGGCGTGGCCGCAGATCTGCAAGAGCAGCAACAGCAGCAGATGGGCCTGTGTCGACAAGAGTCACCATACTTGACCGGGATGAAGACCTGCCACTGAAAAAGGCTCACGGACGGCCGAGCAGAGTCCATTCAGCCCCGGTGACTGAAAGGTTGATGGGAGCTGAAAGACGTTGCCAGTGGGACTGAGTTCTGGTCTATACTCTGCATTAAGAGCAGACCAGTAACTTTCTTATGAATTTAGAAAGTGTTGGAGGTATACACACTGGTCTGAAAAAATGTCAGTCCTGTTAGTTTGTAGCCATCCAATTCTTTGCAAATCCATCAGTGAATAGGAGCAAGGTCTCTTGACTACAGCTGTCAGTAGACCTCAAATTCATCTGAGGCCCTGGAGTCACTGAAGGCAGGGCTGGACATCTGGTTTTATGACCATTTAAGGTCTTCCTTTTTGATTTATCTTCCTCCTGATCTGATCCCAGGCATCAGCCATTTAGAGTTTGAAGTTACAACATATGAACTGTGATAATCACATCGCACCTGTGGTAGATTAAAACACAGCACAATGCAGAGGCAACAACAACAACAAAAACAGTGAAGAATCCTCCTTATTTAAAATGTTCCATATTTCGGTCACATTAAGTTGGCATGATATGTCAAGTGAACTAAATCTGACATAAGCTAAATTAAACTGTAAATGAATGCGCAGCTAAAGGAATAGTTTGAAATTATATAAGTACACATACTTATTTTTATTGGCGATTTTTATAAAACTGATGCCACTCTTATATCTGCATGAGGAACATGAAGCAAGAGCCAGCGGTCAAGTTAGCTTAGCATAGCATAAAGACTCCACAGTACAGTCTCTGTTTTACATTTCTCATTAGTTCTCATAACATGTCTAGCGTTGTGAGCTTTTGAAGAGTTGCAAGGAGTATTTTTGTTTTACCTTAGCTTGGACTGAGCCAGGCTTTCTGTTTTCCGACCTTTGTTATAAGCTAAGCTACCCACCTGCTGGTTGTATAACTTCATATTTAGCACAGGCATGAGAGTGGAATCATTTTTCTCATCCACCTCCCAGAAAGCAAGCATATATCCCAAAACATTTCTTCCTTTGAATATTGATGTGCCTTCTTTGACTCCACTTTATAGCGTGAACTACATGCTACCATCTTGCTAACGCAAATACATGCTAGCTGTTTTTGTTTTGCATCACATCACTCTTCATGTGTCGTAGCCTCGGTAGCTGTAAGTGGTCGTTGCTAAAGTCTTTTCCTTGATCTTCCTCCCAGATTTGATTCAGCAGTCTTTGTATTGGTGGGTTTGTAGCTTCCAAGTTTCAGGAAGTGTTAACGATGCTCCCAGATATTAAAATGATCACAGGGAGTAGATTTGCATCATGTGACTACTCAACTTGTATTATAAGAGGTTTATTGAATATTCAAGGAAAAAAAAGTGTTATTTATGACAAAAAAAGAGGGTTTACTTTTATTATGATCTCAACATATTAATGATGCACTTTTGAATTAACACTATTTCCTCTCTATGAGTAACAAAGTAGATCGAGCTGTGACAGGGACGTTATGGGGAGGGAAAGTGACAACTAGCACGACTGCTGGTGGTGTCACTCTGAAAAATCTACATCATCTTATTTTCATACTCATATTTATAAAAGAAAAAACAATTTAGCTGAATAACTGATGATGGGGACTGGATATCAACCATTATCAAGTATTGCAATAAAATACAGTTTGAACTGTTTTTTTGTTGTTGTCCAATCTGGTTTAAATTTCCACAAGAATCTGTGTATCAATTATTCTTTTCACATTCAATCGTGATCCAAGATTGGAAAATACAATTTTAGTTTCTGATTTTGGATTCGCAATTGAATATAAAAAGAACAAATGCTCCACAGATTCAGAAGCCCCTGCTGTAAAGTTAGAAAAGTGTTTTCACTGTGCTGACCAGTGACTGTCCCTCCCCACGGCTCTTTTCAATAGCATATAGCTATAGCATATAGTAACTTTATCTTGTTTAGAAAAGGGATATGATTATGATGATGTTCATGCGTTTTTATCATGATTAAATTATGATAAACTAATAGTTGTTTTTTTAAAACATCACTCTGTTTTCAACTAATCAGGGAAGGAGGGGGTTCACACTTTAACTTGCTGTATGTCACAATGTCATGGCATGATTGTGTTTTCCTCTGTGATTTGTTAACACTCACACACACGCACACACACACACACAAACACGCACCAACCTACACACATGTCATGTTTCGTTTGGGTTGGCCTCGTCGTGATAAATGCATGAAACATTGTAGGATCCCACACCGGTTCACTGGGTAATTTAAGTAGCTCTTTGAAGTTCAATCTTGTTTTTCATTAGACTGACTCACCTGCATATTTGCTTCCAGCTGACTTGTCCTCTTGTTGTCACCCATCACTGTTCAGATAGAAGCTGTAGCCGGATCCATTGTTTGCTTTTTACTAGGATTTGAAGGCCTATGGTGGGTGACAGTTTCTCACTGGTTTGATATTCAGGGAGTGGCTCCAATTCAGACAATCAAATATGTATTATAGTTTATGCAGACTTCGGAGATTGTGTAGCAGAAACAGTACAGAGGGATTGTGACAGTGACACTTGAGGTTGTGTTTAAAAAAAGAAAACGCAGATGTTTTACATACCATCTTGTTAGATTTGACAACTCAGCCATTTTCACTCTTTTTACACATCACCAGGTATATACTTAATGTTGAATGTCATGTAACATTTGTATTTACAAGCTATGATTTGCTCGACCTTAAAAAACACGCACTGATTTCCAACCATTTGCTAGTAACCATAGTTACATATTGACCAGGCAAAGATCCAGTAATGTAAAATTTTTAGCTATGGAAAGACAGTGAAATGTTACCTGACTTCCAGATATCCACCCATCTTGTCGGTCGTAGGCTCCAAACGGTCATGTGTTGATTTGTGATCCAGGCTGACAAGCTCAACTCATCTGTGCAAGGGTGCTTGGCTGGGTCACTGCATGATTACGTGACCTTGCTGCAGGTTCATAACTCTTTCCTCATCTTCACGATGGGGTTTCTTATCTTGCGTCAAGCATATTCTCTTTTTTTTAGTCTTTGCGAGAAAAAAAAAAGAAACCATGACGAGAACACTTCAGCACAAAGTGTTCGTCCCCATGCATATCAAATACTTTGCAGTGCTTTTTCTTTTCTTGTGCCACAAGTCAATACAGTAAAATATATACGGTGAATGATTTTCAATAGCTTACCCACTCCTTGTAGTGCAGTGTAAAACCATAGAGACAATGCAATAGATTCTCCGTTTTGCTTTTCTGTTTGTGTAACTTGGGAAATAATTTTTTACAACTCATGAAAAAGGCGCTCCTCTCCTTTTGGCATTTGGACCTTGATAAACAGCACAAAAAGGCAGCGTTGCATTCATGCAAAGCTTTCTAATTCCATAGATATAAGAGATGCTTTTAGCCAGAGAGGAATGTAAATCATAGGGGGAAATATATATTATATAAAGTTGTATAATATACAAGATATATATGAACCAATGTTATTTATGTGAATTTAAGTCCAATAAAAGTCTGATCCCAAATGTGTTGGAGTCATGTTTCTTTTTCTCAGCTGTGTCTAAAAGATCTTCCTTAAGACATGGATGTTTTATACTCTTGAAAATATACAAATCTGTAAAAAAAAATCACCTCTTGAGAGGAATCTCACACATGATTAGTGCCTCTGATCTCTGTTGTCTAGTTGTGACACCAATTTGCAGCCCAAAGCTTCCAAAACAGCTGATTTTGGAATAAGTAAGTTTGGAAGAGTAAGTATCAGCTGGCAGGTCATTCAAAACTCAGGGTGGGGTTGGTAGGACTATGCCCTCTTAGCCCTCGTCTGTCATCACTGGCACAAGAGCCTTATTACTACAGCGTAGTACTATGGTGCATGGGTCCCAACACTGCCTGCAAGCATGGCACGAGCACATGCTGACCCTGAAATGAGGAACAATATGTTCATGTATTGTGTAGCCTGTTTTCACGTGACTGTTGTCACGAGGAAACCAGGGGAATCTTAGTCGCTAAAACATTAAAAGAATAAATCGATCAGCATACACAGTGACAAAGAAGTGCGTAAATACAGAAACATACCAATATTATAGTGCTATCGTGTTTTATTTGGCCATCTGACCCTGTGTCTGCCTGCAGTGTGAACCATATAAACTTCAACGTTCCTGTTGTGCACCTGACCCGACACTGCTGCTCCTGCTGAAAAGATGTATTAACTCCCTCGGGGATCGATATGACATCGCACTCATCTTCATGACCTTGGATGGTCTGTGCAACTCTGTTATACCCTCAAGCTAGAAAATGTGGCCAAACAGAATGATAGTCCAAAAACAATTCAGGACCTGAGAATAGTTTTTGGAGTTGGGTTGTATATCATTTCATTCAGTGCCTGACAGGCAGAAGATGCTCATGCTTTATTTCATAGGTGTTAGTTCCAAGTCATCACTAGTTTCTTAGAAATAACTATGTAATTTGTTTCTAATTATGGGTCAAATATAAAGAAAGTTCACTTGATGTACGTCCAACTCATTACTTCCAGTAAATTAAAAGATATAACAGACCCTTGATTATTTTAGTCAGTGCACAGAAGGTCAGCTAAACACGATAAATGTTTGATTGTCTACGGGTAAGCATAGAGTTCAACATAATTAAGAAAAAAATATGTTTTACTCTGGTCCTCTTTTGAAGAAATACCATTTTAATTCCTTTTAAAATCCACACAGATTTCCTGTTTGCGAACAGAAGGAAACAATATTGATATACAATACAATATTGTAAGACATTTTCAGTGAAGTCTCTGCAGTGTTGATGTAAATCAAGCCAAAAAGTCCAGTTTATATTGGATGAATACATTCTGCAGAACAGATTAACACCGCCAGACTCTGAGCTGATCATGCTGGATTGAGATGTAACAGCATCTATTTCCATTTGTTCTTAACTTTCTCTGCGATCGTGAGCTTATTGAACACAGTTTGACTTCACAAGTATTTGCAGACGGATCATCTCAGATTGTAAACTTATTTAGCAACTTTACAACTACAGACAAAACACTGAAAGGCTCAGGGAAATCTCCTTGCCACACATTACCTGCCTGCCTTCAATCAACACTATCAGTTCTACCTGTTAGGGGAGAAGAGCAGTAGTCTGGTCACTGGTTGCTACTTGTTTTAGGGACATTTATAGAAGTAGTTTTACCCAGTGTGGGTTTGCAGTGATGGATTATCAACCTCATTGCCTCAACTTGGTCCAGTGCAGTCCACCGTTTAAGTAGTGGGTCTGTGATTGGAGGCCGATGCACTTTAAAAGATTAGCTAGCATTTAAATGTGATGCTCCCTCACGCTGTTAGCCAACTAGCAAGCCGCCGTTAGAGCAACCCATAATTACATTTCTAATTGCAGAATAATTAGGACTCCCTGTGTAGCTCGTTAAGTCATTTGTCACCGAAGCTTCTAATGTGGCGTACAACAGCTATCTAATTAGACCAAAGAAAAGGCCACATGGTGGGTAGCATTTCATCACTACCTGTGGCTTTTACTTTCACCTGATGAAGCTTATTTCATCCATTCACATCTGGATTATTTGTTGGGATTATTATTTTACTTTTTGCTCCTTCCTAAATGGGCCATTACTTCATGACACTTTGTCCAGCAGCAAAGTTAAAATATTCTAATGTGTCTATTCACAAAATACTTTAGAGCTTTGGAGATTTGGCCAAACTGCTTTATCTCACCTTTGAAGTGCAGCGAGGTCGAGTAATGTGTCTCTCCAGAGAACAGTGGGAGACTAATGTACGCCTTCATCACCAGCAGGCTGTAGATTATTGTAATGTTCTCCCCACTGGTCGGACACAAAAACAGACAGTAGCTAACTCTACAACTCAGAATGCTGTTTTAGCAGAATCGTTTTTTATTTCCTTCATGAATACTTTCAGAAAATGCTTCATATGCACATCCCAGACTGCTCAGGTCCTCTGAGGACATTGTTTCAGTCCTGTGGCTGATGAAAAGACATGTGAATCTTAAAATAAATACACAAGCTGTCAAACTATTTGTTCATCTTTGCAATTAGGTTTTCTGTTTACAGGGGTTATTGATTAAGACAATAAAAGCACAACAATCCCACTACGTCAACTCCGTCCTAGCAGAAGAAAAGAACACCACCCGTCACGCTAAATGAAGTCAATAAACAGGTGTTTGACCAGGTGCCTTCTGGATGAACGCAGAAAGTCAGACCTAGATTGTCGCTCAGACAGGTGAGTACGTTGACTGATTTCTCTGCATTATCTCTTTTTTTCATGTGTGTTTTGTAGCTGCAGCCGTTGTTGAGTTTCTATTGTTCAACATTCTACACGCCCGTGTTTTCTGCTTTGGTGATGTTTTATTCATCTGTTGGACTATAAGAAGCCTTTGTGTTGGTAAATGTATGTGGCTGATAATATTTGTATTCTGTGATGTTTCTTTTCCCTCATTGTGACGCGTATTGAAACATGTTGTTGCTGCAGAATCCAGGCCTGGCTTGTTGGTATGAACGCCTACTCTTTGATGGCTCCTCAAAAGCATCAGTATTAGTATTTATTCCTTCCTCTTAGTGATGCAGAACATTGTTTGTGGGGAAGGAAGTTTGACTAAATACAAGTCTAGTGTCAGTCCTTCTTTACTTGGGCAACAAGCCAGGGTTTTCTACCCAACATTAAAATGAGTCATCACTTTTTCCATCACAGTAATACTCGTCTATTCATAAAATCCGGCCAGATTTTCCATCAGCAAGGTGCCGATGCAGTGTAGGTCTGTCGGAGCTACAAATGCACAGCTGGACATAATGAACTGCAAATCTGCATCGAGCCTCTGGCCCTGTTTCAGTGACACACACCTGCTCCAGCTGCACCGAGCTGCCCCGAGTGGAGTGATATCCAAGAAAAGCCTCATTTTATTACCATCTGCTTTGGAGGAAGTTATTTAAATCTGACTAAATTAGAGGCTGATCTGCTTTTATTTTGGGAGTTTGACATCTTGTGTAGGAGTGCAAAGTGCGCGTGTTTATGCCTGCATGTGGGTGGCTGCATGCGTCTCGTCGTGTGTATTTGTTTTCTTCCTTTGGCTACGCTTTTGCCTACTTAACCTTTGCCTAAGGAAAATGTTCCAAAACTGAGGCTCATTTTTCCTTTCCGACTTAGTCCATGCAGCATAAAAACAAAAGGAGCAGAAGCACACAATTGATCAAAGATAAGGAGAACAGAGATTGCAGATCAGAGAGAATTGATAAAAAATGAGTTGCCTTTGGACCTGTTGAGGCAGACACAGGCAGCCTTTACCTTTCCTAAGTGAGGATGAATTAGACCACCGTGGAGGAGAGCACAAAGGCTTGGCTCCCTGCCTGGGGGTTGATGGAAGAGAGCTATGAACTCTGGGAAACGAGGATCTAAACAGGCTGTATATCACCAGACCCACTTGCTCTGTCTTTATTAGACACTGCCTGTTTCTCTCTCCCTCTCTTACTCAACTACACAAACACACACTAACACTAACACACCACACAGGCAATATCTAGATTAATCTCTGAGGGTGGAATAAATCAACCGGCCTGCCTGGTGGCGTCTCAGAGAGCCCCGGAGGCTTGATGGTGCTGCTGAAAGGGAGCGATATGTCCAGGTGCCTCAGAGAGATCTCAGACGAAAATCTCTAGCGTTCCATCTTTCCCGATGGATATGACAGTCGGGTGTTAGTTTCATCGAGATATTGTTGACACATTGAGGAACAGTTTTGTGAGAAAACCCTTGGAATGGTGTGGGCAGGATGAGTGTTAGTGGGGTCACTGTCTATCCTCTCGGCCGTTGGCTAAATGACCCTGAACAGCAGTCATGGAGTCATAGCTCCACACACCATAGTTTGCAGGGTGGCGCCTCCTTCCAGTCTTTCTAGCCGACAGTTGAAACCAAGTTTGACTTTAAACAGTTGGCATATTGTACACAAAATAGTTTGTTGGGTGGGCAGGGTACAATTGATCAGAGCCTACCTTTGTTTTATATGAGATATCTGAAAAGAGTTATCAAAAAATATTCAGGTATCAGTTCCACATCCCTTTGACAGCTCTGATCTGGAAAACCCTTTCTATAGAACTTGCAGTCGATGTGTTGCATCTTTTTTGACCAAGCATGTCCTTCAGATTGAGTGTTTTGATGTGGATTAAACTTCCCCTCAGGCTAAACCGTTTTGGTTTAACCAGAGAGGAAGTTGTCTGTCGGTTCTTCGTCATACCCTACAGCCACTTTGACAGGTTAATGGATTTAGAAAACATACAATCTCACCAATGATTTGGAAATTAGGGTTTACAGTGAATTTTACCATTGGTGGTTAAAGATAAAGACTGGTGAAACGTTTCTGTACATCCTTGAAGATTTAGACAGTGACAGAAAATGGAGTAACCTTTGTTGAAATAGCTGATTCACAGCCATCCAAATGAAAATATCAGAACTTGCCAGACAGTTTTGAAGAATAATTTCCCCTTGAGCCACTGTGACGCAGAGAGTAAATGTGGACTAGCGTCAGAGGTTTAGTGCAGGGAAGTGAGCTTTGTTGAAGCAGTTTTTGTATGACTACAAGCAATGAGATGCAGGCCCTCTTTTGTTGGGCCTGTGAAGCTTACAAGCTCATAAACACAGTGTTATTGACTCAGCTAAGATTGATTATCTCAACCCTCGGCTTAATTTATTCTCTAGGGAATATAATTGAACGTAAACGCAATTTAATAATTTTGTCAAATTAACCATGTTGACACTTTGATCCACTCGTATCTGATCCGTGCACCAAACCGCCATCTCCATGATTCCCCGTATTATCATTAATATCAAGCCGTCTCCTCTCTTATCTGTCGTCACTTTTGATAATTATCAAATGGAAGCCTATTAGCTGCAGAGGGTTTCAGGTTGACTTAATTCGATACAGCTCATGATATAAATAGCTGACCTTGACCCACATGTGTGCTTTGTCTTCCAGATGTTGACTAACAGGGATGTGCTGTGAGGGCAGAGGAATAATGATGAAGCACGACAGCTATACATCCATGGTCCATCACATGGCATTTGCCTTTGAAATGTTTCTCCTTTTTCCTTGCATCTAGAATCCATTATTTCTGCTATATACATCACTCTTATAACACATGAGGGAAATACAAATAGTAGTTATTTTTTCGCTGCTCCAATCAATATTTTTTCATTAACAATAGATCAATTGACTGTTATTCCAGGGGTGCTGCTCCTACTGCTGGTGCACTTTCAGAGAAGTACTTGCTTTACTTTATTGTTTTCAAAGTTTTACTGCTTTGGTGCACACTCACTGCTCTCACGAGCTGTGTTTCCAGATAGGCATCTGTTTTCAGGGACAAAGCTCTGATGAAGTTGTTCGCTACCTTTCCAGCGCCTTACAGCAGACAGACAAAGTCCGCAATAGGAACTAGTTACTGGACATAGTGGAGCATTTAGCAACTAAAGAGCCAGATATTTCCCTGAGGGGTTATTGACCACAATGCTCAGATTGCTTCGTGTCTCATCGATGTGTGAAGGCGGTGGTTTGCCAACACATTTGTCCTCTCTCTGAGACTGGAAGTGTTTTTTTCGCTGTGTTTTATAGAGGCGATGGAGTTGGTTTTTGAGATGGTATCGGTCTCTGGGTAGAAGCGGTTACTTCTCAGGATCAACTGATGCCAAGTGACCCTGGAACTAGATCACTCCTTTAATCATGTGGAGGACAGAGGGAATTCCCCCAGCTGTGCTCTACACGTATGATTTGGGCTGTTTCAGTGGACATTGAGGACTTCTTTAGAGGTCATATTTTTCAACTGGGTTTATATCCCTAGATATGCCACTGGTTTATTAGAGGACGACACGCTTCACTTCCAAATTGTATTTAGAGGTCTAATAATGCTCTAGTGGGCCCTGTGTCCCTCTTTTATGTGACGGAATGTATTGTTTGTTTTTTCTCCAAAACATTGCTCTGTATTTTGTACAAAATAAATAAAAAGTTCAGATATTCTGCTTCTTTGATAAATCCATTCAGTGACTGATAACAGATGAGTTTGTGCTGCATTTTATTTTCATTTCTCCAATGTGCTGTATAATAATAATATAATTAATAATAATATTAGTATAGTTTTGTGTCAAACATTTAGATTAAGGAATGTATCCGGGGCTCACTGACTGTAGTGTGTCTCAGAGCCAGCGGGTCTGTCTTTTTTGGATTTGAACTTTTCAGAGAGAATACACAGAGTTCTGCTCTAGGTGTGTGAGGAAACTGCAGTAGTCAGGGGATGATCTCTCTCTCTCTCTCTCTCTCTCTCTCTCTCTCTCTCTCTCTCTCTCTGTTTTGATCCATGTACAATAGGATCCCTTGGAGACGAGATGAAGTTGTTATCCTCAGGCCCCACACACAAAGTACTGCGATGATGAAATATTATCAGAGTAATGTACATCATGTGTGGAGAAAAGACCAGCAGGTGACACGTGGTTTAATTAGCTTTAAACCAGTTATAAAACTGCCGTCCGCTCTACTTGCAAACAAATCCACAGAGTGGAGAACGGCCTCTTCCATCAGTCAGCTGACATTTCACCACAGCCAGCATGACGATGTCATGTACCTGGAATCGCTGGTTATCTGGAAAAACAGTTTACACGATTCAATCTCAAATGGACGAAGGTTAGAAGAGGAGGTGTTTCTTACCAGTGAGGGCTTTGAGCAAACCGCTGAAATGTGTGAATGGTATTTTCAGAGTGTGTGAGGAATGATCAGAAGTGACTCGGTTAGTGAGTATACTATCAAAAAGTCTCTCTCTCTCTGTGTGTGTGTGTGTGTGTGTGTGTGTGTGTGTGTCCAGGTGGTGCACAACCTTGTCAAAATAGTGTCACAATGAGAGAACTAGTCGTTTCAGGGTGTTACCTCATCCAGTGAAAACGCTGTTCTCTTGTCTCTGCTCCGTTGAGGTTTCTGTCTGTTTTTCCCTTTCTGACTTGTCTCGTGTTGCCCAAAGGTTCAGCAGTTTGTTCTACCAACTTTGGGCCGTTAATCCCGGCTGCCTCCCATCGGTTTGCTTCGCTGTTTGCTTGTCTTGTCAGACCTTCTACTCCTTTTTGCTCAGCACTCTGGAGCTCTTACATTCTCATTTGTTTTAACAAGACTGCAGATGGTTGATTGAAAATTCTGTAGCTGGTTTTGTCTGATTGTCCGCAGCAGCTGGCAGAGGAGGTGCTCGACAAAGTTTAGCACTGCAGAAAACAATATAGTGTGCACAGCATGCAGCAAAACAAAGACCCACTTCCTTTTGAAACTGGACACATACATTTACACATGTATGCACACTGTAGAAGACTCATCAACCACAAGGTTATAAAATGATGCCCCATCCTCATTTTAACAACTGTATATGAACATTGAACAAAGACACGATTTTCATTGGTCAATATAAAATGGTAATATAGGATTACATGTATTGGTAATCTTGTGGGATTATTGTGACCATAGTGTGTATAGTTGTGTACCGGGAGGTACAGAGTAGAAGCTTCAACATTGTTCCTTTTACATTTTGCAAAGGTTTCTTCTCTTGTTTGGAACAACCAACGTTACTTGGCAAATTATAAAATAACGATTAAACGTCATGTAGGATTGAGATTATCAGTTTATTTATGCATCTTTTGCATCAAACTGCCTACAGATTAGATGTTAGTCCCTTTTGACTTCAGCGTGGTACATATTGAGTGTTAGTGAACGAGTCAGTGGATGAAGATTGTGTGACTAAACTCGTCAGTCCCATGTTGTAAATGCTTTTGTGTGTGCACCAATATTACTTTTCTCTGCCACTTTCGCTGATGCAGTCCCGAAGGAAAAGTAAGAGTTATAATGCGTTTCCACTTTAATGCAGCCTTCAAAATCCCTATTTACACAATGCATTAAACAAACTGTATATTTCATATAGTTCAGCGAAACACAGCTTGCTGGATGATGTGTGCATCAATCAATTTCCTCTACATCGATTCATGTAGAGGAAAATATATTGATGCACACATCATTTTGAGAGGGGTCAGGTTAAAGGTGAGTCCCAAAGGACACAAATAGCATGTTGTGATATAAGAAAATCACACATATGTGAAAGCTGCATGAAGAGACGGTGCAATATCTACTGCTAACTTTGCATGAGAAAATGAAGCTTCCTGTGCACGTGGTGGACAAAAGGCATGCAGTCAATAATTACATTTTCATCCTCGGTTTCAGTCAATTTCGGAGCAGACATTTCAGAACATCCACTGAAGACATGTCGAATGTAAATTTCTCAAAAAGGAGAGCGAGAAGTGACGCTAATAGTACAGCAATATCGCTTGTAGCAAATGGAAAACTCTGAGAAATAATTTAAGTGCGTTGCTCTAAATGAATCCCCTTTGCAGACTTTCCATGGATGTAATGTAATTAATTCCTGAGTAGTCGAGGAGGACCATTAACTTAATTATTGCATTTATGAGTGCAACATGTGCTGCAGAGAGAAAACTGCTTTGGGTGAGGTCACTTTTGATGCTCTTCCTCCCGGGGCTGTACTAAGATAGGTCAGGTTTGTTTAGTGCTGTTACTCGTCATGTGTGCATGTTTCTCTTCATGTAACAATCTAACAATCTTAATACGATGTAGGCCTATGCAGCAGCCCGAGGATGAGGATCCCCCCCCCCCCCCCCCCCCTCCCCTCCTTCTGCACACATCAGTCATTTAAAATGTAACGGTATACATTCAAGGCTGTAAAATAATTCACAACCCAATGCCTCAGGGCCATAATCCGGTCTTGCATGTGCAGCTTGTACTCTGGTGCTACTTTAGGTTCACTTCACTGTGGCAACACAATCCAAGACTTTCACTATTTCACTTTTTTTTTCTTCTGTAGATGTATATTCTGCATAATTCGTGCTTGATGCTATTCACTGTAATCGGCGATGGTGGGGTAAATAAGGCTTGACTTTTCTTAATGGATGATGAAGTCGTCCATTTTTAAATGTATTCATTCAGCTGTGACCTGTCAGGTAAAGGGCAGGTGTCAGCGACTCAAAGGCAGGAGGCGAAGATAGTGAGCTATATGAAAAAACAAATGCAACTTAGTAAGTGTAATTTCACTCGCTGATTTGGCCCATTTGGCCCAGCTCATAGCTGCATTTGCAGCTATGAGCTGGCTTGCACATGTCTTCTTTTTTTCTTTAGAATAGTTTAGGCTGATTGTTCTCGAGATACACTTCAAGGAGTTGTAGTGTTTCTGCTGCCAGGGGACACTATTGAAGACAGTTTGCAGTAAACATGCTCTGCAGGAAGAGACATGAAATCCACTTCCTCACAGTGAGTGTACAGCGTAATAAACACTGTTTTCAGATCAATACTCTGGATTGGACTATACCCAAAACTCAGGCATCTTATTAGGACTAATAAAAGTCAGGTTGGTGCATCATTGACAGAAAGTGAAGAGAGAAATGAAGAAAAAATGCGTACAAAAAAAAAATACAGCTGAGAGCAAATAAGTTACAAAAAAAGTGATTCCTGAAAACTAAAACCCTGCCAATGCAAAAACAAATGAGTCTAATTGACCGAAAATAATGATTTGTGTACAATATCAGAACCATTTACCTGCTTACCTGCCCACCCGTGTACCAAGTCTTCACACATCATGCATCAAACCATCAAACCTGGTTAAGGAGAACACCCGGGATGAAACTGCAATTACTTTCATCTCCATTCACATGTTATGGATGGTTAGTAACTTCACAAATATGGGACCAACTCCGTCCCTAAAGCTTCATTCTTGACCCACAAGCATGCAGAATACCAAATGATAAATGAGTCGGGCAAACCCAGATAGCATGCAACATTAGCCCGGAGCAGAAGTGTTTACTTTGCTCCAAAAGCCTCAAATAATGATGAATTGAAACGCTCTGTAGACATCTGCAAGCGTGGAAGAAGAACCGGAATAACACCGATACCTTGTTTTTTATTCAGAAGAAATTATTTTCCTCCATTTTGATGAGGATTCTTGGTCCTGCAGTCAAGCGATTATCATGCCTCATAATAAGATACAAACGTGAACACTGTTTTGATTGTTCACCAATGTAATTTGTATAATTTTATGAGAGCATTTCTAAAGTATTTCAACCTTGTAATAGCTTCAGTGTTTATATATTTAAAAACGTCGTGTGTACATGCCTTTGGTCCAGTTGCTCCTGACTGAGTAATTTCACACATGCCAGAAGCCGCCTCCGGCATCAGCAATGAGCTCACCCTGATGATTAATGCAGATCAGTACATATTATGGCATAATATGGAAAAGTGTGTCACAAACAAGAAGGTGATGGTTACTCGCAGTCTGAAAGTGAAGAGCAAGGAAAAGATGAGTAAGAGAGGCGGGGATTAAAAATGTTTCCAGGATTACCAGGAAGAGGAAAATTAGGAGAAAAAGTAACACAGAAAATCCTTACAACTCAGTCCTCCATTACAACATATATATATATATATATATATATATATATATATATATATATATATATATATATATATATATATATATATATATATATATATATATATATATATATATACAGTCATCTCTGCTGTGTCAATATTATTTCAGTATGAAGTGCCTCATAGCGCAGATTACAGGATTAAAAAGACCAGACCTGTTTTTTTTTAGTTGCAGCAGCAAGAGTTATATGTCGGCACAAATCCATTAAGCAGTATGAGTATGATTTCTGAATGCCAGGGTTGGGAAAAGAGGTAGGTATCTAGAGTGGTTTTATGCAAACCTTAACTGAAAGGCACACTGCCGTGTTCTCCAACTGCGAGCGCCACAGGTCCACGCATTACAGAGAGAAGATGGAAAGCGTGCTATATGTTCTTCATTTCTATTTTATGCGATTTGTTCTCGTCGTCATCTGTGTTTGCCTCTAACCACATGCCTCCACATGAAGCTAATTGAGTTTACTCTGTGTCATGGATAGAGAAACGGGCTCAAAGGCATGCTTTAAAGGTCACATTGTTTGCTTCACTTGTCTTTCACATAGCTTTTAGGTTGCTCAAATCTCTCACATCAGAACCATCCGCATAGACGACCAGTCTAAAGATGTAGACATGGCATCCTCAGAGCAGAACATATTGTGATTTAATGTTTCTTACGTTCGGTAATATATGTTTGGTGAGTATATATTGCACGTTAAGAAATTTGCATTTGGTTATAAAACTGCTTTGTCGTACCAGGATGCACTGGCATGAAGAACAGGTCTTCCTAGTTCTTTCACTTCCCGGCTCATTAAAAAAGAACCGCTCTATACAATTAAAAAGCAAGATGACGTTACATTTGTCCATGGAACATAAAAAACTAACCTTGCTCACTAGCAAGCCAAGGTAACGGACATGTTAGTAACGTACATTGTGCAAGACGAGAGCTGTAGCTCACTGAGAGGTTCACACAAAACTAAATGGATGTATCTTTGACTAACTTTCCACATTCTGCGACATTCTTCTGTATTTGCAAACGAGATCAAAAGAAATTATCTCTCTGTTTATTACCGTCCATATTTTTTCAGACATTAGGTCCTATGGGAAACCCCAGAAGAAAAGTGACTTTATATATATCACATTATCCCTGCGCTTTTACTTGAACCTGACACTTGCATTCTTTGCTATTCATCTTCACTTTGATCAGTAATCACAAGTCTCACAAGAAAAAAACCTTCTCATGTTTTGTTTATCTATTCTACACTCGTACATTATTGATTCATTCTTGAGATGCCAGGATGGCAGATACGAGCCATTGCACTGGCATCGTTCTCCCATTTAATCACAGATGTACAGAAGTGTTTAACAGGGATGCAGAGGTTTAGATGTAGGTTCATAGAAAGCATTTGGTGTTTTTTATTTAGATAAGAGGAAATGGACTCACACAGACATTACAGAAAGGTTAACTTTGGGCTTTAGACACTAAGTTTGTCACCTGGGGTCTAAAAGCAGACTCAACAAACTCTGAGCCTGAGTTGCCTCGAGATGGGGAAACTCCCAGAACAGCTGTTCAGAGTTTGTTCAATCAACTGACGATGCTCACTCTTGTTAAGCTTGTGTGTGGTGAAGCTTGTGAAACAACCTCTCTGCAGACGGCAGAATGCCTTTCTATCCATCCTATTGCTGGAACGCTGTTGCTTTAGAGCTGCTGCGCTGAGCCAATGGGAACTTCCCCAACAAACTAAACAGGCTCTATTGCTTCATTCCTCGTTTCCATATTTTGGGGGTTTGTCAAATGAAAGGAAAGGCTTTGAAGGTTGTCTATCCGCAGCAATATACAAACAGTACAGAACAGGGTTTTAGGTAACGCTGCACACAGGTCCCTACATACTTCATCTCACATACTGTTTACACACAAGACCACTGTGCAGCTGTTCTCCTAAACCTTCAAAGATGCTTTAAGATCACCCAGCTCTCAAGCTCAGATCCCGCTTAAGCCGACGTATTGACCTTAGTGCAGACAGGAGTTTGATCTTTGTGGAGGCTTTTCTGGTTTGTTTTGACATCATGTTGTTCCCTTCCTTCTCTCTTCCTCATTTGCTATCCTTCCTTACTGTCTGTCTCTCTCCTGCTCTCATACATTCTTTTTTCTGATATACAGAAAACAGCTTCCGATGGGATTAGATGCTTGGACTGTCAGAGATAGCAGGATGGTGGAGGGTTGGAAACCACCTCCAGGGTACTGATCCCTGAGTCTGCAGGTGTCAGTTTAAGTATGAGGAAAAGCTCTGAGAGGAGAAGCAGGAGAGGCAGCTGCTCTCCAGGCTCTGGAAATCAGCTTCAGTTTAAAAATGTCAGATCTCCATGCCCTGGCTTTATGTTTCAATCCAAAATGGTTCATTTAAAGGTTATGTAGAAATACTAGAAATACTAGCTTAATTTTTCTTTTGAAGCAGAACTGCAAATTTGCTTTCATTTTAATAGTAAGATGCATGATGAGTCCGGTGACTCAGCCATGAACCGGTTGTCTCTGCTTTGTGTTGTTCAGATGTTTGTGGTTTAGGTTTCAACTCCAAATTAAATCTTGAGCCAATCGACCCTTTATTCACTGTTACTGGGTGAATGTGGCTCAGTGGGAGGGTAGGGTCGTCCTTCACTAAGAGAATTAGCGGTTCGATCCCCGGCTGCGCTAGTCCACTTAACCCCAAACTGCTCAGGCAGCTGCGGTGTATGAATGGGTTGAATGTTAGTCCTGATGGGCAGGTGGCACCAGCCCCTGCCCATCAGTGTATGAAGGATGACACGTATAAAGCTTTTCTAGTCTTCCAACCACTCAAACACTGTCTCTTTCCATTTCACTTATGTAGCAGCAATTATAATGTGTAAGTGTGTCAGGGAGCAAAAGAAAGAGTGAGCATTTGATTTTTCAATCCAGTATTTGCTGTTTAATGATATAAAAGTTTAAGATCAATGAGAAGTCAAACAATCTTGGAACAAATGTTTCTCAGAGGCAATACATTGCCATAAAACACAAAGATGCATGAGTCTGATGGGAGAAAATGTGATTAAAAAATTGCAGTTTAATAAATCTAAAAAGAGTTTATATACTCACTCTGAAAATTGATTTTCCCATAAAAGAACAGATTGCTTGTGGTCCAGCGCTGGTCCAAAGGTGGGCATCAATCAAAAGCTTCATCGCTACACTTTTGAGTACTGCAACTTTTTGTACTTCATTAAATTTATGTACCGTAGTGCTTTTACATTTATACCTTTCTTCTTTTGACCCGAGTAAGGCTGTGTCGGATAGTCATATTGTTATAAATAACGACATTAAAGCACACCTGTACATTTGTATCATTTTTATGCAGACAGTTTCATCTTCATGTGAATCATTTCCAAATACTGTTGACATTTTCAGTTTGCATCCAGGTGGTAAACTTCATTCTTAAAAGTAAAATATCTCTACCCATTGATTTATCTGAAAACATGGTTGTATTTATATATTTTTGAAGATTATGTTTTGGGACTTTGTCATTTTTTAATTGGACAGGAACGTAGAGAGTGGCTTCATGCGCCACTGAGAAACTTTCACAGGAATGAATGCAGCCCATCCTCTCACGTTGTCTCCAGGTATCTTCATACATCCAGAGCCTACGGCGTGAAGTCACAACTCAATGTTGACTTATTTTGTCGTAATGTACTTAACTCATTTACTTGACTTAAGTTACATTAAAAGCTTAGTATTTTAACTCAAACTATCTTTTCCTAAACAGGTAGGTTTGTTGCCTCAACCTGAGTAAGAAGTAAGGTAACGCACTTCTTTAAAACTTACCCAGTGTGTTACAAAGTGACCCTCGGGGCTCTCCGACACGCCGTCCACATGTGACCAGTTTGAGAGGGAGAAAGTGTTGCCCACGTTAGCTTTCCTGCTAAAGTCTACGTCAACATGAAAACACATTTTGTCCAGCACCTGAGTTTGTTTAACAAGACGACAAACAAACATTCACTGAGGGAAGGCGCAGCATGTAAATGTACCTGCAAATGCCACTTCGGTGTGGTGAATATCTTACATCAGTCCTCCCATGGCTCATAATATTATTGATGTTATTTTTGACTGCAAAAGGCGTTGACTGAATATTAAGTCCAACTGAAATCATATCCATTCATTATTATTACGAGTAGTAGTAGTAGTAGTAGTAGTAGTAGTAGTAGTAGTAGTAGTAGTAGTAGTTGTTTAGTACTTCCTATGTGGAGAGACTTCTTCAGTCCATAAGAAAAGCTTTAGTAAATTGTCTCACCTCGTCCTCTGCACCATCGTTCTCTTCCATAAAAGAATGTTGACTCTGATTGTTTGCAAGGACATCTGAGATCGATAAGTTAGAACAGCATCTCTTATTACTTATTACATGTCCACACCTTGACAGCAGCTTGCCAGACCTGATGATGATGAGGAGGAGGAGGAGTGAAGACACACATACACACACACACACACACACACACACACACACACACACACACACACACACACACACACACACACACACAAACAAACACACACACACAGACGCACAAATAAGCACCTCAAGGTCTCCTTCATGTTTGAGCGACCACAGAAATAATGTGCTGATGACACCTAAACAGATTGTGTAATTACTTTTCCCCTGGTGGCCCTGGCCTGCAACAGAGATTCCCAACTCCTAAAGCAGGTGATTACCAATCCCATAATGTAGTGTCTGGATGCACCTGGCATTTATCATGTAGTGCAAAGAAGCAAGTTCAAGTTGAGCTTCCAGGACAACAAAAGACTGGAGGAAAGGGAGCCTAACGGGGTTAAAGATTGTCGGTGACATGGGAGCTGGGAGTGCATCCGGTGTTCACATCGTGATCCCTTCTGTGCTCATTTGTTCTGTTGAAAGCCGGCAGGCAAAGGCCATCTTGTTTTTTTCTGGGGACTTCATGTTAATCATCTGCTAAAGAATATATATAAACTGAGGAGTACTGACAAGGTGGTAAATGTGGCTCATAAGCGGACCATCAGGCTGGTGGTCTGAATGAATCTCGACATATAAACTCTCTACTAATTTGCTCATTCATTGTTATTTCAGGCGCACGCTGCCTTCAGGCTTCTTAGGAGAAAATATGTTCTTTTCTGCTCACCTGCTCAATAGAAGTAGAGGGAAGGTAAATAAATGGGTTGTGGTTTGTTTGCATTCAACTGGAAATGATGGTCGGGCTCTTTTTAATGTTCAACTGTTAGAGAGCACTGACCCGGCTCACCTGAAGTAAAGTTAGTCCAGCAGCGACATGATTTACTGCCAGAGTCGTTACACCGCTAGAGGTGTCCTCGGTATCATATTTAATGTTTCATCCTCCCCAGTCTATATTTTATATATTATATATTCATCAACTTGCACCTTTTTAATGCGAGTTCAGACCTCACGATGACAATGACAAACTTGTAATGAATTTGGTTCCTAGTCAATAATCTGAAGTTTCCAACAACAATAATTTATTTTCAGTGAGAAACTCCCTGGTGGATGCCAAGATGAACTTTGCCTCAGAGGCGTAAATAAAGAATCAAGGCTGCGCTCTCCTTTTAAGAAAGCAGGTTGTATTGGTGACAAATCACACTTGTATAGAGAAATGAGAAACACAAGAGACTGTTATTATCAAACAGGTCACACACGAATGGATTAATCAGGTGTAAGAAAAAGCAGTTACCTTCCTCTGCACACCGTTTGCTCATAGTTGCAACATCAAGGTGCATACTGCCACCTACTGGACATGAATGTATCACGCTAAACTTTGAAGTATTCAATCATGTTCAATAGCACACATCAAATAATCAAATAAATCCTGCTTTCAAAAAATGTATACTAAAACTTCAGCAGTATTACTGACAAAACTAACATATGCATTTTGGAAAACTGAATAATTTCACCAAATACATGAACACATTGTGTATTGTAATACCATGAATGTTGCTACTCAAACTGCATTCTACAATTAGTGAGAATAAAGACACGATGTGAGGGAAATTACATATTTCATGTTGTAATTAGTCATGTATGTTTTCTCTGTGTGCATTGGGAAGTGAAACCGGTGCTTAAGGAAGAAAGTGTCTGAAGGCGTCAGCGTACGAGCAGGTTTCTGTGCCATGACAAACAGTTTGAAAGCCAATAATGTTCCAGTATTCAGCAAAGTTTTAAACAAACAGTATTTGGGTAAATTAAAGCCTTTCTGAAAGGGATCTTTAACCTCCAAATGTTTTACAACTGGCAGCATCCAGGTTTATCCTAAATATCAAATTCATTGAGAAACTCAACTGAAACTTTTTTTTTTGTTGTAAACTTTCTTTTCTTATTTTTTCTAGGCGACCTTGACAGTTGTTGTCGTTGAGGGATAAATAGGCATCACCTACTCGCTGTTCCCCTTCACTGTTCCTCATCATTTTCCCAACAATGTCCCAGTCACAGCCCGAGTCTGTCTCCGTCCCTCAGCGGAGGATGAGTCAGGTGAGGATTTGCCACAACAGGTAGACTTCTTCCGTGCATCAAATCATGTTCACAGAGCATGCCGACCTTCTGAGAGATGCTACACAGTCCTGCCAGTTTCTTCAGCTGGGAAACGCACGCTTCCTGTCCCTGGAGTTGCTTCTCAAATTCGCACTGATGAGACCTGGTACCCGCACAGCATTCATATTTGATTTCACCAGCACGAACGCATAGACAGAAATGGCAAGGAAACATTTACTGTACAGCTAGGTTAATGTTGAAGTCTGTTCACATTGTAGGAGTTATGGGTTATTCATAGTAGAGGTGAAGTGATCCCATGGCATCACTCTGATAGTCTTTGTTCTCCACAAAAGGGCATTCTCAAGTTTACTCTCATACAACCTCTTTCGTCCTGGCATAAGGCTAATGTTTCAAAGGCCAGTCCAATTACACAACTGCACTTGTTTGCACTGAGCCAGGAGTCTTTGCCATGTTCTGCCTGCTGTTGTCGAATTCATATCAATGAGAAATTGACATGTGAATGGAGGGATAGAGGCAGTGTATCTACGATGAGAAAATCTAAAAACTGGTTCCTTTTACTTTAAACTGGACAATAACTCGAAGTGAACTGTATGGGCTGTAATGATCCATCATTGCTTTCTCCTGGGAGCAAAGAGGATATTGACCACATCTCTGTCGCCATCTGTCCTTGACAGACGAGAGAAGGAGGGGTGCTGTAAAGAAAGATAGAGAGCTCAAGCTTCCCCACAGAGACCAGCTCAGCTCACAGAAAAGAAGTAAAATGTTGTTTTTTTAACAGCATTGTTTTGTCTGTTGTACTCTATAATTCACAAATGCACCCCGAGTAGTGAAATCAATAAATAAATACATTAACATACATTATGGTTGCTCTCACCGCGGATGTTTCTTTCCATCTTCTCTCTCCTGGGAGTAAGAGAACCTGGAATAACTGAGATATCCAATGAATCTTTCATGTGCTAACATGTTTTTTTTGTTTTTTTTGCCACTCCAGTTCCAGTGAAGTGGGATTTCTTTAATTTCTCCCTGGGGCCAAACACATATAATACATCTGTTTATTTCTCCCATATCATATTGACACCAAACGTTTCTTTCTTATTGTTTTCTTCACCTACAGCAACAGCACTTAAGCAGTAAAAAAAATCCTCCCTGTCTTTCTCTGTTGGGAGAATCTGCTTGTAAAATGGACAAAGACCTGTCCGAGGGGCAGTTGATAATTTTAGAGAAAAGCACAGAAAACAAATCAAACCGTCTCTCCCACATGAAATATGCATGAATATTTGTGATGACCACAGTGGGCTATTATTATTATTAGTATACATATCTTCATGCAAGAAATGTAAGGCTCGCACATGCAAAGCTCCAAATGAAAGTTGCCTTAAATCTCCTCCTTGATGCGTCATTTCTTTATTTCTATATTTTTTGTAGATATGACCTGAAAGCAGAGAGTGTTATGTGACGTGAGCCACAACGCATTTCAAACTGTGAAACAGAAGAAGTCCTCCGGGGGGGAAAAAGTGACTAAGTGTATCACCATTATTCCCAATACTCCATTTGGACCTAAAATGAACATGAAGTTGAATATACAGAAACTGTTTCTTGGCTGTTTTGTAAGATACGATGAAGCTTTTGAACATCATGATGTAATCAGCGTCCTGCTTTGCTGCTTGCCAAACTTCAAAATCCGGCTTGGCTGTCTATTTCTCTCTTTTTGTTTGTCTCTCTAAAAGAATGCAGGAAAAGATAATAGCTGTGTCCAAACTTGCTGTTTAATTCCCTCATTCGCTTCACTGCTCGAGCTCCACAGCACATGCACTTCTATTTCCCCCTCAACCCACAACCACTGTGAGTGTAATCTATTTATTGTGTGCCTTTCCTGACATCTACTGGAAGAAAGGAAACATTGTCTTTACTTTCATATTCTCTCGTGGAGAGTTTTAACTCAGTTTTTGTGTTTAAATAAAAAGACCGTGCTGCTGAAAGTCCTGTTGCCTCAGAGGGATCATTTGAGGATCACAAACATACCATAAAAGGTTTTCTCCTCAACGAGCAGCAGAAGTAATAATGTTTAGGTAACTTAAACTACTACTGCGTTATAATCACATTTTTTGATTAAAAAAAAAAGTGCAGTATGTTCCAAACAGTCGTATTTTGCTCAAACATGCCTGCTTTAGTGTCTCCAGCCCAAAAAACACAGTGAAACATATCAGCGATGTGTTATGTTTATTAGAGATCAGTAATTCACGTTCAGAAGATTAGCTTTGAGTGTCACTTCAAACAAATTTGACATACAGATCTTCTCATTTCTTTCAAAAAACATTTATTTGCCAGGAATGTTTTCACAGACGAGTAATTTTCCTTGGCGTAAGGTGCAACATTAGATATGAGGCGTCAGCTGAGACATCATATTGTGACTTGTTTACATTGTACTGTTTTCAACGTGTCATTGGTGTGATGCACTGGGCAGGATTTGGGGTTCATGTTGCCTGGATCAAAGTCTTTGTTTCTATGAAAAGCCGACAACAAACAGTCGCTCTGAATGTAAAAGACATGCCTTGGACATAGTTTGAGAAAGTCTTTCACAACAACCGTGTCAATATTGTCACTGTGAATAATCATTTACAGGCTCTCCACTGCAGTGGGAGATTTTGACTCTTGAACTAAATAAACTTCCAAATTGTTTCCTTCTCCAACTTGTTCTAACAAAACATTATCTGTGAGAGCTTCTTGAGATGCATCGTCCTTCTCAGGTGTCTCTCAGGCAAAGGTTGTTATAGTTTTGACTTTCAAAGTTAATTTGAGTTTTGAAGTTAGTTTTCAGTGTGTTTGCTAGTTTTAATTTTCTGTATTTCAGAAAGGTTTATTTTTATTACGTATGCATACAAAATACATGGTTGGAGAACTATGTAGAAATGACGATGATTTGTATTTCTCATGCTACTTTAGTGTCTCATGTGAAGCAATAATGGTATAATATCAAGTTAGATTTTTATGAACTTCCTCAATGTAATGATACAAATTAATGTTTTCTTATTTTCATGACTTTCTTTTAACCAGGCAATATTGTTTTGATTTTAGTTTTCTATAATAACTCAAACATGTTATCTTTAGACAATAAATCATTCAGATTGTACAAGTTATTGAATGAAGGGTATTTAATTTATTTTAAATTTGTTAAAAAAAAAAAAGGGCCGCACTGGGCCTCAATCATGCCTTATTTTATGAATATTGTTTTTCTCAATTCTTCCCTGAGTGTTTTTGATTTATTGCAATTTACATATTAGCTTGTGTGTAAGCATTATATTTGAGGTGATTGCACCAACAGGTTGGAGTTAGCAGCTGCTCTGGAGCTTCCTCAGAAGATACAGTAGCTCAGTTTGTCGTGGAGCTTCGAAACAGCTGCTGAATCATCGAATGGAGCGATATCGTCTTGTTGTTTCCAAGATCACGGCTGAACTCCATTCATATGGCATACTGTATATATTCACTGTTGTTTTTTTACAGCCTAAATCACAAAGTGGGTTCTGATTCAGTTTCATACAGGGACAACACACAGGTGATAAAATATCCACCACAGACAAAGTGGAATGGGAAGTGAGCATAAATGTACATCCTCACTAAACTTACTAAAACTTGAGTTGCATGTCTGAACTACTGAAAATGATCCAGCATGCCTTGGTGACACTTGCCTTTGGTCAGATATGTGTATCTGTGTTCATATTGAACAAATAATATTGATTGATATTGATTATTATAAGTGTTTATTGTGAGATTTTCTGAGCCACTACCTGCTCCTAAAAAGGCTCAGAAAACCTCATCCACCTGCTGACCTCATCCAGTGCGGTCTGGTTATTGTGAACTTTGGATGTGGTTACGTTGGAACTGTGCAGATAGTCCAACACTACAATAAATCACACATTTACACGTCAGCACAAACAATAGTTACATATTGCCCGAATATCAGAAGTTCTATCTTTTTTTTCTTCTTTTTTTTCCCTCCTTGTAAAAAGAACACATCTGTTTTTTTATTAATTGAGTAAATACAGGTATTTTTTAATCTCTGTTGACCTATTATTTGTTTGTAGAGTTTGTTTGACCAACATGTTATTTCCTATTTGGACGAATTTAAATTGGTGGTAGAGTGCAAAACATAATAATCCACGGATTCAATGGATGACAACAACTTGATCCAAAGAGTTTAGGTCGTCTGACTAAGAGCACTCATTTGCAAACCTCACATAAGAAAGTCCAATTTCATGTGATTTTACTGCTTTACAGGATTTGAGAAAATTAAGGGGATAAAAAAGGATATTGATATTCATAATTTCCTCATATATGTAGTTTTCTTCCCCGTTGGGGATCAGAATGTTATTCATGAAAAGAAAAAAATGGGTGGGGACGAACACTTTAAAACTTTAAATGCATCAATGTAGTCTCATATAATATTTTGGAACATATTTATGCGTAATTGATTAAAATAGTATGTGTGTATTTATCACATTGTGTTCAGGCTTTTCATCACATAATGCACCATAATTATTACATAATGCATTCTGGGTTTTTATAACATAATTGCATAATGCGTTATAGGTTTTTATCCCATAATGCGGGAAAAGGTGGTGTTTGTTTGTTTATAAAGTTGAATTGCTGTAAAATTCTTAAACTGTACAGTACAATCACATGCACTTTGACATGAACATTATAGGGATCATTATTAACAATAATACAGTGAAATTGTACTATGCAAGAAACTTTCAACTCAAATTACACAGTTGTATTATTTATTTCCTCACATATATACTTACTTTCGGTACAACCCTACTATGTCCATCCTTAAATTTTACACATACTCACATGCAATTAGACATGGACATAATCAAACTCATCCTGAACCTAAATCCTACTAACCTATACAGAACATCTTTGTATTACATATCAAAGATAACTTTTTGATAATATTTGAACTTCCAAGCCCACTTTTCTATTTGAAAAGAGGACAGTACAGTGTATTGAAACTCCATCCATCCATCCATCCATCCATCCATCCATTATCTTAACCGTGTGTCCTCATTAGGGTCGCGGGGCGCTGGAGCCGATCCCAGCTGTCAGGGGGCGCAGGGTTCACCCTGGACAAGTCGCCAGTCACATCACAGGGCATCATTATGGACATATTCCATAATGTTGTTTTTCACTTGTTATATCTAATTGGCCAATTTGTTGCTTAACTCTATCCTCGTGCTTTTTGGGCCATCACCCGTACCGTAACACCACGAATACCGCTTTACCTTTGAAATGGCGTTTGTGTTGACCAAAGTTTACACTCTGTCGAGTCTTTTGCTCTCATGAACTCCCGACAGGCGAGCAGGACAACAAACATCTCCCTCTCTGCTAATCCCAGGTACGCGAACAGCCCCACACCTCACTGACCTCCACTCACCTCCCTAAACTCAGTAAATAACAATACTTTACTCTTTTATTCAACAGCTTCCTGTAAACACAATAACAGGTTAATAACTCGTCACAGCTTAACATCACATATAACTTATTCCGTTTAAACGTGTTTGAATAAATTATGAAGTACATTGTCTTGCGCGGATGACCTACTAATAATTGAACATATATATTTTTACCGCTTTACACCTTAACAAACGCGGATTTTTTTTTTCCAGCGGCACGATGACGCAATGTTGCGTCATCGGCGCTGCATGCCAGGGGACATTTGTTGCCTGTGTCAGCACAACGGAGGCGCAATGAGACCGACGCAGGGACACACACTCACACCCCTTCACAATTCAACATAAACCAACTATCGTGAGTTTGGCATCACTGACCACAATGTATCTGGGCTGACAACGCACAGGTCTTTTTATGGGGATTATAAACCAATGTGATGGTCTGATTAGAGACCCAATTGTCACTATATGATTATTCATAGATTCATGCACGCCCCACTCCTCCCCATGTCCTCATGTTGTGCGCATCATGATGGGACAATCTCCTCCACGTGTGCTGTTATTTAAAGAGCACCCACTCTCTCTGAAACCAGCACTCTGTCAGAGAGTCAGTAACCCCTCTTTTATAATTAACCCGTGAATTTAACAGACTACAGTGGAAGTGGAGACTACATTTACAGTAACTTTAAAATAATAATAATTGTAAAACCATCATGGAAAAAGGTACAGTATGAGCAGAGTGAATATGTACTTTGAGTGATTGGAGACCTGTTGATATGTATCTTTAGGTATGATGCAACTTGACTGGGTTGGAGCTGCCACATGTTGGTTTGTGCTAATTTGTTCATTGTGCTGGTGGAAGTAATCCTGCTGGAATGTGTCAGTGGTGTGAATGATTTTTTTTTTGTTGCACTGTAGCTTTATTCAGCTTGAACGTTACCCTGCAGTTATCCTAGTTCTTGTGTGTAAGCAGTTAGTGGACTGTGGAGACATTTAATTTACCTTTGTTTGCACTTGACGATTGGAGGTTAGTGTCACCACTCTGGGCTGCTCGCAGTTCAGCAAAGCAGGATTTATGGGTGGATGTAAAGCAACAAAAGTGTGGGGAAGTTTAAGAGCAGAAAAAAGTTTTTATTAAGTGTGTCCTTTATCAAATGTCCATTTTGTTGTGGCTGCTTTTAACACGAAGGTGGCTTTCTCTGCTTTTGATCAATCACTTGAATTCCAATATTTAAAGCCTATTTTGTCATATATTCTTATATTTACAACATTCAAGGTCACACTAACGTATTGCTTTGAGATTGCTTGCTGGAACCAGACTAATAGTTAATCTGTGTTTTGAAGAATTATGTAATAACATACATCTCTGTGAAATGTCCCTTTCAAATAGAATGAATGGCATAGCAGTTTCTTCTTAAAACTTGTTTGTATCACATGTTATGTCAGGATATAACTGATAAGATAAACATATTGAATACTTTGTTTTCTGAACTACCTGATAGATGATTCACAGGCCATTATTCTTGAACTTTGCCACATATCCTAGAGGCAGTAATAGATGTTTTGTTAGTTTTTGTTCGTTCAACCTGTTACAAATTTGCATGCAATTTCTCTTTTAACAATAATTATTGTTTTACACGCTTCCAAATCCATTTTTTTTCTAATCTGGACACATTTGTGCTTCACAGCTCGTAGCAACATGACAGAGTTTTGGAAGGAGCACTCCAAGGCTGCCACGGTGGAGGAGATGATGCTGGACACTCGCGCCAAGGAGCTGACTGAGCAGGAGCTGCCCGAGATCCTGTCCATGCTGCCCTGCCTGGATGGATTCAGAGTGCTGGAGCTGGGAGCCGGCATAGGGTGAGCGCACGGCTGCTTTAGACTAGTCTGTAGTAATGGACGTGTGTCAGCAGAGTTTTCATGTTCTCTATAGCAGAAGGCAATGTCAAGTTTTAGTGATACAATTATGGCTTTTAATGTTATGATGTCTACAAACAGAAAATGTGGTTCGGCACTTAATGAAGATGGTGAGGTAGATTTATACTTGTGTGTCTCTCCAGTCGTTACACCAGCCACCTGCTGACCAAGGCCTCCCATGTGACGGCTGTGGACTTCATGGAGAGCTTTGTGGAGAGGAACAGGCAGGACAATGGTCACCATGGCAATGCTACCTTCATCCAAGCTGACGTCACAAAGCTGGATATACCCCAAAACAGGTGTGTGTGTGTGTGTGTGTGTGTGTGTGTGTGTGTGTGTGTGTGTGTTTTACCCATGCAGCGCTGTGTGGGCGGCAGGACAGATATAACAGTCAGTCCGTCACTTTGGTCCAGACTGAAGAATTCAACAACTATTAGATGGATCGCAAAGTGGTTCAGACACATTTATTGTCCACATTTGACTCTTCCTGCTGTCGGATCAATGAGACGTTCATGCCCACTTTCAGGAAGAATTGTAATCATTTTGGTGATCCCAAGTTTTCATTTTGCGCCATCATTCGGTCCAAACCATCATTTGTCTGCTGATGTCGGCATTTAGCACAGTACAGCCTCTCAGCGCATTCTGCTGGAGGACAAATGACGGACAGTAATGTCTAGTGCCGCTTACAGCCATTGAATACGCTTTCGACTGAAACCAGAATACTGGTTTGATTTTGATGAAAAAAGCAATTTTAGCATTTTGTTTTATTTTGATGTATCCATTTATTTTGCCCTTCAGCATTGACTTCATCTTCTCTAACTGGCTGCTGATGTACCTGACCGACGAAGAGCTGAAGTCCTTCATGAAGAAGATGATGGGCTGGCTGCGGCCCGGTGGCTTTCTTTTCTTCAGGGAGTCCTGCAACCACCGCTCGGGTACTGAGCTCACGATAAAACATTTACACCTTTAAAGTCTTTTTCTTTTTTAAACAATAGGGAGAAGAAATTGTATGTTTGAACTTGTATATTTGAACCAAGGTGACTCCAAGAGGGACTTCAACCCCACCTGCTACCGCACTGAGGCACAATACAGCCACATTGTCTCATCACTTCCTGTGGAGGAGCATGAGGGAGGCCAAATGTTTGGTTTCGACATTGTGTTGAAAAAGAAAGTTCAGGCCTATGTCGAGGTACTATTTAAGTATTCTAGTGAAACCAAAGCAGTGTGAGATTTAAGTGTGAGGATGTGTTTTTAACCCTCTCCCTCCCCTTCCCGACCCCTCTGCATCCCACCTGTCCTCATGCTTCTCCTCTTCCAGATGAAAAACAATCCGAATCAGATCTGTTGGCTTGTGGAGAAGGTTCCCCGCTCCTCGAGCACCGACAGTGGATTCAGCACCTTCCAGCAGTTCCTGGACAACCAGCAGTACACTAACCGCGGCATCCTGCGCTACGAGAAGATGTTCGGGGCCGGTTACGTCAGCACAGGCGGGCCCAGCACCACCAAGGTAGGAATAAGGTGTGGAAAACACCAAAGACGTCGGCTGAAAGGAATCAATAGGTTGGTGATACTCAGGTCCACTACTTTGATCCAGATTTAAATATCGCAGAATAAGTCGCCATGATATTTGCTACCAACAATCAAACCAGCCACAGGATGAATTTTAATAACCGTTTATCTTGCATTGAGTAATTAATTGGTCGAATACTTACGGTTTATGATCAATTAACAGCTAAACTAATGACACACCCCTTAGTGCCTTATTTTGTATACATTTGTTCAATTCAAAAGATTTCATGCCAGCATGCTAAACTACTTTGGATAAACTAAAGAATGAAGCCTTTTTCTGTGCTGACAGGAGTTTGTGGACCGGCTGAACCTGAAGCCCGGACAGAAGGTTCTGGATGTTGGCTGTGGCATCGGTGGAGGAGACTTTTACATGGCAAAGGTAAGAGCTTCTACATCTGGGATTGTTAGACTGACTGTTGTGACGATGGGGAGATTTTATAATGATTGAAGACACTGCAGTGATGGCAATGGTTATATTACTTTTCAGACGTTTGGAGTGGAGGTGCTTGGGCTGGACCTGTCAAACAACATGGTGGACATCGCCATGGAGAGGGCGATCACTGAGAAGTTGCCATCAGTACGTCTTATCTTATTGGTTTGATATGTACATAACATGTATTTATTTATTTTAATCAGTAATGGAATGCAATTCAGGTCCAGTTTGAGGTGGCCGATGCCACTCGGAGGTCGTTCCCTGAAGGTTCCTTCGATGTGGTTTACAGCAGAGACACAATCCTGCACATAGAAGACAAACCCGCCCTCTTCAAACGCTTCCATGTGAGCATCTTTTCATATAACTTGTAGGAAGCTGGCAAATCTAATAAAATGCATGCACAAACTACGTCAAACATTATTATGTTATATCATATATCCAACATAAATGTTTTTTTTTCCTTTGGGAAACGAGAGCCTTTTATGTGACTTGATCCGGTCTAACTAATCCTCCTTTTTTTTCATTCACCTCGTTCTTTGTGTCCAGTCATGGTTAAAGCCGGGCGGCAAGTTGCTTATCAGTGATTACTGTGGCGGGGAGAAGCCATGGACACCGGCGTTCGAGGTTTACGTCAAACAGAGAGGCTATGTTCTCTACTCACCATCAACGTATGGCAAGGTAAATATACAGTAGAGCCTGATTGTGCAACAGTTTGTAGAAGTACCACATTGCCCTATGGGGGTTTCAACCTTTTGGTCCTCTTTACTATTATGTAACCAGATTGGGTAACAAATTATTGGAACTATGTTGCAATGTCTGTTTGCACACTTTACTATTTAATATATAAACAACGTGATATATCAGTAAACTTACCACAGATATGTCAATATTGGCATATATGTTGAAAGAATTATGAGTCAAGAAATGCCAAAGATATTTTATACAGATTATTACTGAAGTAGAGAACTGTTTTTGTTTATACTTGTTCTAGTTTATCATAACTTAAAAGCTCACCTTATCGCCATTCCAAATGTTTTTCCACCAGATAGCGCTGACAATTATGTTTTGAAACTGTACAGTGTTGCGCTCCTCTTCCCTCGCTGTGAAGTGACAAAACGTATGTCTAAAATATTAATATCAATTGTTTTAGTGGTTTCCTGTCTGTGCACTGGTGGCTATCTAACAATTGCACAAACCTCCCTGAAAGACAAAATACCCAAGTCGTAGAAAATGAGCTATGAAACATAACGAGTATACTCTTTTAACTGTTAGTGAAACTAAGATCTTATGTCCAGTTAAGATCTTAAACTAGTAAACACTGTATCCCTTTAAATTGATCCTTTGTCTGCTTTGCCAAGTCCCCGGGCACATTGTGTCACTCCTTTAATAATTATAGTCTGCGCTGTAGATGTATTATTACTGTCCACCAGCTGGTGGCGCTGATTGCCCAACTACTTCAGCCCTTCTCTCTTCTCCTGCAGTTCCTTCAGGACGCTGGTTTCAGCAACGTTCAGTCAGAAGACCGGACCGCCCAGTTCATCCAGGTAATAAAGACAGAGCTGCAAAGAGCTGAGCTCATCAAGGAAGAATTCATTCAGGTCAGTAAGCGAAATCTGTCAAATTCCTAAAACAAACTAAACCTTATTAATGTGTCTCCAAATGATTTGAACGACTGGTCATAATGCCAACGCCTGTCTCCTGCAGGAATTCTCTGAAGAGGACTATTTGGCAATAGTAAACGGATGGAGGGAAAAACTAAACCGTTCCAACAGTGGAGACCAGCGATGGGGACTCTTTTATGCAACAAGAGATTGAGTGCTTGCACTAAGATTTGAGAAGATAATAAAAGAAAGAAGGGAATGTTTCTTTATTATTATTAGTTTTGTTAGCAACGTTAATAATTTGAGAAGACAACCTGCAGTGTTTGTTAAGTGAGAGACTGTCCAATGTGATGAGGTTAATAAATATAATGAGTTTGTGTGTACACGTGTCTATATACATTCTGTTACAGTTTCAGTAAAAACAAAAAAAAGCAAACAGATGTAATCAGATTACTGATACATTGAGTTAAAATTATGATTTTAACAGGATTCTATTTTCAAAAATACATTTAAAATAAAGAATGATATACAATGCACATCTACATGTATCACAACAGTTTAGGACATAAGTGTGTCACAACAATCACATTTTCGATGGACAATTACATGAGACATGCAATTAGCGGCATGTAGCTTTGTCCTCAACCGCATTGGCAAAACCAGTTGTTTGACTTCATTGTTAAGTGACACTGTGACTCTGAAAGAATATATAACCCGTTCTGAAAGCAATAGAAAGCACCTATATTCGAGTCAATAGTAAACAGACTTTTGCAAATGTAGTCTTCCTAGTTTGCGTACGACCAGTAGCTTATAGTGGCGTGTGTTAACTAAGACTACTTGTGTTGTTTCTACACTTTGTTTTAGCATTCAGCTTTATCCTGTGTTTGACACTTGTGACCACAGTGGCTGCTGTTGAGCAAATGTTGCACAGGTTACTAAAATAGACAGATGATGAAAGTACACCAAAGCAATGCCGCCATGACATGCATGGACTCTCTGAAGGCTGAAGTAAAACAATAAAACCTGGCTCAAAAAATGGGATTTCAACTTTTTATATTTTATAAATGTGTCATCAGGATGTATTTGTACATGTACTTGCATTGCAGATAGCTGAGGGGGGTCATAACTTGCAAACATTTTAAACCCTAACTCCACCTGTTAGCTGCAGGAAATAGAAGCCTAAAAATATTGAAGGGGGGCTGATGACACCAAAACTCAACAGGCAGCCATTAAACTAGCTTTTCTTGTTCTACAAAGTACACAAGTTTGCATTCACTTCAAACTTCTGTGTGGAACTGCAGCAGCTCCCACCTCAGGGCAAACGGTCGTTGAAGCATTACCAGACTTGAGTCCTATGCATCGCTCGACCATGTGCCTCCTGCATACTTTTAGGTGACACTGAAAATGTCTTCTGAACAACTGCTGATCAATAAGACAGATGTTGAGCTCCTGGCTCAAACTTTTCCAGCATCCCTGTCTGCAGCAGATAATTTGTGGAGCAAATTATCTGATTTAATTGATCAGATTGCAGAATAGGAATATATAGGTATTAAACTACTACCTATATACCTTTTCAGTCTTTATTTTTTGTAAATTACATTGTGACTTTACGAATTGTATCGTATGTAATGATTGACTGAAGAAGAAAAAAGTACTACTACATAGTACTAACTGGTGCTTTCGTTTTGTATTTGTCCCCACATCTGCTGTTTTTAGTTTCGTCTCAGTTTAATTTCTTGATGAAATATCATCAGCCAAACGGCTGACAAACACAAGAAGGGCACGTGAATTTCTGATGAATAGTGATAGTTCTAGGAAAAGCCCAACGTGTACGACTGTTCAGTGAGTGACTTCTTGGTCACCTCTCTCTCTCTCTCCCCCCCCCCCTCCCCCCCCCCTCTCCCTCTCTCTCTCTCTCTCTCTCTCTCTCTCTCTCTCTCTCTCTCTCTCTCTCTCTCTCTCAGTGACTTCCTTCAGACGGCCCAGCACGCTACGCCTCCTGTGACAGTCTACGCGTCTGCGTGCAGAAAGTAGACCGCGAGAGGCGAAACAGTCGCAGCAATGGCGAGGCTAAGCGAACATGGGATTCGCCTGAGTTCCGTACGTATTTCACCTCTTTTTGTTCACATCATTGCACAATGTCTATGTACTTTCCTTGAAGGTGCAGAACAATTGAAAATGAACCACACTTAAACTTCTTTTCTTATTTTTCTTTTTCAAGATGAGTCCTTCCTTCCTGAATAGCAACTCCACAAGTCACACCTGGCCCTTCAGCGCAGTGGCAGAGTTAATAGGTATGTGTCAAAACGAAGGACCACGATGAAACTACTCCTGCACCTGCCGCTCCGGTGCCGCTGCGGCGCAGCTGCAACTTCCCATGGCGTCATGTCACGCGCTCCTCCGCTGTAACGCGCAACGTGCACCGTGTGTTTCAACAAATTGTTGCTGAAATGGACCGAATGGACTTCCTCTTTCTCGCCCTCAACGGCGGTGTTACTGATAGGCGCCTGTCTGGGAGCAGAGTGTTGTTGTGATAATGTGTTATTAATAACTAGGCTCACAATAAGTTAAATGATTATAATTAATTATGGCCTTGCAATGCAATTGCTGCGAACTTATAAACTGTAACAGTAATTGTAACAGTAATTGTACAGTAATTGTACATGCATGCACTGTTTGGTTTTGTTAAGATATTTGGGGGAAATGGGACAAAAGGCAGCACTTTTTCACAGTACAACATGTAAATAAGCAGGTGAGGTGTCCTCCCACGTGACACAAAGCGTCCGTTTCGGGGCTGTCAACATTGCCATTCTGCGCTCTGCTACTGGTTCAGACGTGCTGGCCGTCTGTTGGCTGCTGAGCTTTGACAGGAGGAGACGTGGGAGTGCACTGTGTCGTGCAGTGCACTGGTGTGTGTGCGTGTGCCTGTGTGCGTGCGTGCGTGTGTGTGTGCCTTATGATCCTATGCGATCACTGCTGTCTCTGCTCACATTACACCTTGAGTTTAGATGTTGGCATTAAAACCTGTTTACAGACATTTGTGAGGGGAATAATGCCATCCGTTCTCTTCTCACTGGTGACTTAAGGCCTCGTGAAAAGCTGGACTATCTATCTGAGAATATTATATTCATTGTGAGTTGAGATATACCGTTAAGGTGAACGTGCGAACAAGAAGAAAAGCTAGGGGTCACATGCAGCAACGTAGAAACACATGCATGGTACAGATTAGAGAGGTAAACTAAAACAATATGATTATATGCATGTATAGCATCTACAGTTTGAAGCATGAAAATAGCAAAATACTTCATGTTGCGTGTGGAAATGGACATTTCTAATATTTACACTCTGCATACAGCTCGGGGCAGAATAGGAACACATCTATCACCTGTCATCTGATGTCCTTTTGTAACTTGTTAATGTGCTTTTTTTAACACTTAGTAGAATGATGAATAGGATGAATGGTTTTTAAGAACATCAAATATTGCATTTTTTGAGAGATATTGCGATATAATTTCGCGATTTTAGACTGCAGGATTTTGTTTACATAACCTTACTAATTTTTTACTAAATAACATTAATATGATTTTAACTGGACTTTTGCTGTGATTTGTAGCCAACAGGTGTTTCTTAAGTTGTGTAAGCCAGGACATCTCTCCAGCGCCGCAATGTTATGATTTCGATAAAATTCTTTTCTTTTTAAACTTTTTATTTAGTGTTTTCAACACATCCGAGTCATCCTTGACATCCAAATAAACAATCTAATAAAACAAATAGCAAATAATCCAAACGGTAGCATTTAGTGTTGGTAGTCTATATGCGAGTATAAACTCTAACCCTAACATACATGAACATCCACACTAACAGATGAACACACACACATACACGATCAACCACACACATACACGCACAGCATACCCGTATGCTCCCTCCTACATGTACACACTTCCACGTACACACTCCATCAGGAGGACTCAACGAGGAAGGAGGGACGGCCGAACCGTCCAACCAAGTACAGTTAAATGGGTACAATTCTAATTAATTGTGCCGCCGTACTCAGTCATGATTTTAACAGTCATCTTATCATACTTTAATGTACATGTCTTCATTTCTTTGACTATGCCAGAAATTAGCATCATATATTGTTAAAGACAATTAAACATCTAAGTGAAAGTGAGTAAAGTCAGTCAAAGACAGCAATTTCAAGCAACATGAAGAGCAAAAATTGGCTTGCTAAAATTAGCTAGCTAGCTCCAACTGTTAATTTCAGCCGGCAAAAACAGATTCATTCAGTAAAATCTGCAACTGTTATCATTGCAAAGTGCCTGTAAGCGTAATACGCTTAAAGTCTATCAGTGTATGTAGTGTTAGTGTATTGTCATTGTTTTGTTGTTTTGTTGTTTCCTATGCACTTGGATGTAATCTTTTGGAGCTTGAACCATAGATGTAAATATGAAAGAAGTTTTAAATGATTAATTCAATTGTGTGTTCTAGACAATGCGTCAGATCCTGGTGTATCGGCTAAACAGATCTGGATCGATGTCGTGAATGAAGCCGATCACCTGTGTCTAACCTTCACTGATAATGGCAGCGGCATGACCCCCAACAAATTGCACAAGATGCTCAGGTATGACGCACACAGACGTTGACGTGTTAATGAAAAACACGTTAAAAAAATGATTTTTAGCACACTGCTTCAGAAACATTTAATTGCATGGAGTTGAACACACTGATGTGTTCCTCTCTTCTGTATTGAAATCACAGTGTGTGACTCACGAGCGCTTTTACACTGCAAATTGAAACTGATGCACTCATTCTCTGAAAATGACCACACCAGTGGGAGTGTCCATCAAATTCAAAGAATGTAACTCCACACATATAAATACATCTGAAGAGATATGTTGATTCATTGCTAAATCCATTAATCCTTGAAGTCTATAAATAAACTAAATGCTGAACATTATTTCAACTTTACAAATGGAGGGTTTGCTGTATACTACACACGCTTCAGCGTGCAGCGTAGGAGCCACAGGCCCCCTTTGGTAGAGTATTCTGTACTTATAGAACCGGGGTTACATTATTGTTACCTTCCTCATTACTTATTCAGACTGGATTTACCCCCATTTTGCCATAAATGGAGTAGGGACTCTGCAGAACCAGAGAGAATAACTCACTCTTCATGTCCAGTCCTTTCATTCTGTTAAAACGGTGTGAGAGGATGAGCGACCAGCTCTGGCGCAGCAGCCAAAATGCTATGATATTCTGTCTTGGTCCTCTCTGCCACCACACCCTTCATCAACAGCATGGAAAGGGCAGGACAGTATTACCCATAGAGTCCAGTAGAGAGCAGAGCCTGTGTGAGTTAGAACAAGCAATATGAAGACGCATATGTACAAATGGCATCAATCACATTTATTGACTTCTATTTTATTAATATTTATCATTTATTCTACAACAAAAATAATCAAACATGAATCCTTATTTTGCTCCTGTCCCCTTCACTCTTATGTCCAGCTTTGGTTTCACAGAAAAGGGTTCAGGTAAGGCCAGTCAGCAGGCCATCGGCGTGTACGGGAACGGTTTCAAGTCTGGCTCTATGCGTCTGGGCTGCGACGCGCTCATATTCACCAAGAATGGCGGCTGCCGGACTGTGGGAATGCTGTCTCAGACCTACCTGAAAAACATCAAGGCCCAGGCCGTCATTGTCCCCATCGTCCCGTTCAACCAACTAACCAATATCCTTCATGAAAAAATATGGCATGGGAAGTAAAATGAATAAGATGTGTTTTTTCCTAACACTGATTGGTAGAGAATTTGTTTGTTACCTTGCAAGCTGGTTTATGTTCTGCCCTTGACTCAGTGAAACAGTCTCTGGTGGTGACCGAGGACTCGGAGGCCAGCCTGGCCGCCATCCTGCAACACTCCATCATCACCTCGCAGGAGCAGATACATGCACACTTTGACTCCATTCTCTCCAAAAAAGGCACCAAGATATTAATCTGGAACCTCCGCAGGTCAGAATCATACATTTTCTCAAAAGTAAACAGCGTGAGGTTTTATTTTTCATCTGCAAGTTGGGAATTCAAAATTAACTTAAAAACTGTTTGACTTTTTGTAATTTACTCTTTTTAGCTTTCTTATAGAGTTGTATTGTATAACTTGTATTTTTGTATTCTTATTATTAACTTTGTTATTCAATATGAAGTAAATGTTGATCACAAAATGCACTGGCATAAAATAATGAATCTACCTTCATGTCATTCACGTTGAGAGTGAACATTTCTCGAAATGTTTAAACTGTTTCTTAAGTTTAAGTTCACACCATAATCCTTGGTTTGAGATCGTCGCTGGACCTGTTGGGGGTATGCTGTAAAATGATGAGCTTGCTGAGTATGCAAAAGCAGACTCAAACAGAAACAAGCAAACAAGCATGAGCACACGCATATGAAATTTGTTTCTGACAGCTTTTAGACAAATGTATGCAAAACACAATCCGAAACAAAGCCTCATATTGTTGTCATATGAAGGGCAGGTGAAACTGGAACTTCAAGGTTTGAGGTCTCTGTTCCTCGTTGCTTTCTAAAGCAACGCTTTCTCAAATAAATCAGTTCATAAGAATTAAACTGTGCTAATGTTTCCGTACTGCTGGGCGATGCACTTAAAGTCTCTGTTTGTGTCTTCTTTTGATGTTATCCTGAAGGGCAAAAGACGGCAAGCCAGAGATAGACTTTGACACCGATGTGAATGACTTCCGTTTGCCTGAGATTTATAACGGAGAGTTGCAGAAATGTCCGAGGACCGGTGGATCTCTGAGAGCCAGACATGACATCCCTGACATTCACTTCAGTCTCAGCGTGAGTGGATCCCTGTGTGATCGCTACAACGCATTCCACAAATATATAAATATAAATATATAGTTATAGACGGTTATGTCCCGTATCTATCTTATGCAAGGGGTGATGATTATGTTGGGCTTGTGTGTGTGTGGTAATTATACTATAGCATAGCAGTACTAGCAATGATATAGTCTATAATTTTGGTAAATCATTATATGCTATTTCAGTATGAACGTGGTACTGATTTGTTGATGAGCAAGTGTTGAATGAAACACACACCTGGGGCCATCGTGTTCTTGACAAATCCCACTGAACAATGTCAAAACAATGTCCATTCGGTAGCCGCTCTGGAGCTTTCGATCGCGCCACAGGATCTTCATCAGGAGATGGATTTTGCTCAGTTGTGATGGAATTGTAGATTTTAATATTTAAATTTTTCTGAGCACTTTTCATCAATATTGGTTTAAAATTAGGATGGAACGTTAATTCATTAGATATTTTTCTCGACTCATAAAAGAATACTTTATCCTTCAATTTGACTAAAAAAATCATGTTTACCAAATTTGGAAAAGATTATTTTAATTGGATATTTCGGGTTGTTAGGACACTTAAAGCTCTTCTGAATGAATTAAGGGTTAATGTTCAGGGTTTGAGTCAAACAGGCAAGAGATGTTGTGGTAAAGTTTGGGTAATCCCCTACAGTGCATATGAAATATAAATCCTATGCAAACTTGTGTGGTTGGTTGAAGTGTTTGAGCCGGATTGAAGCGCAGAGTCGTACCTTTGGTTTTGTGGTAACACGACCCCAGATTCCTTTTGAACTCATGTTCAAATTGTCGTCAACAAATCCCATAATGACAGTCTTACAGTCAATATAAGATTCATAATTACTGTATATGTCGTAATTCAAGAGATTTTTTAGTTTTAAGAGTTTGAATAATATATTCTTAGGCAAAACCTCAACATTTTAAGTGTCTACAAATGCTTTCAGACTAAAAATAATACACGAGTCTGTGTTTTAAATTGAAAATGTCTTACTTTTTATGCTCTGTGTCTGTTTCTGTGTTCGTCTCAGGAATACCTTGGTATCCTGTATCTGAAGCCAAGGACACAGATTATACTGAGAGGGAAGAAGATTCTGGTTAAGTTGGTGTCGAAGAGGCTGAAACACATTGAGCATGACGTGTACAAACCCCAATTCAGTGTATCCTATAATATCTGTGTGGTTGCTCATATGTGTGCATGTTGGTGTAAAGCCAAGTTAGTATCTGCAAACAACAAGTGGGAAGTTAGTCGCTTTTGGAGGGGAATCAGGCAGCAATACTTTTGCTCAGATCTGGCAAAACAAGGAGAAAATACAGAAACTGTGCCTTGGCATGGCCAAACATGTTTGATTGGAAGCTCCTGACATAGGTTCTACAAGCACAAAAATCTTTTCAAACAATTCAAATGCACCACTCTCTTGGGTGTCTGGATTTTTTTAATGCATTGGTGCTTTGCTCTGAAAACAGGATCCATCAAAACTTTGAATACAGACTACATCCACCGATTTAAGCCGATAATAGCAAATGCAGAACCATGTTGTTTTTATACCCGCACTGGTACCGAAACTCAGGTACGGTATCGGCACTGGTGTTGAAGTCCAATCAGTTTATATTTTTCTGTGCTGATTCAATTGTCAAGGTTTTTTTTCAGACGTAAATCAGTCAGGCTGAATTATTTTAAAGAGTCTCAGTTTACGTGTTCCTTGATGCACTGGGATGTTATGCAGTTTTTCTTCTTTTGATATGGGAAAAAAACAGGCTCCTTCCATTATTAATTGTCATTTAAATCATTACAGAAAATAAAAAATGTCTTTTGGTGCTGTTCACCTCTGATAAGTTGAGTTTGCTAAATGTTTGCTGATCCTCTTTGAAACCTGCCAATGCCCAGTGCTGTTACCCTTGACTGGTGTCCGTCAGAAAGAGAAGGTGAAGGTGACTTTTGGGCTGAACCTGAAAAACAAAGACCAGTATGGCATCATGATGTACCACAAAAACCGTCTTATTAAAGCCTACGAGAAAGTGGGCTGCCAGCTGAAGGTAGGGGGAAAGGATCTCACTGTATGTTTTCATATACGGCGGTAAAGGTGATTTTAATCAGACTTCTCAATTCCCTCCAGGCTTCAGGTCAAAGGGCAGGTGTTGGCGTCATTGGTGTCATCGAGTGTAACTTTCTCAAACCCGCCCACAACAAGCAAGACTTTGAATACACCAAAGAATACAGGTAGAACACACATACAAAACAAACAAAACCAAGACACCGAGAAGAAGTTCTGTGCTAATATGTGCGCTAATGAACTATCTGCTTTTAATCTGATTGATTCTTGCCATACATCAGAGAAGGCCGCAAGATAACTGCTGCATGCTGTGTTTACAAAGATATAACAAACACTCATGCTCGTGCAGCTCTTCTTGGAAATGCACTCATTTCAGCAGAATTGACACCAGAGGAAGTTGATAATGATCACAAATAATTTTGATGTCACACTTTTTTTGCTTTTCTGAGTAACAGATCTGTGGAGAAACATTTTCCTAATACACTGTTATGTTAATGGTACAAGGTAAAACAGTCAAAGAAATTCACCGTGTTCTACATTTTCTTCTCCCAAGACTCACCCTCGGTGCTTTGGGCTTAAAGCTGAATGACTACTGGAAAGAGGTGATAGAGAAGAAGGCCAGAGAGCGTGAGTTTCAGGCTGTGGAAAGAGAAGAAAACACAGACCAGCAGGACGCAGACGAGTAAGTGTTGACTGCTTTTTTACATAATCGTGACAAATTGTTTTTATTAATTTAGGTGAGTTTGATTTGAGTATTGTTGATAACCCTCTCATGTCTGAACTTGTCAGTTCAACTGAAAGTGTAAAGGTCATTTCTTTTCCAAAGCTTGAAATTCGAGCTTTGAGACACTTGAGCTGCGTGAACCCAATTGAGCATTATCTATTTGTCATACAGAAACCATAAAATAAATGTCTTCAACAGAAAATATTTTTGCTCTTGTGTATATAGCTTTTGAAAAGACACATTCATGCACACAAACAGAATTGCTGTGATAATTATTCTCATAATTATGTTTGGTGAAAGAATCTCCCAGTGAATGCCAGCTTCTGTTTACTGAGACTTCTCATATGTGGATGTCTGTCTGTACAGGGGTCCCATGTGGTTACAGTGTGAAGACTGCCTGAAATGGCGAAATGTCCCTGCAAGTCACTACAACGTTGTTCCTGAAAACTGGACCTGCAGCCAGAACCCCAATGTAAATTACAGGTAATGTGTATTTATTGTTATGGATTTCCTTGAATTCAACTTAAGACATCAAATGTTGCTTTTTGAACTGAAGGCATGTAGTGGGGACATTTATCAGACAGGAATGGTCTAATGAAGCACACCTCTATCCTCCATTTTAGACCATCTATTAAGTCTTCCAACTTTATGAAAGTGCATTCCTGATTTACTGAAAGGACTCACATGCAAGCAGAGTCACTAAAACAGACCTTTTTTTTAAACACACCTATAGAGTGGGGATTTTTTTTTAAAACTCCGGTAACTTCGTAACGATTTGCGAAACGATGACGTCGTCTTAATTCGCTCAAGCCCGTTGTTGTTTTGTGTAATGAGCATGCGCCAGAAACGACGACAACAACGGTGTTGGAAGGACTATCGGTATCGTATCATGACGCAAAGCAGCAACTCATCGTTCGTCCACAGACGAGTCACATTTTCGTTTTTTGTGTCTCTCCCGCCCTCGTTTGTTGTCATCTCTCTCTTGTCTATGATAAAGGCTTAAAATGCAGGAACATAAATATGATGATTAAGACCACATGTTTCTCTCTGATTCACCTGTAAGATGTTAAATTAAACTGCCAAGTAGGAGTCGAGACATCTTCTTGTGCCTTAACTAGAGGTCGGTGTGTGTCTGTTTTGACTCTCACAGGAAGGCCATTAGCTTAACTTTAGCAGTACTTGAGTTGTCTCTCTGTCTTTCAGAAGCTGCTCTTCACCAGAGGAAGCAGAAGACAGCGAGGAGCTCTTAACACCCAGTTACCAGAAAAACCACAAGAAGCAGTAAGCTCCAATTTCATTTCTCAAGACCTTTCAAACTTGTTCTGTGTAAGAATTTGGACACGGGGAGACTTTTCACTCTGCTCTCTCACTGGATGCCTGTGGGTTTGTGGGTTTAGATGCCATTGTGTGGTTTCCATCTGTCAGTTTCACACTCTTATTTCCTGTTCATGTGACTGCGGGTGCCTAGTTTTGCTATACTCTACTCAACCGTGATCAAGATAGACAGGCTGCAATGAAGAGTACTTCTTCAACTCGTCCCCCATAGAAGCAAAGTGATGAACCAATATGTTGGTGGAATACATTTGAAACAAAAAACTGTTGAACATCTAATGTAAAAGTGTGTTTGTTCATTGTTTGAAGTTATCAACCAAATTGGTTTACTCGCTGAGAAAGCTACTGTTTATCTTGCAGACGTTAACTCGAAACCTGTGTTGCAAGATAATAAAGTATGGACTGACTTTACAAGTGAAATCTCAGGGTCATAAAATATAATTAAAAAATATTATATAAAGGTTAATTGAACTGGAACTGTAAAAACGATTTGGCTGCAAAGTTCCTATTTATTATTTGTCCAGGTCTTCCTTTCTGCCCAAGTAGCAGATAATCCTACTAGCAGTCGGATTGAAGCCAATCAGAAGCTATCTTTTCTAATTTAACTAACTAACTGATCATTTTGACATACAAAAAACAATCTCTAATACTCTCAGATCTTAATGGTTTTGGGAAAGGAGAGAGAGTTATTGGAGTTAGACAAATATTTACATTACAGTTAAACCTCACCGTATTGTTTAAGTATCTTCTCCTGTCAACTCATTCATCTCTGTTTGCTTTCACCGCAGAGTGCATCCCAAAACCAGAAAACGAGAAAAATCCTTGGAGGTTTGTGAACAGTTAGAAACTTAAGGAAACTTTGCCATTGATAAAGACCCCAATGTGCTGTTTGGCTAAACAACGTGTGCCTACAATGTGTAGTACAAGTGTGCGTGATGGTTTGTGCTGCAGGTGTGTGAGTTCCAGGACCAACCAGCGAAACATCAGATCCTCTCACGCAGTTCATCGGAGCCAAGTTGGCCCGCCTTCCGGGAAGATCGAAGCCACACAGAGGAAGACAAACTCGAGCCAGACCCGACGAGCGCAGATCACATGACAGACACACACTTTCAAGATGATAAGCAGACACAAAGTACAGTCACGGCTGAAGTCACACACACAAAACAGAATCTCGTTGGAAGACGCACAATCATTGAAGCCAAGAGACAAGTAACCCATGTGGAAAAGGAGACCATTGATGACAGGGGAGAAGCTAAAGAGAGAGAACATAACACAAATATGGTGCCGGTGGAGAGAGAAGTGGAGAACACGGACACGTTAAGGTGCGTTATGTTGCATGTGAATTTTTTGCAAGTTCACAATCGTGAATAATCCTCCTTTGAATAAGATTCATTTGTGTATTTTACGGTAGTGCCACCATAAGCATGTTTTAAGTTTTACAATGTTTTTCCAGTTTTCATTAATATTAGTTTTCAATAAAAACTCAATTACAAAGTTGTATTGACAATGAATGGTAACACCGTTGGGAGCTGCAGCAGGTAAAGCACGCTTCAACTTCTGAGATTAAAGAGATTGCTGCTGTCTGTTTGCTACCACATATTCTAGATAATTCTTTTAACTGTCTCGTGTAAAGTTAATAACAGTCTTCTGTGTGTGTTTTATGACTGACTCTCAAATCTCTGATTTAGTGTCCTTGTACACAACCACAGTTCTGCTTTTACGAGCGAACCCTTTCGCCGTCATGTAGTGTAGTGTAGTGAATATTACCAGAGCTGTTTATGTTTTCCGCTGCATCAAGATAAAAGTCATTTCTTATCTTCAGAATGTTTGAAGTGTCCGCCAGTTAATTTTCACTAACTAGCTTTTGTCCTCTGCAGCCACCAGAAGACATCAGGATTGTTAATTCACTCTGTGATAAAGAAGTCGTCTCTTCAGAAGGAGCAGCTTGACTCAGAAAATATGGCCAAAGAGATGAATCCCGAGAAACAAACGGATATACCCGAGACGGTGTCCTCGGAGAAGACCAGGCCCGATGGTAGCAGCCGAGTGGGGAAACCAGGGGACGCAGCACATCGAACGCCCACCAATCTCCCCTGGACCCACTCGCTGCTCTCCACGCAGACTGTGATGGTTTCCCCTCTGAGTCGAACAGAGGGGCCTCGGAGCCGACCACCGCCTCCAGAGGGCAGTGGGCGGGAAGCTAACGTGCAGAAGCTGGCTGGGTTGGAGAAAGAGGCCCAGAAGCTACGAAGGCTTCTAACTCTGGAAGTCACAAAGACAACTCAAGGCACGATGACAACAGCTGATAGCGGCGCTGAAAAGCCCACAGGGGGGCCGGAGACGCGCCCAGCATCCAGAGCATGCAGGGAGGTCGGCTGCCAGACCGACTTGTCTGAGGTCAGCAGAATGTATACTGAATATTTTAGGTTCATAATGATGATTCGTAACTAAAAAAATCACAGATGAGCGCAGTGCTTGAGAAAGAAAAATGTTGTATTGAAGGCCATCTGGTCAGACTAATCTGAAATGAAGATCCAACAGCAAACTCATGAGTAATCCTCTGTTCTCCTTCCTTTGCATCAGAGCTGTAGTTCCTCCAGCAGCCTGACCTCGGATCCGGGATCTCTGGGCATGGTGGTCCTGGGTCAGAGAGCTTTGTCAATAGGGCAGTCTGAGCAGAGCGTGCTGAAGAAGGAGAAAACAGGAACTCATAGCAGGATGAGAGTCGGGGACAACGAGGCCTGTGAAAGCAACAGGTGTGTATTCTAGACTAGAGAGACATGCGCCGGCTTCACTAAATGTATATCATGTTTTTTACAAGCCAGACATTTTGGTGAATGTTTACTTTAAAAGACAAAGTAATCCAAACAATCATAGTACAGATATCTTCTCCTATCTTTATCACCTCTCTTTACTGTTTCTTCTACTCTCACTTCTTCAAAAGCAGTTAGGCCATGTCCTCTTCAACAATTATTTACACAATCCATTTTTACTGTTTCATGAATAAAATATCCCTTAACAGTTTCATTACCTGAGCAACTGAAATGTTTATTAGCGTTCATAATTTAAGCTGTTCTCCAATCAGATCTTCACTAGGAGATCTGCGCAGCATCCGAAACAACGTGGTGGTGCTTCTCACAGCCCTCTTGCCTCAGCTGGACCTGGCTGGCATCAGCATGGAGACCCCCGACGTGGACAACATCCTGCAGCAGATCATAGAGGTCAACTCACTGAAGCTATGATCAGGACTCAAGAAATCAAGAAAGATGTGTTTTTCTCTTGAGAGTGGCATCGCTTTTCTGTGCTCGTATATTCCAAGAAGCATTGTTGTGAGCATTTCTGTCCAATTGACATAGATGTAACTTTTAATTTAATGTTATCCCTTTCTAGATAGTGTGATGCGATTTTATTTTTTGGTTTTGCTTCTGTTTTTACTGACTATTTAAATTAGTTGTATGTGCCTGTGGTCAACTTGGAGGCCTACTTGTTTCTAGAATTTTTTCCACACACCCATAAATGAGATTTTTCACATTTGCATTAAAATGCTGGAACCATTTATTTTACAATACCTCTTTGTTTTCAGGGTCAATTATTAACAATGTGCTGTGCAAAATGCAGAAGTTCTGCAGTACCTCTTATTTGCCAAAAGATGGCATTAAAGTCAAGTCATGAAAACATGTCTTATCCATATTGTTCGAGTGTTGAGGATATGATAATCTCATAACTCCTTTAATAATTTGATTTGACGGCAATCCAAAATCAAGAAAAGGGCACAAAATAATGTTAATTGTGTGATGCATTGTTTATTTTGTATTACAACACTATCAGCTAAAAACTCTCGTCATGTTCATTAAATAAATCGTGGTCACAGGACCAAATCTTACTTATTTTTCACAAAGTAAAAAAGAAGTTTGAGTATTCAATTACATTTATTTGCATCGCCCAATATCACAAATATCAAATTTACCTCAGAAAGTTTTACAATCTATACAGCACACGGCATTCTCAGTCCTTGGACACTAGAAAAGGAAAAACTACACGCCCCAAAAAACTTTTCACAACTTGGAAACCCAATATGTGTTATTAATATATATTTTAGGCTACTTGATATGACATCATTGTAGCTATTTGTGCTTTTCTCTCATGAGTTTACTGCATTTTTTTTTTTAGCACGATGAGTCCCAGCCAAATTCCTCCCACTGGACAATGAAAGTCCACTTGATCGTACCATAGCAGAGCGCGCGCGCCTTTCACGCCCCCGCGTGCATGTTCAGCTGCCCCTTTACTCCTCTCCCCCAGCCCTCCTTCCTTTAAATGTCTCAGCCCACACGAGAAGCAGCAGAGCCCGGCGCTGTTTGACCCTGGACACGCTGGAGATGACCGCGATGAGAGCCGCAACGCTGCTGCTGCCGCTGCTGCTGCTGCGCTGCTCCGCCAGAGAGGCGCAGCAGCAGCCGGAACGAGTCTACTACATAGCAGCCGTAGAAATCGGTTGGGACTACGTCTACCTGGACGGTGTTGACCCTGCGGCCGACCAGAGGTGAACATTTCTCTGTTTAATTCAAACTAATCACTCCGGGATGGCATTTAGACATCTTCCAGTTTCCAAAGGCTGGTTTAGTACTGAACATTAGGTTAAGTACGATTAGGCTCATGCTCCAATACAAGCTCGTGTTTTAAGGAACACATTTACAAGTAATTAATCCATTGGTTTAGAGAGCTGTTTATGAGTAGTTATTGTTACAAATGAGTATTTGATCTATTTGCTTCCATTGTTTTGATTCTTTTGATTTCTAAAAGGACACGCAGAGATCTTCCTCAAAAATACATCAAGGCAGTCTACAGGGAGTATACAGATGCTACATACAGTGTGCCCAAACCAAAGCCAGCATGGACAGGTATGTCTCTTTTGGTATTCTTCATTTTCTCAAGCAATCAAATGTGTCGTAAGTTTGTGTTAATTCATCATAATTGTGTACTAATGTTTAATAGCCTGTCCATTCATTTTATAAATAAAACAAACAAAATAACCACACGTTATATGGAAAGTATTCCAGTTTTCCAGTCAAGAATAATGTGATTGTAATCATGATGTTGTAGACAAATATAGCGATTGCCTGACGTTTCACCACAAGGAACAAAATGTAACAGTTGTCCGTTTTGTTTCAGAGCATGTACCCTTTGTCTTAGAGTATGCGGTCAAATGTATGACTTTCATAAGAACGTTGTGTCCTCTGGTTGCAGGTATTCAAGGCCCAGTGATTGTTACTCAGATTGGTCACAGGGTGGTGATCCACTTCAAAAACCTGGCCTCCCAGTCCTACAGTATCAGCCCTGTGGGGATCACCTACGGGAAACAGTCTGAAGGTAGAAAACTGAATGGAGTGATCCGCAGTCATCCTGTGATCTTTTTTACTTTCTCTAAGGCCAGAGCTCAACATTAGTCAGCGGCATACTTTATTTTTTGACTCAGTATTTTGACTCATCATCACTTTTCATTGTGAAGTCCATGTTAAAGCTTAGATGAGTCGATGGCAACACTTACTGGTCCAATCCGACTTTTACGAATTTCAGGAAGAATCCAAATTAGATCGTCTTACTCACATCCTTTTTGTGTTGTTGTTTTTTTGCTGAAGTCTGAAATCATGTTGGGGTCAAGAATGAGAAAGATCCACAGAAAAAGCAATGATGTAAAAGTCAAATAGCTACTATACCAGAATGATATCAGAGGCAAACAGTCAGGTTTCATGAAGAGATTAAAAACAAAGTTGACTCCTAATTCATACGAAATTACAGCGTGCAACGGTTATCATTATCTTGTGTGTGCAGATTGACTGCAGCATGTTTGAGCCAAACGGTCAGTTTGGTCAGTCTTACAGCATAATGACTCATTTTAGGTGCCTTTGAATTACAATACCCAACTGCAAGGGAAATAATTTATAATCCTTGATCAGAGAAGCTTTTGAAAGTTAATTCCCTTCACAGAAGCCATTGGCATATGTCCTAATGCTGCTGTAGATCCAAAGTAGCCAATTCTTGTAAACAGCTCATGTCTTACTGCCGAAGGTTAGATTCCTATAATGGAGTTCATCATAATCTGAAAGGCTGCACCTGTTGCATCCAGGATTGAGGTGTCGAATCTAATCGCACCAGCATGTGATATTAAGAGTGAATAAAAGGTTGCTGCCTGTGGGTGGGTGTGTCTACTCATGTCAGACATAGGTCATTACTGCGAATTATCCTGAGTCAGTGAATTATTTGGCAATGTTTTTACCGCAGTACACACTGTCAATTTCACTATAAAAAACATATTGTCAGGAAAAAAGGCGAAAGTTCCCAAAACACAATATCATTTATTTATTTGTTGCATTTCCTGTAACGCCATTGTAGTTTTTTTTTTTTTACTTGCATTCGTGTGACAACCATTTTCCTGCTTTGACATTCTTCTACTGCTGAATAAATACAGAGGAGTCATGCTGCGTCTTTTCTTTCCAGGAGCCGGCTACGATGACTCCACAGCAGGCAAGGAGAAGGAGGACGATGCTGTCTCTCCCGGAGGCTACTATAAGTATGTGTGGGACATCAGCCATAAAGACGGTCCTACTCTCAGTGACCCAGAGTGCCTCACCTACTCCTACTCATCCCAGGTGGACGCGGTCCGAGATGTGAACTCAGGACTCATCGGTGCCTTGCTCATCTGCAAAACAAGTCAGTGTGTGGTACATTCATAGTTACTGTCACTCAAAACGTCAAATGTGAGCCTCATGTTGGTGCTGAAGAAAAGTGAGGGAATCAGTTAACTGAGTGGGCGTCGCACTTTTAAATATCTGTACAAAACTCTTCGACGATTCCTCCAATCCTGTTGGGACGTTTCAGTCTGCAATACAGTGGTGGGCCAATAAACAAATCAACATTGTCATTCCTGCAAAGGATGGAGACGCTCGTGATGAGCAGGGGTTTATCCGACTGTATAGAATAGTAAAAATGTATAGGACAAATTATGACAGATAATGAGATAAGATCCTGCATTTTTTTTTGCTCTGTAGAATTGAACGCAAAATATCACATATTGCATTGTTGTTTTCCAGGTGCCCTTACAGAGGAGGGTCAGAGGAGAAACACAGCGTTTGTCCTGCTGTTTGCAGTGTTTGACGAGACCAAGAGCTGGTATGGAGCGGTAGGAGCGAGAATGAGTAGAGAGAAGTTCAAGAAAAGCATTGGCCAAAAGGAATACCACACCGTCAATGGATACGTCAACTCTACATTACCCGGTAATGAACCAGACCGCTGGAGACAGTCTTTTCCATGAAGTTATGTTGTAATATTAAGTGTTGCTAACTCTGTGCTCGGTCTATCAGTGGCTCTGCTGTATGAGCTACACAGGACTGTGGCCTAATTCTCTCTCTCTCTCTCTCTCTCTCTCTCTCTCTCTCTCTCTCTCTCTCTCTCTCTCTCTCTCTCTCTCTCTCTCTCTTTCTCTCCCCCTCTCCTACCCTCTCTCTCTATCTCTCTGTTTGTGTTTAGGTTTGACAATGTGTCAAGGCCGTAAACGTGTGATCTGGCATCTCATTGGGATCGGCACGTCTCCAAAAATCCACTCCATTCAGTTTCAGGACCACACTCTGCAGGTAACTTCAGTCTTAAAGCATAAAATAGTCATACATTTTAAAGGGTAAAAGAGATTCAGAGAGACTCCAAAAGTCTCTAAATCTAACTTGAAAGTTAACAGTCAGGCCTTGACACAAAATTGACACTAGTATTGTTATTGTTTAGGTGTTGAACCATCGCAAAGTCACCGTTGAGGTGACCCCGATGACTTTAATCACTGCAGAAATGAGAACTGCTACTTCAGGCCACTTTCTTATGAGCTGTCAGATACAAGCTCACAGCCACGGTAAGAAAGACCAGATAAGTCTCCTGGACTCAGCACAATCTGTCACTCTAATTAAATTTACTTCATTTAAATGACAACTCTTGTTGTTATTGTGTACTACTGCTCAGATGGCATGAATGCCTTTTTCACGGTGGAGGAATGCCCTGACCCGGTGACTCTACCGGGACCCGACCTGCGTCACGTCAAGTCTGAGAATATTGTGTCCAGCAGTGAGTACAATGACAGTGAGTACGACGACGGTGACGATGACGAGGATTTCAACATCATAAGCTTTAATCCTAAAATTGTGCAAGCAAGAGCCAGCAGAGGACAGCCACCTATGACTTGGAAGCATTACATCGCCATTGAAGAGATCACCTGGGACTACACCCATCATCTCAAACCCACAGATAGGTAAGAAAGATGGAGGAGAAGGAAGAAGAATAACAGAAAGTGAAAGTTGATTGGAATTGATTGTCTTCTCTCTTTTCTCTTTTGTCTTTGACACATCAGTGAGCGGTCAAGCTATTTGGTTACACCTCCCCATCACCTGGGCTACCAGTATAAAAAGGCGGTGTATAAAGAATACACAGATGGATCTTTCACTCAGAGAAAGAACTCAAACGAGACACTGATGGGTCCACTTCTGAAAGGAAAAGTCAACGATCAAATCCATGTGAGTGAGGACAGGACATATTACATTTAGTCTTTTGTGCATCATCAAATATGAGCGACAAAAAAAAAGACATCGGTTATCGATCATAGAAAAACCGAGGCAAACTTATGACGCACTTTTTGTTTGGCTTTCTACTTGTCTCCCATTGGTTCGAACTGTGAAGATTACTCTCAGAAACCTCGCCAGTCGCCCTTTCAACATCTACCCCAATGGCTTGACCAAGATCTTTCCAATGCATAGATCTAAAAATGGTAAGCTTACGCAAGGACATAAACCAACAGACTAAACTCATCAATAGTGTGTTTAACATCAGCAATGCAAGCTTCAAAATCTCAACTGATTTAAATTAATTTTGAATGAATTTTAGCAACACAAATTGAATGTATAAACTTTATAGTGTGTTGTGTTTTCCTACCTGCCTTCAGTGGTCTTATTCTTGTTTTATTTTCTGTATTATCTATCTCATCTCATTAAAAAGAGAAAGACTTGCGCACCATGGAAGTGCCGCCCAACGGGACGTTTAGCTACGTGTGGAGCCTAACAGTAGATGATGGACCCCTGGGGGGAGACCCCCAGTGTCTGACCCAGCTGTATCAGAGCACCGTCTCCCGAGAGAAGGACTTGGCCTCTGGGCTTGTGGGCACCCTGCTCATCTGCAAATACAACACCATGGACACCAGAGGACGTCTGGTGAGAAGAACGTCTCTACAATAATAATAATTAATGTGCTTGACATAGCGCATTGTTGATTGATTATTTCCAAAGATCCTGTTGGGTTCTCTCTCACCTGCTCTAATGTAATATAACACCCTGTGTCTCTTTCACTGAATCTACTGCTGCATGCAGTTAAGTCCAGATAAAGAGTGGAGCCTGATATTTGCTGTGTTTGATGAGAACAGAAGTTGGTACTTCAACGAAAACATGCAGAAGTCCAGCCAAAACCTCCCAAACATCACAGACCCTGAATTCTACAACTCTAATGTCATTTACAGTAAGAAACTTCTCTGTAGCTTCATCACTACGACACGTACTAACACGTTCACCTTGTTTCCACAGTGTCATTTGATACTTTATTTAAAAAATATTGATTATAACTGCTTTAAAGTGATTATCTCTATTCATGAAAGACATTTTCTATGTCCACAAAAACAGGCGTAGCTGTTTTTTGTTTTGTTCTTATTTGTATGTATGTTGTAATTCGTCTGATCTGCCCATTCTACTTTAAGCCATCACAACGTCAATTTAATAACTCTAAATATCCTTTTCACTCCAGGTATAAACGGCAAGATGTTCGCCGGGCGACAGTTTGTAGCGACTCAATCTGACGTTGCCTTTTGGCATGTGGCCAATGTGGGCACCCAGAGTAACTTCCTCTCTGTTTACTTCACCGGAAACCTCTTTCAGTACCGAGGCCTTTACCAGTCCGTCCTCACCCTCTTCCCCATGACTGGCATACGGGTTCCCATGGAAACCGAGCAACTGGGTGAGACTTATTTGTTAGATAATGTTGGTGGGTGTAACCAAATTGTAAGTAACTCATTCACTGAATACTTTACATGCATCATGCTGAATGTCACAGTACCCTACGTACCTGTTTTGGCTCGCTGTGCAGGGTAAGCTGAGCTGAATGTAGTGTAGGTGCAGTAAAGTACTGCAGATATGTTCCTATGGCTTGACTGCAGTTGCTAACATGTGTTAGCTTCAAATTGGAAAGTATTCAAATCAAGTAAGTATATCCAAACAGATCTTGTACTTGAGATAATTTGTCATAGAAAATGCAGTTCAGATGTAGTGAAAAACATTTTGTAATAACAAAACAGTTCATACATTGTCAAGTTATAACTCATTGACTCAAGGAATTCAGAGTACATCTATTATTGGCAACAGCTACCCTGTTACTTCTCTGATGAAGTAGCCAGGGTTCAGTAGCTGATTTCCTGTAGCACTGACATGCCTCGATGCTGAGAAATAATATGTATTTATGCACATTAATGCATCAGGTTACTGCTTGAATGAGGGCTTATATAGAAAACAGTGGTTGCAGGTTTTGATGCGTCATTGTCGTATTGTGCTTCGCTCTTGAGTAATACATTGTCTTCCCCCAGGCGAGTGGGAGATCAGTGCCTACGATGGCAGCCTCAAAAGCAAGGGGATGAGCATCCGCTACAGCGTACGTCATGGCGGCGATGGATACCGAGTTGATCAGGATGAGATCCCAGACGACTACTCTGAATACCATGATCGACAGCCGAGGGGCAGAAGACCAAAAAAGCCCACCGTGTTGGTTCCAGTGTGTAAGAAAACCCTTGTTAATAACAACACTCAATCAGGAAACACTTCCAATCAAAATGTCACATGTGTTAAAACTGAGGAGACTGGGGGGGAAGAACATTCAGCATCTCAGCTGAAGGACATGACAGCAACATCACCAGAAGGAGAAGGAGAAATCCCACGGGATATCTTGGAGGGAATAGAGAGAGTTGGGGAGCTGACAGTTTCTCCGAATGGGACTGAACCTGACGCAGAAGGAGGTGTCAGGCACAAGAGACAAGCAGACGGCAACTGGACAGATATAGATATCGGTTCTGGAGCCTTTCGAGATGGAGGACCAGGGATAGAGATTGGAGAAGAAGCTGTGGTAAATAGCACTGAGGTTGGTGCTCAGGTAAACGCTGAGGAAAGGAATGAAGCGTCAAGTTTGACTAATGGGACGAATGAAGAGCTTGAAGGGAACAAGATCTTACTTGATAAGAATCAACAGCTGAACGAGAAGGAATCAACTGTAGGGCTAAGCAATTCAGAAGAGATTGATGAAAACTTAGTACCACAAAACCACGTCCGCTCTCAACCTGAAAACCTTGCAGCAGGTCTGCAGGGTCTGACATACAACCACACTGTTGATCACAACGTCACAGCAGGGATTGAACTGTCCCTCGAGTATGATGACTATGAAGAAGAGGTACCATTCTATGTGTGTGTGTGTGTATGTATTGTGTCCATTCATTAAGTATATATACAGTATATCCATATGTTGGCTGTTGTCACAAATAGGTGAACAGCACATTCAATGTACTTGGTACGGATTACATTGACCCGCGCTCCGGAGGCTCCACAAATCGCCACTACTACTACATTGCTGCTGAGGAGATCAGCTGGGACTACGGCATCAGAAAATCACACCAGTTCATCAAACCCGGGTAGGAATAATATTTCACCCAGGTATCCGTGCAGGATCTTAAAGAAATCATTTTGTATAAAATTTAAAAAATGTGCCTACCTGCGCCTCGAAAGCTCCGTGTGTAATTTGTACATAAACAGAAATGTAACACTGCACAGGCCCAGGCTCCACCGCCCGAATGCACAGTCTGAGCTTTATGAATCTTTTTCTTTGATTGTTTTTTCTCCCTTTATTTTCTTGATAAACTAAAATGCTAATTGTGAGGATGTCTCTTTTTTATACGTTGAGCGTCTTAATATACTATGTTGGCATGTTAGAATGATAAAATACTAAAGAGCTTCATGATCACATGCAATAGCTTTTATTAGGCATGTTACCATGCTAATGTTGGTTCGTTAGTATGTTAATAGCCTTTTGATTTAGGAAATAACATGACATTTCTGTAGACGCCATCCTCAAGCTTTTTTATCCAACATGTTTCTTTTGTGGTGTTCAAAGACTTCAGTGAATTTGTGTTTGTTGGAACAAGGTGATGTTTTGGATGATCTGGTTATTTTGTAACAAGATCAAAATTCTAGTTTTGGGCAAAGTCCACATTTTAACATGGAACAAATAAAAAGAAAACTGAAATTGTTCACAATTACAACAGAAAGAAACAGCATTTTAAAATCCATTCTAACACCAATGTGTGAAGCAGCAGTATTGATTCAACTCCTCTTTTTAGAGAGATGCGCCGAGGGATGAGGAAGTTCCTGCCAGAGTATAAGAAGGTGGTGTTTCGAGCCTACAAAGATGAATACTTCCTCCGTCCTGAAGGCAGAGGAGAGCAAGAGCAACACTTGGGAATTATGGGACCTTTAATCAGAGCTGAGATGAATAATGTCCTCACTGTGAGTGATATTGTCACTGAGCTATTAAAATAATAATCCTCACTTTTTGTAGGTGCTTGCTGACATATCTTTGTCCTTTCTGTTTTATTGAAGGTGGTCTTCAAGAACAAGGCATCCAGGCCTTACTCCTTTCACCTTCAGGGGATCTATGACCTCCGCCAGGGTACAACCCATTCCTCGTCTGCTCCATCTGGGGTGCCAGGAGAGCCTGTCGCCCCTGGGGAGGCCCGGACATATACCTGGAGCGTAACCAAGAAACAAGGACCAGACAAGACTGGATTTGCCTGCAAGACTGGGTCTTATTACTCCACTGTGGACAAGGTCTGGATAGGTCTTCATCTTAAGCCTGTTCCCACTGTATCTTCCATTGATATACAGCATGTACTGTATGTCTGTGTTCATTTTGTATAAATGTGTCATCAAAATGTATAACCTTGCACAGAAATCAAGTGTCACAAAAAAAAAACACATATCAATTACTTTTCCTCATTTGTAATTATGATTGCTAACAGAGCTATAGATACATGACAACAATAAAGTATGTATTTTTTTTCTATGTTCCAGGAGAAAGACCTTCATTCAGGGCTGATTGGTCCACTGGTGATCTGTAACTCTGCTAGTCTGGACCCACAGTCATACGTCCAGGACTTCGCCCTCCTCTTCCACACCTTTGATGAAACTAAAAGCTGGTACCTGGAGGAGAGCCTGCGGCGGCACTGTGCTCCGCCCTGTCAGGCCAACACTGAGGACCCCTGGTACCACATCAGCAATACGTTTGCAGGTGGAGAAAAATGGTTGATTGTTGGTGTCACGTTGTAATAAGCATACTCTAAACTCAAACTCCAAAATGTCATCTCAGAAATAACGCCTGCATTTCCCCGTAGCAATAAATGGTTATGTGGCCGAGACACTTCCTGGTCTGTTGGTCGCCCAGCACCAGGGGATCAGGTGGCACCTGCTGAATGTTGGAGGTGATGGAGAGTACCACGCTGTGCACTTCCATGGTTTACCTTTCACTGCTCGCAATGAAAAGGAACATCGAATGGGAGTCTACAACCTCTTCCCTGGTAAACACACACATAAAGACACACGTTACACCAAAGATCACGCAAACTCTCTGTTGACAAACAAACACATGAACAGATGTTTACCCCTAAATTTCCAGATTTGAGTTTCACTTCTAAGGAGTCAACATTTTCCTTTGCCCTGTACAGTAAAAACAACTGCAATCCATACAATTCCTACTGTAAAACATGTTTTGGGCCAGACTTTAGTCATCAGATTGAATTTACTCCACAGACATTTCAGTATATTTAAACTAATTCATGTAAACCACGTCCTTATTATGCGTTTAATACCACTAGGTTGTTCTGTCTAAATTATGTTAAAATGACCAACTGTATAATCTAAAATAAATGAAATCATAGAAAATAATGTAGTTTTCATCTTTATATTCTCTCAACTCTAAAAGCTTTATTCTTGACTATTATTGCATGTGTTGCATTGCTCTGTGTCCCTCAGGAGTGTTTGGCACGGTGGAGATGAGACCCGCCACAATCGGCACATGGCTGGTGGAGTGCACTGTAGGAGACTACCAGCTCGCCGGCATGAGGGCTAAACTACTGGTCTATAATCCAGGTACACGCGGTGGCACATATCTGTATAGGATTAATATTTAGAACGAAATTGTGTAGGGCAATAATGGATTCCATGTAGTCATCAATGTAATGATGAATGTGTTGCTTCAATTTTCCACCATTCCAGCAGTCTAGTTCAGTTGAATAGTGTAAGAAACACAATACACTTGTATAGTATTTAAAGCCAACAACCTTGTCAGTGTACTTTATATTGTATGAATAATGTCAGTGGCATTCCCCACATTCTCTACACTGTAAAGTATGTTGTGTAATTGTTGGGGCTTCTTAATCAATGGACTTCCCATATTGCAAAATTGAATATCTGAGTCAAACCCATAGAGTCCTACTTTTCATCATTTTCAGAAATGTCAAAAAACAGATATATAGTTCTGTACTGGATTTGAGGAATGCAATATTGAGCTGGAATGTTTCCCATGCAGAATGTGTCGTTCCTCTGGGGATGAAATCAGGAAGGATCGAGGATTCCCAGATCACAGCATCAGATTACATAGGTAAGACATTGTTTTTCATTTCAAAGGGTAAACATACCAACAAGACCTTCAATATTTGTCAATGTTTGTAGAGAGAGGAAATGCTTACCACATATGTATACCCAGTGTGCAGAAAATGAAAAAACACCCCAGTCGCGTGGCCTCCAAGCAGCTTCAAAAAATTTGATGAACAGGAAATTACCCACACTGAGTGGGATTATAACCATGTTTACACACGTGTGTCCAGATAACTGGGAGCCGAGCTTGGCAAGGCTGGATCAGTCCGGTTATATCAATGCCTGGATGGGCAGAAACGAAAAGTCATGGATACAAGTAAGATATACAGCCTTTCTCCTGTTAACCATTGCAAAGCAATGCTTTATTATGTAGTGTTGAATGTGCTGAAGCAAGCTCTGAATTGAGTATTATCTTTTTAATAACCACATGTAAAACAGAAGCACTGCTGGAATGTGTGTGTTACTAGGTTGACCTTCAGAGGCCCACCCTGTTGCACAGGGTGCAGACGCAGGGAGTCAGAGCGAAGCTGAGGGACAAATACATCACACTCTTTCACATCTCCTACAGCCTGGACCAAGAGACCTGGATCACTTACAGGGGAAACGGAACAGAGCAGAAAAAAGTTTGCCCTCTACTGTTACTAGTATTAAATGTACCAAGAGGCAGAAGTGGTCTCTAATCTGCATAACCATGACATCATGCTGTTTCATTGTCAAATAAATACAGTAAAGGCCACACATTGTTCACTGTAATGGGTTGCCCATCTCAACCAAGTTTTAATAATACTTGAAGTTTGAGCTGAATTGTTTGTGTGTCTCTGGTTTAGTCATTTTTTGGCAACATGGACAGCTCCAAGGTGAAAAACAACCCCATCGTTCCACCATTTGTGGCTCGCTACGTCAGGATTGAGCCCAAAAGCTTTGTGCTAAAGCCTGCTCTCCGTCTGGAGCTGCTGGGTTGCGATCTCAACAGTGAGTTACACCGACAGTAGCAGAATTTGTTGCAGAGGGTTCATATTATTCTGTATCAAAGTGCAGAGAATGACTCTTATGTCTGTGTTTGTGCATGTGACCAGGTTGCTCTCTCCCTCTTGGGCTCCAGAACGGGCCGATTCCTGACACCAGCTTTACTGCTTCCTCATTTTATTCATCTCTGCTGCGTAGATGGAGCCCCGAGCTCGCTCGCCTCAACAAGGAAGGCAGAGCCAACGCCTGGAGGCCAAAGGTGATCACAAATTCACAAATACTGTACGCGCTATTTCATTTATACCACTTCCAAGAGTTTGATAAAAAAGATTGACAACCCTCTATATATATATATATATGAAGCTCAAACCAGAGGCAACATTTGCTTAGCTTAGCATGAAGACTGACAGCAGGGGGAAACATCTATCCTAGCTCACATGAAAGTTTTCAAGTTTGCTTTTCCTTGTATTAAAATGTGAGAGCTGTTATTTAAGATAGGGTTAAACTTTGTGTCATTTTTTGTTTGTTGGGGTTTTTCTTGTTGCATCAGTTGAAGCTAGAAGTGATCATAAATCCCCACATTAACTGTTGGTTAATGTTATTAGGTTTTGCTGTGTTCAGCCACATCATGTCAGTGGAAAACGATGCACTGCCAGAAACACTTTCCTACGTTATACTTTTCCTAATTGTATTGTCGGAGAGGAAGTGGTGTGTTCCCTTTGGCGATCCCTACATCTGTTTTTGTTTTCATTTGCTTGGCCTACTTCTATCTCGTTCAGAAGCTGGTATTTATTCATTTTTGTTTTGTAAGATGTCTTTTTTCCTCTTCTTTTTGATGCATTACACTTCTGGCTTTGGTATTGCTGCTCATATTATCCTATAATCGCATGATCTTCTTGTAGTTCTCATTCAGAGACAGTGATTACACTTTGGGAGAATCAAATCAATGAACAGAAAAAAATACATGAATACAGCAGTACAGTATACCTGTTTGTGGGTCTGTTTTTGACTTTGTTCTTTGATATTTATGTATTCCTTTGTGAGATTTGAAAATGTTTCCTCGCTTCTTTTTCCACCAGAATGACAACCCTCACGAGTGGCTGCAGGTTGACTTGGAGAAAGTAAGCCGCATCACAGGGGTCATAACCCAAGGAGCACGATCACTGTTGACCCAAATGATGGTGACCGAGTTCTCAGTCACCGTCAGTCTAGATGGTCAGTCCTGGAGCAGTGTGTTGGAGGAAAGCTCCCAAAGAGAAAAGGTACACATCCCAGTTTGCCCAATAAAGAAGGCCAGTCTTAGTGATGCTGCTAAAATGATCCAGGTCCTTGTTACTCATTGCACATCTTCCTTCACTTAAACATTGATTCAGAAGGCCTAATCTACACAGTTTCCTCACTTTCAAACAGGTGGATTATGGATTATGACTATACTAACTCTGTGTTATGGAGCTGACAACCCACCAAAGGAATCCTGTTCAGTGTGTTAGTGGCTCACTGTCTTCCGTGTGAGTTCAGGTCATCAGTTCACTTCCTGTTTCCTTTCCTCAGATCTTCACAGGAAACAACGATTCAGACGAGGAAGCTCTCAGCGTTTTCGATCCTCCTCTGTTCGGCCGCTACCTCCGCATCCACCCGCGGGGGTGGGTCAATGGCATCGCCCTGCGTCTCGAGGTCCTGGGCTGTGGCACACAGCCGGGCCCATGACACTGCCAGACCGCCTCACCAGCAGCACGCAGCAACATTTTATGAGCAGAATGTATCCTGTTTCATTATGAAGTTTGTTATCAAGAGCACCTTCGTTCAATATGACATGGAGCTGTTTGTAAAAGAGAAGCTATTTCTTATGTGGCCACAACCTTGTATACATTTCGGAATTTAAAAAAACTTTTTTTTTAAAGAATCTTGTTTGATGTCTTTTTAGAAACTATCTAATGTTGATAGAAATCTATTTTTAGACATGAGTTTAAACAGTGCAACAGTTTTAAAAATGCAGCTGATCACCACACTATTTGCTTTGCTGTAACTTCAGAGCACACCTTTTGAATATAAGCGTGTGTATATATTTCAGATGGATGTATAAAGTTTGAATGGATGATGTATATTGTTGGAAAAGTTAGTATTAATGTATTTTTCTGCGTTATTCGAGTAAACAACGAATCTCAAGATGTTTCACTGGCATTTATTCATCGCCTTGTTGTGACGTTGTCACACACACACACACACACTTCCTGTTTGCTCACAAAACTCTTAATCAAGGTTGTGAGTGAACATTTGAACAGCTTGAACAAGGTCCCTTCCAAGCAATGAGAAGCGGCTCCCGATACGCTGCTTCCTGTCCTGTTCTTCATGTCCGTGTCAGGAGAGGATGTAGCTCTTTCTCTGTGCTTTTGTTTCCTTCCCTCTTTCCAGCACATTATATCTGTTCTTTCTTTGTCCTGTCCATCTCGAACTTGTTCAACGTGTTCCTGAGTTGTTATTTCGGCTTATCCCCCTCCACCAGCAGCTCCCTGCAGAAACAATGACCACTTCTGCTCAACGTTAGTCCATTGCTAGTTGAAATTCACAGCCGTGTTAAGCAGAGGCAAAAGTGGAAAAGCATGTTCACAACCGAGGATGAAATGACGTAATGACTGGAGGGGAAACGGCCAGAGCAACGAGGTGTGTGCACACATTGTTTTAAGTTGTGCATTTTGGCCAGACTGTGTGAATTATAACAAGAGCAGTCATTATCACCTCATTATCAGTGCAGGAAGTTTAGCAGGGTTAGTTTTGTTTGGAGGACAGGACATATGTTGGCACAGACGTGGCAGCAGCAAATTCATGCCCCGACATTCACTCTATCTCTCTGAAAGCAATAACACGCCGGCTGTAATCTCAGCAACAGACCGAGCACTAGTATACAGGCCCAACTGAATAATGGATACAACACATGGATCTGAACCAAAGAGGCCATGGTCTGCTGCCCAGGTGTGATTACAGGTCAGCTGCAAGGATTCCAAACAGCTTGTTTTCTCAAAGAAACTAAAACCCCAAAGTCCTCCACTAACAATGGAATAAAAACAAAAGAAAAGTAACACACTTATGACTAATAACACAAGCATGAACCAGCGAGATTATACAAGCTGTTGTTCATTTGCTTTTTGTCAATCACCAAAATGAAACAAATCATTTCAGCACTAACAGATGCAGGCGTAACTTCATGCGTTTGGACGAAACAACATCTAAAACTTGATGGTTGGCTGTTAAACCAAATTCAGCTACTTTTCTGTCTCAAGTAAACATCAGTTCTATAAGATACATTTGTCAGACTGTCATGAATGTGTGTTACAACAGGAAGGAAGTGTATGAGTGTAGAAGGAAGGCCACTAAGCTCTTTTGGTGGAAAATGGGTGGCAGTAATGTGTGTTGTAAGACAACGGTTCTGTAACAAATGAGAACCCTCAAATTCTACTTTTTTCTTCTTTTAGTTTGCAACAAACCAGAAACCAAAGCTCACTTCTACCAATAAATGACAACATTGAGAAACAGTTTGTACACACTTTCCTTTGTCACCTGCTAATGTTTAATAGTGTAAAGGAATCTGTTGACCAATCAGTGAGGAAGTGCCATGAGGGGGGAAAGAAAGAAAACAGAGTGACACAACAGAAAAATCCCAGAGTTATCACTCTCACTTACATCACTTCCTGCTTTTTTTGTTAGGCCCCGTCTATAAGATAATACAAACTAAAGGAGAACTTAAACCTTCTTCTTCTTCTTCTTCTTCTTCTTCTTCTTCTTCTTCTTCTTCTTCTTCTTCTTCTTCTCCTTCTTCTTCTTCTTCTTCTTCTTCTTCTTCTTCTTTTTTTTTGCCTGGGAAATAAGAAAAAAGCTCTTTACATTAGGATGAACTGTAGTTGTGTCCTAGTTATTTCAGTGAACACTACATTTTAAATTTGAATATAGGAGAATATAGAAGTAGTTTACAATGTAATTGTATTAGTTTTTTGTATATGTATGACAAGGTGTTTGGAACACAGGAATATAAAAATGTACTTTTTGGTCTATTGTTAAGTAATAATATAAAATGATCAATTTTCTATAATTAAATAAATCATGTGTAAAGGCAATTAAATGTATTTTCAGATCCTTTTCAGAAAGAAATTAAAGCAAGTGGGGACCCCTACTGGACAATCTACAGCACTACATTAGTTATTGCAGTGAAACTGGTCTCAGATTGTAGAAATACAAATATTCAGTCTACATTTATACAATTTCTACCCATCCAACTAATTTCTTGTACCCCCAAAATAAGGAATAAACTGTAAGACAAGTGTTATCCTGGACAGCTCTGCAGCATCAGTCAGCTTCATGTGTCGGCCGTCTGCCCCCAGCGGCTCCCTGTAGCTGCTGGTGTAGCAGTGCCTCATTATTTGGTACTTGCTGTCATTTCAGGCCCTTTCAACACTTCAACAGTCTTTTCAACAGTTTTTCTGGTTTAGAGTGATTTTAAGCATTGTAAAACTTAAATATTAACGAACACCTTTTCAATTGGTCACCTGCATCAGGGCAGGCCTTAGTTACTCAGTGTGAAGGTATTCTCAGAGTTGTTTCTCCGAGTAAAGTGCGGTTGGGAACTAGTTCCCAGGTTTCTTCCTGAAGAGCTGAAATTGATGGAGTCAGTATCGCCACATTTTATATGAGTGCACCTAGTCAGGCGTTGAGGATCCCCATCGGTCCTTTCTCTCATTCCTAGATTTAATTTGCTTTAATGATAGGATTCTGTTTTTCTATCCGTGCAGTTCGAGATTCAACTTCACTGATTAATGCTTATTTATATAAAAAAAGAATAAAAAACGATTGCCCCAGGCTCAACATGTGACATATTTCTTGCCTTGTGACAACATCTACAACAACAGATCTGTGTATACATTCAGAGCTGTGCTGCTTGGAACGGATTCAGCTTCAGGATCGTCACGGTCGGCTGTCTCGCTGCGAGATGCTGAGGTTAAATAAGGAAACGATGAGTCAAGGGAGGACCGGCTGCCTCAATGAACCCAGCCACGTTGCCGTGGTGATAAGGAGTGTGTCCCTGAACAGCAGCCGTGTGCGTCTTCATGCATTCAGAGGGTTTGGGGTTAATCTCCGGCATAAATTGCCTGCAGCGTGAAAGTGGAACAGTTGAGGACTGAAAGCACACTGTCAACAAAAGAGTGACTCGCAATGACAGCGTGAGTTGTTTTCATATTACATCTTTATTGTTGGTCTAATAGAAAAATGTGCCTCTTTTGATACTGATTCAAAATTACTTTTAAAAAAACACACAAAAATTACCTTAATGTTTCTAGCAGCATGATTTAATGTCGGATCTTGTGGCCTCGCTGGCCCTTGTTAAAACATTTAGTAAAATGCTTAAACCAGAAATATGTATTGATATAAAACGGTAGAGCCTGTGACAGGGAACAACCTTAAGATGTGAAGAGAGGCAATCAAGGTTAAACTGCAGCAACCTTAGAGGTTTAGAAAAGGAAAAAGTTGAGCCCAGCACTGAAATATTACTAATTTGTTGTCATGTAAGGCCTGAGCCAAGTGCTGCCATGGCACCATACAGAAATATAGATCACCAGAAATAGTTGAGAGTGTTTATAGCTGTGAAAACATGATGCCTTCAGCGCCAAGACAATTAAACATATGCACACAGAACAGAGTTTCTCGAACAACATGGAGCATGAAAAGACATTATTCAGATGTCAAAAGCAATAAAAGCTTTTATTCACAAGGAATAAAAAAGGATGTCTGGAGGTTGTCCATGGCATGAGTCAGCTCCATGACACATAGACCTCCCGCTATCCTGTTCCACATGTTGTTTGTACACTTTCAGACTGAGAGCAAAGCACAGCAGTTCAACAGCAAGCAAGAGATTGAGCTTCGAGGAGGGGAGACATGGCACAAGGCTCAATATTGCAGTCGTGTTTGACTTTTTTTCTGCCAGAGAAAAGTCGATTGAGGTGAGAGACTGAGAGGCCTGGTTCTGTTTTCTGGCAATTGACTGATAGATAGCAGCAGTAAACTCAAGCAAATGCTAAATGAAATCAAGCTATGGCAGAATAACGGACCTTGTAATTAAATCTGACACATTTTGATTATTGTTGACCTGTTTTGCACCGATCTTTAAAGAATGTAACAGCCAGGAGACCAAAGGAGTCCAAAGTGTCTCTCTGGAGCTCCGACCTGCATACATACCACCAGAAGAAAACCAAAAGCAAACACAGAAGAGAAAAGACAAGTTTGGACTGTCGGGGAAAACAGCTGCATGTCCAACAAAAATGTTCTAATTCTAAAAAAAAGTATTAAAAGCATTATGTACTAGTGTTATTAGTTTATCGTTTAGGAAAGGGGCTCTACTCGAGGTTTAGTTGGTCCTGGAAATCAAATTCATTGTTTAGAGTTTGACGTAATGACAGAAAGTGAAGCGGTCACCGGAGGTCAACTCGGCAGCAGAGACAAAAACACTTTCCAAAGCTAAACACTGGTTCCACAGGCACGTCCAGATGTACTTTATCATTCTTCAGTCATTAATCTTCTTCACTTTGTTATATCATTTCTAAACTAGGATATTCAGTAGTCACTGAAGTGTATCACTAAAAAGCCCAACAAATAAACATGTTATTAAAAACAATAAAACAGTTTAAGGTTAATTAAAACCATGACAAGGTGTACAGTATAAAGTACATATGTTGGTACATACATGTCAGTTTTATCTACTGATCTACTAATACAAAGGAGCACACCGGCGGTTAGAAACTGGGTGAGTCTGACTCGGGTGAAATCAGGTAAGAAGGCCATGAAGAAAGGACGGAGAATTAACAATGACTTCACAAAAAGAAAAATGATGAGTCAAAAGTCACATTAAGAGCTGGCAAATTCACTTCATAATCTCAAATCTAGCAACTCTGATCAAACATCTTGCTTCTAGTCCTCGCCTCTTTAAAAAAAACACACAAAAAACATGGATGTTTAGCTGCTAGCTAACAAATGGACAACAAAACATGGATTAACAGTTAAAAACACACAGAAAATAACATTTTATGCAATGTGGTTGAGACATATTGAGATATATTTTGAGCATTAAAAACACAATCAGCCTTTTGCAGGTCGTTAACCAAAAAATAACCGAAATATGAAGTCCTCTGTTGTAGTTTCTATGCCCTCATTCTCCAGCTATGCCTTTCGTAAAGCAGGCCTCTAGTTTGAAAGCAGTAAATTATTGCAACTTCTCAATAAGTGGCCAGTGTTTTTTAAGCGTAGACGTAACAGAATTTCCAGTTAAAATATGAAGCGATCCATCAAATGTTGTCTCTATTTTATTTCTGTAAAAATGGCATGTTTATATTGAGGGTGAATGCTGGTGCATTAAAAGCTAATTGGGTTTTGAGTATAATGAGAATCTCTTGCAACCTTCATAACACAAAACTGTAATGAGTAACTTACATAAATGTTCATCACAATGTATCTGGCAGGAGCATATTGATTTGGTTAAATGCAACACGTCAAGTAAAATTAGCAAGCAAAAGTACAAGGTGTCCTTATTTGTAAAATTAAATTGAGCACAGTGTTCAGGAGCTTCATGTTCACGTTAATGTGATTTAATTTGCCAGAAGGCTGATGAACCTAATGGATTCATGACGCTAATTTGCTTACATCTCTGGTACGAAGACATTTCAGGCAGCGCTACTTTTTTTAAAGTATCTCCCCCTTTTGTTTTCGTCAGCTGCAATCGTGTCAACAACTGCACTGCCGATCAAATGTAACACTACCTCAGTCAAACTAGAGGCCTTTTTCTGTCAAACATGCTTTAACCATTATATGGTTCTCCACTGCTGACGGTTTAGTGTCTCTTTAACTTAAGTTAAAGATATTAGATATTGACATAAGTGCATTTCTTCAAACACAGACAGATAAAAGAGGCGGTGATGAAGACAAACTAATGCTGTGGAGGTAGAGGTGAGCGAGAGCAGGAATGGTGAGGATCAAGAACAAAGGAGCAAGTGGGTATGACGGCAAATCAAATGGAAGGATACATTTCTAAATGGGTTACGCACCAACTGATAGATTATAGGAAATGGAAGTTTGACATTTCCAAAGTTTTGTGGTTTCTAAAGAGACACTAATGAGGTTTCGGAGGAAGTCGTGGTGATTGAAAACAGCCGATGGGCAGCTTTGTGGCTCTGAGACCCGATTTAAATTCCAACAAAAAAAAACATAACACAGAAGAGGGAAATAACAAAGTAATGAAGAAGTTGTTCATCTGGATTGCTGAGGATTGTTTGATTACTGAGGTATAGATGTATGTTTTTTATGTTTGTCCAATAGCGTTACCCCCAAAAAACTACACTCAGCAATGAGGTTTGTGTAGCTTTTAGGCTCTAAAATGTTGTAACACCGAAGCTGACTAAGTACTGTCAGTGACAGCAAAGATGGAAATTGACAGAAAGGAACATGCTGCCACCTGAACACTGGGGCATTTCCTTCCTTACTGTGTACTAATTCCCCTCTCTGCTACTCAGTTATGCATAAAACCACATTGTAACTCAAACAGCAGCTCTACTTCACATCTGTTCATTAAAAGTCATGGTTCAAGAGAACTTGTAATCTAAGAGTGCAGAGGTAAGTGGTCCAAACAGTTAAGAAACATATTAAAACTGTCCTCTTGAGGGAACATGTCAAAGAGGCTGTGACCTTTTGTTTCATTACTGCCAACACAATGAGCGACGCCCTCATGACACAATGCTAAACTCAAGCAGAAAATTGATTGGCTTATCTGTGAGACAGCCTAATGAGGGCTCAGGCCATTTGGCAGCTTTAATCTCAGTATCCTGCTCTTATTAACAGATTGTGACGTAGTAACCGCCTCTGCTACCATAAGTGCAGATGCACACACACATTCAGAATAAAACAAAAGGAATCTCGATCAAAAATCAATGCTACCAACAGCTATGACTGCATGATTCCAACTCTCTCCACTTTCAGTGTTCACACTACAAAAAACTTCTCTGAAGTATTTTTCAAAACTGTCCGAAACACGGTTTTATGCAGATTTATCCAGCACCCTATTTCAACTTTTCAAGGCCAATAATAACTGCAGAGTGCGATGATTGTAAAAACAAACGCTGAGAGTTAAGGCTGTACAGACTCGTGAAAAGACCTCTCATCACCTGTAGTGTGTCATGAATTAAGGCAGCAGATGCACAGCTGTCACGACTTACCCCTTCTGATTGCATAAGTTAACCTGCCACAAGCTGCAAAGTCACTGACCTAAATTCCAATTGTGTAAAAACTTTAACGCTCTTGGGTCCAAAGCATATAAATAAGTGGAAATCACCAGCTGCCACAATCTCACACATCTGTGTCCCGTGCAGGCAGGCTGGTAGAGTAGTCGAAGAAATTTTGCAGAAGTATTTTGGGCCTTGGTTGTGATTACAGTGTGCGGTTGAGTTGAGGTGATGGTGACTGATCTCTCATTGTCTGTTACATCCTGAGACACAACAGGTATATGGTTCTCTCTTGTCGCTGTCACAGCGGAATAGAATAAAGCTAATCACTCAAGATGAGATTGTGGTCCAGCTACACAAACTAAATAAAAGGCATTGTGTTAGAAAAAAGTAGACGCATAAGGAGCTACATAAAGATATTGTGAATTTATTACCTCACTAATTCTTATTGTATATGCCTGTTATCTTAATAGTGTGATTAAATGTAATCTAGAAAGAGCTTCAAAAAGCTAAAGCAGCATAATAAATGCTTTGAAATCAGTCAGTTAAAATATCTTCATTTCTTTCCTCTTGGAGGTAAGTGTTACTACAGACTCCACACAGATTAAACAATCCTAGTTGAGACTGTGTTGTGCTTTTCCTCCTTCATACATTCCCATCATCCTACACTGATGTGCCTTCTTTCCGTCCTCTCTTGTCGCTTGTAGCCAGAGCGCCCTTTTCGATTTATCTCCACATGAAAATAACAAACAGCCCATGAGAGTCTAGGAGGGTGAGAGGGTAAAACGTCAGCTGACCGGAAGTCCATCACTGAGAGGAGGGAAATCTAAGGATGAGAAAAGGTGCTGGTGGGCTGAATCCCTGGGGAGGGAAAGCAAAAGCAGAGTCACATATAAGAATACATATATGTGAAAGTGAGACAAACAGGGATCTACGCTTGATATGTATAAATAAAGGGAACCTTTGAACAGTGCGACTCAGATGTGTGTCTCTACGTCGGTGTAGCCTGGCAGGATGTCTCCATTGGAGCAGCTCTTGGGCTCCCCCGGTGGTGTTGCGGTGGGCAGCATGTGGGCAGTTGTGGACGTCTCCTCCGAGGATGCAGCTGCCTGGAGCCTGCGGTGTATCAGCGGCACAAAGAACAGCACCACGCCCCCCACTATAGGAGGCACCCCAGCCAGAGAGAAGGCCACCGTGTAGTTCCCAAAGTAATCGTGTAGGAGACCTGGGCAGTGGAGGCAAAGGGACCCAGTTCATGTCATCATGTCTTTAAATATACAGTCAAATTAAAATATGCATATTTAAACTAAACAATGACCTATTCCTGTAAAAAAAAACCGATAACAGCAGATCAAAACCCTGTTTTTGCTGACCTCTTGTGGTTTAGTGTCTCACTTTAAAATGCCGTTATGTAGAAGTGTGCTCCATTGTGTCTCAGTACACCATGACGTCATCAGCGCTGAACATAGGGCCTTAGATTTGTCTGTCAATTGTTTTGGCTGATTGATGCACGTGCCAGTTCAATTATATATTATTAATATTAGTGGCAACACAGCATATAATCTCTCATAAATACTGTTATATATCAAAACAGTGGAAGTCTACAAGAAAACTGTACTATCGTGATCCAATCCAGCACTGAAACCTCCCCGTGTCTACAGAGAGCACATATCCCCAGTCTATACATGTCCACATGCAGAGTAAGGCATACAAACCGTACCGACAGTGACAAAGCAAGGTCAAGGAGTTCAGCCCACTGCACTAAATGTTTAATCTACCGCTGAGCTTATGACACAAGAGCAGCGGAAGGGGCGTGAACCTGCATTGTTGCCTGTAATGTATGCATTCTTGCTCCTGTACTGTACAGACTGTACAGAACAACACAGTGATTATCACATTCAGACTATTGAGGAGCTTACGTGTGTTACATGACTGTGTTATTCATGCAGATGTATTCTTATGTAATTGAATATACATATTGAAAGTATATTTTACACATTATAGTCTGCGTCCTGTCAATGTCATGTTTGGTTTAACTACAGGAGGTGAGGTTTTCATCTGTGGTTAGTCATGATTAAAACCATATGCCACATTACTGCACTTTATGTCTGAATGCAGAGACAAAACATGCAATCATTTAGCTAGCTAGTCAGTTTCGTCATTTTGCTGGAATAAGATTCAAACAAAAAAAAGATGTATATTACACAGAAGTAGATAAATGAACAAAATATATTTTCGATCTGTAATCAGACGATTGTTGTCTTGATTAACCAATATTGTTCCTTGTAAAAAAATGGGTGTCATCTTGAAATATTTCTTTCTTTTTTTATACAAAACGCTGAAAATAGTATCATAGATATACACGTGCACAGTTTGGGATTTCGTCATAAATAAATATCAGTATATTGCTTTCTCTAAAAATGTAATCTAAAACAGAAATACTCCGTTTAACATGACATTGGGTGGTTGATTCTTTTAAGTCTTACAATTCAATTTGTACAAATATCTGAAACCATTATCAGAACCTCCGTTACGCTGAGCTGAAGCCACAAAAGGAATGCTGAGTGTTTTGTCGTAAAAGCAGTCCAGGTATGTGTGAGATCTGAAAGAGGTCGGCATGAGCGAGCACAAGGATGCCTCAGTCAACAATTTAATGGTCTGCCCTCGATGCACTTCTATACACTGTTGTTTAAAGAGAGAAGAGGAGAGAGGGAGGAGGTAGAAGAGACATCAGGGAGTTGAGTACTGAGATCTGACCCTGTATGTGCTCTTTTCCCTGAAGATAAATCCACAGAGACAGCCAACAGTTGGCCATGAGACCAAGCCTCTCTACATACAATCTGCTGTACAATCTATCCATTTGTCTTACTCTCCTTTTACTCCCTGCATACTATTTTACTCGGCTAACATCAATAAGCTTGCTTTGCGCTGCTGCAGCCAACATCCTGAACACAGTGCAAGAAGCCAGATCCCTGTGCGCTGATTCTGGGTTATACTGTATAAATCAGTGCTGTGTTTTGCTTCTCACCAGCAATGGGTGGACCCGCAGTCATGGGAAGAGACATAAGGCCAAGAAGGTAGCCTATCGCCTGCGAGGCCTGCATGGGCCCGACCAGCTCGAAGGCTATGGGAGCCATCATGGTGAGGAAGCAGCCATCACACAGCCCCAAGAACACGCACACAACCACCAGCCCCTCGAACACCATGCACTGAGGGATCATCATGGACATCAGGCCCAGAGCCATGAAGGACACCACCTGAAACACACACGTTAACAAGCTGTAAGTCTCTCTTTTATATTTTTATTTACAAATGACATGGCTGCCTGTTTCATAGGTCATAGCTGCAGTATATGTTTGCTTGTTTTTAGTGCACCGATGGCAGTACGTGAGGGGAGATATACTGTACAGATGGCTCAGTGTCTATCCTGATTGTGCTTGTACATCGAGAACAGACCTCCAGGCCTTTTTGATTTCATTGCAAACATTGTCTTACTTCTGCGACAGAGCACACCCTCCAGCTACGATTAGCACTTGAAACAAATAAAAGTACATAATTCAGGTTGAAAACAATGTGGTAAAGATGCACGGATGTGTCTGTGAACAGCTCGCTACACAGACAGATGGGCTGAAAACTATAAGTTAAAAATATTTAAGTGCTTGATTAAACTGAATTTAAAATTACAAAATATGAACAGTTTTTAGGGTCAAGGAGTCTAGTGGCTTGGGGGGAGACGCTACTGCAGAACCTGGCAGTTCTTATTACTAGATTGTACAAAAAAGCAAGATGTCAACATCCTGAGAAAAAAGGAGAAAGATTGTATTAACATAGCATGCATACCGCTGACTCAGTGTGCCTCTGCTGAACAACCCACCTGATTGACAACATACAGATTGTAGGGATTCTGTCCAACAGAGCCTATAGATCATTTCCATTCAGCAGGCGCTCCATATACACCAGCACTCAATGAAAAATCTTGTTTCTATTCACTTCTACTCTGAACGGCTGTGCTTCCATTTTCTCCAGACTGAATCATCCCCGCTAGTATCCAGTAGAGTAAATCTTTGGCCAACACAACAGCTTATGTCTATTCCGGTACTGTAAGTGTGTGCAAATCAGCATCTTAGTCATGTGTATCTGCAGCCTAATAATCCATTAAAGACACTGAATCTCTCTGGTTGCAAATACAAATATATATTGTTTAATTTAGTGACACGATAATATAACCCTTTTAATTGAATACCATTAAATACATCTTGGTTCAGTGTGATACTTTGTGTGACGGAGGGGTGAGTAAAACAAAGTGAAAGTGCATATCAAGTTCACATTGTCTGTCAAAGAACCTCAAAAGACAAATGTTAATAGATAACCTTCAGTCTTCTAATTAGGGTTAAAGTTGGTGTGGTGATTTTTCATCAGGTCATTATAGCACAGGAATATGCATGTAGTACTTACAACGCTCTTGAAATAGTCAAATAGTAGAAATGAGACAACACATTTACCGTTGATTGATTGTGAAATAGAAGAAGTTCTTAAAATGATGTTAATCTGCTCTGGTAATTTTAGTGAAGTGGCTTTGGAGGGAGGCCTGACGGGACGAGCTGTCAGTGTTGCAGACTAGGTGACTTTCTCGTTGAGCTGCTAGTTACATTCATTGGTTAATTACTTTTAAAATCTACTCTTACTGGCTTCTCCAGTAGAGTTTTCACATTTTATGCCTCACCTGCATGTAGATCTTTTGAGGACCAGAAATTAGGTCTCCGATTTTGCCGAAGGCGAGGCGTCCGACCCCAGATGATGCTCCTATGCATACCAGTAGTACCCATTCCTTCTGGGTCCCCTTGAACTGCTCCTTCACAAAATTCACCTGAGACACAAAAAATAAATGCAGACATAGTGATGCGTCAGGTTTGGCTGCTTGCTTGAGACATAAAGCTGGTGAGCTTCAATTATTTTTCACACAACCTGCCAGTTTCCCATGTGTATGTGCTTCAGGCTTAAGAAGCCTATTAACTCAGCAAATGGGAGGAATTGTCCATCCATAACACCAACAAAAATGTCTAACAATAACAAAATGTCTCTATTCACAGACCTTTGGAACAGCAAACCAGGAAGACCCAACGCATATAGTTCAGACCCTCCCACTCGCTCAACCTGACCCCCCAAATCAGATTCAAAACATTAAACCGCCCTCTGAAGTCTTTCCTGAACTTGTGAAATATTTGCTCTGCTTTGAAGGGCTCTACATTCATCAATGGCCATAGGATAGGCATGTTTAGGAGTACAGAGAGGCCATACAGGAGAGGTTTCCTGAGGTGGTCAAGCCAATACAAAGACCGGGGCTGTGTTTACATCTGGGCCCAGCCTGAAACAACAGGCCTGACGGAGGGAGGCCGGAGCTGGAACATCCGACATCTGGATAGAGGGAGATCAACTTCACAGCTACACGCGGCAGCGTTACTCTTCGCCCTCTTCCTTCACTATCTCACTATTTCACACCAAAGTCAGCTATAGGTCTTGTGCAGATTTTTCACATATTCATAAATGTTGGATTGTTTTCATCTTGGAAAGCTAAATTACTATGCTTTGACTTGAGGGCGATTATGCTTTTTTCCCATTATATTATTTAAGTTAAAAGAAAATAACGTTTTTTTTCACCCAAAATTAAACTGTGTTATTTTACAGATTCCGTTTGTTTTGTTTCTTTTTTCATTAAAAAGGAAAAAAAAGGTTTTTGGAGAAATATCATTAATGCTCCTTTTCCCTCACAGCCACTGGAGGGGCGTGAGGGTGTGTGTGTTAGATTAATAGCAGCTGGCAGGCTGAGCCCAAGCAGGGAATGAAAAACAATGTAAACAAACCTGTGCTGGCGCTTACAAAACAAAGGCAGACATTATGTTGTGAGCAAAGGTATTAAAACACACCAGCATTTGAAAAAAAACAACCTACGTGACATTTTCTGGAACGTCTACATGCTATGTAATGTGATTCAGCTGCGTAGCTAGTCAACACCATAATGCTATTTATATAACTCCATAATATCCATTAAGAGATCATGTTTTCTACATTTTCACAGTCACATACTATGAAACCAAGAAGGTTTTAAACTTCTAGAACTTTTTTCTTAATATTTGTAGTGTTTAGTTTTGATAACGTAATTCAAGGCAGGAGCAAACACACAATCTGCACTTATAATTTAACAACAATCATTCTCATTATTGTTCTTACCAGATGGACATACGGCACAAAGTAGCCCAGTACAGCTGTTGCAACTCCAAACGCCCAAACTCGGTATGTCAAGATGTGGAACACACGCAGGTTGAAGTACTTCCTGACCTCACCCAGAAACCTGCTCTCCTTCTGGGCGGTGGCCCCTGGCTGGATTTGGGGTTCGGCAGGGCCAGGACCCATGCCTAGAGGTCCCATGCCTCCTCCAGCGGGCAGTAAAGGTTTGTACAGCAGCGCCAGCAGGGCCTGGACCAACATGAAGAGGCTGAGAATCTGAAAGGTTCTGCTGAGGCCCAGAGGTTCCACCACCTTGTTGAGCAAAACCGGGAGGCCCATGGAGAAGAGGCTGGCGCCGGCCGTCACCACGCCGTTGGCAAGGCCCAGGCGCCGGCGGAAGTAGTGGCCGAGGATGACCAACGAGGGCTGGAAGGCAAAGGAGGAGCCACAACCGAACAGTATGCCATATGTGAAATAGCGAAGGCTCAGGGAGCTGCAATCAAAAGAAACTGAGGGTCAAAGGACAGAGAGTGATGGATGTTGTAGCATCATGTGGCAAATTACAGATTTGTGATATAGGGCTCTATAAATATAATTGACTTCATGATTAGACTGGTATCTATCGTTCTCGATAAATAGGTTCCGCAGAGCCGCAGATATTGTTTGCGGGGAGAGACCTTCTGAAAGCGCACCTTCTGAAAAATGGGACTCCAGAGATTGCAAACACTTTGATTGGATATCATGGCCCGGGAGGTGGAGGTTTTCAGAAAAAGACCGCCAGATACAAAATTTGAAAAATCTTAAAGGAATTGAAATTTTGGCTGCTCTTTTTAGATTTTTGTAGGTAACAAAAAATTCAAGGTTTTTCTAAAACGTTTCTGTGAAATTTGGTATTCTAGCTTTATTTTCATTCTTATATCTATCTTCATGTTTTTTTCTCTTGCTCTGTGCAGCTGCTGTGAGTAGAGTTAGTGCAAGAAAGTGAAACATAGCCAAGAGCTCCTAAATAAAGTGTAAATATAATATACTGAATTAGAAAACAGCATCTTAGATGCTTACAATGACTTACTGCATGGCCGTTGAGCTTTTAAAACATCTTAGAGTATTTTTTGAGTAGTTTCTTAAATAATGAATGTACAGTAGCTTACTTTGCAAATGATGTACTGAGCAGCCCTATAAAAGCCAGCAGTGCCCCGCTGACGGCTGTCTTCCTACAGCCGAAGCGGTCTGTGAACATGCTGACCACAGGTGAACAGAAGAAGATCATGCCCATGGCGAGGGCCCCGACCCATGCTGGAGAGGAAGTGGAGAGGAGAGAGAATGCATTGTCAGAAATATGTGGATACTCTATATGTTGTAGCTATCACTTACACTAAATACCTGTTTGTACACCAAGCAAGGCTCAAAGTCCATGTAACATGAAATGTGAGCTGTAAATCAATGTGTAATTAATTTAAAGGATACAATACCACGCAATAAAACTGACATGTAGTAAAATTAATGAGTAGAAATGTTTTCTCTTTCCAGCATGGCGACAATACTCTGGCTCATTTTATTCTATGCGGCTGGAGAATTTCCTTTAAAGCAGCTTTGCTATTACCTTGTCTTACAGTCAAACAACTCTAGGTTAAATAGCTCCCCAGTTGAGAAATATAAAAATATATAATTTGTTATAGTAGAAAGATGAGAAACAAATCAAATAAACCGCTCCTTTATAAGTTTATAACACATATTTTGCATATGCAAGTCATTGTATGAACAATGTGCCACCTGTGATCTCAATGGAGGCCACAGTCTAAGGTAAACGTGCGCTTCATGTTGAATCTTGTGCTTCCGTTGCCTTGTAGGCATTTCATAACTCAGACTGGATTATTACCTTGATGTCATGAAAATATCATATTTGCGGGTGCTTTGAAAAAAAAAAAGCCTTTGTATGTACTATTCTTCTCTTGGAAATCTTTCTCTCTCTGCGACCCTCCACTATCTGCTGTGACTTGATATTAATATGAACGCATGCAAATCTTTATTGTGTCTTGAATTGCGTCATGTACATCATGTATTATATTTATCATGGTGATTAAGCAGATCAAAAAGTGGATCAAAGTGGACAGATCTGACCTGTGGTGTAATATTCATCCAGTGTTAAAACATAACGAACCAGAATGATCCGGCACAGACACTGAGTGCCCTGAAGTGCAAACAAACAAATGGCTGGCTCTAGTCTCCCGGGGAGCAAAGGTAGCTTTAATGTCTACCATGGTGTCTGGGCTGTAGGTCAAACTGATCTAACAGATTCAATGGGAATGAGACAAGAGAGCGAGATAAACAGGTGGATGGACAGATTTACCTACTTACACACACATACACACACATACACACACACACACACACACACACACACACACACACACACACACACATACACACACACACACACACACACACACACACACACACACACACACACACACACACACATACACACGCTTTGAGTTCAGTGTGAAACATGAGCCTACGACACTGTCACAGTCTTTGTTATGGCGGATGACCTAAACATTTTGTACTGTACAAACACACGTCTGCCGGTACACAGTGTACACTACAAAGTAAGTTTTGTGTATGAGGGTGGGACCGTTCCAAAGCCTTCCTATAGTTTATTTTTCCAAATGGAACAAGACGGCGGAAATTCTCCTATGTCGCATGTACTTCATGAACTACCACCATTGTGTACTTTTCCCTGCAAAATGTTGAACTTTGAGGTGCGACATTCACACACAGAAAAAGTCCTCGTAAAAGCATTTCATATCACATCTCAAGGCATACAGCAAATGCCTGCAGTGTATCCATAAGTGGATATCAGTATGGTGCAACAGTAAAGTAGGTCAAATGCTATATTAAATGTCAAATGGCTGTTGTACGTTGTCCTCCCAACCTATTTCAACTGAAACACCATACATGAATGAGATCAGATTAGTCGTCTTTGCTTAATGAAGCGAGAAGTTTGGACTTGGCTTCCCATAAGCACCTTAGTAGTACAATTGCACCATAATGCACTCCTGACTTATAGCGCTAACCAGCACTCTCAGTATACAGTAGAACTCAGTGTGCTTCAAACTCAGTGCTCTTCTGATTGACCCTACCACACATCATTCAGAGGCAATCTGTTTTCACCTCCATCCATATCTGACTCTTTAGCCGCTAAATGATGACGGTTGTTCACCTGTTAGTCCCTGATGTTGCTTGTCCATTGTTTGGTGCTAAGCAGGTAGCAGCCAGTAGGGTTTTTAAGATTGAAAGTGACACCTGTGAGAGTGCAACAAAGTCACATGAAGTCACAAGTCGTAAAAAACAAAACCTGATGAGCTGAACATTTCTAAATGCTCCGTAGAGCTGAGGGGAACTGCAGAGTTGGCTCACAATTCTCTGAAGGTTTGTCGCTACAAACTACCCTTTTCACATTACGCATAGTATTTTTATCCAATTGATGTTAATCTAAAAATACTGACTACAGCAGTTTTAAATATAATGAACCCTTAAATGTTAAGTAATAACTGTCTGTTATGTTTTGCTAGACGTGTTCTGTTTTGCTCTTGCACCATATTTGCCCTGAAAGGCAAACATATTGCTTTCCAGTATGAAAATACCAAGATTAAAGGCCGGCACAATGCAAACCTATTCATACTGCTCTATGCTCAGATTTTGTAAACAGCAAACTTGAAATCGGACGTTTGACCAATAATCTCCAATAAGGCCTACTGTACAATGTAGATGACACAAAATCTACATAAATATAGGGGATACGTCTGGTTTAATGATGGCTTAAAGAAAAAAGCTATAACAGTCATAAAAATGACTCCCTTGACTACAGTATAGTGGTGATGGTGATCTATGAGAATAGCCTGCAGACTCCACCGTGAATGCACAGCCACAAAGCATATGTCAGAAATTGAACTGAAAACCTGAAAATGTAATGACAAATGTACAGTACAAAGCCCTAAAAGTTAATTGCCAGAAAAATTACCCAAAACTCTTGACAGAATTGGCTCAGGTTTAGTTTGCGTTGCCTCTGTGCCTCGGATCTCAGAAATGTACGTCCGTAGCCCTGCAAACTTCTTTATCTGGGATCCCTCTGGCCTTGCCTGTTTTTTCACAAGCTTCTCATATTCCTTCTGATTGATGTCACTGAAAACAGCTCAACCTATCACCAGTACCACTTTCTGTTCCTTGTCCATTACTTCATGTCCAAATTGATTGTCTAATAGCATCACAGGATTTTGAATCCTGTCACTCATTATTAACCGCCCCATCTAGACGCCCTGAATTTTGCGTACTCTCTTCACGGTTCACACTGGGAAGTTGTCATAAAATGTTTTACAGTTGATTGGTCAGTCTGGTCATGAGTCTGATAAATACTCTTTCCATCTGTAGTTTTTTGTTTGTTTGCTTTTCTGTTACTCAACTTCATTTCTTGGCACATTCGTTGTATAAAAGGGCATTTTCTGGTACTCCAGGGGCAAGAGCAGCCACCGCGGCTCAACACAACAACAACAACAAAAATCCAAGGAAATATACTGCATATCACTCACAGTAGGCCTACCGTGCAAAACTGCTTAGTATCAAGGATGGAGACAAATAACAAATATATTATTATTATTATTATATTATTGCAGGAGACACAAAATGACAGCATGTCGAGTAATGTGGAAAACCCTTAGAAAGACCAGAGAACAGACAGCATATTGTTGAGGCCAACTACACTGGACTCAAGGGTCAGCCGTCCACAATCAACTCCTTTCACCATTTGAATTCTCAATCATTTGCCCAACTTCCAAAAAAAAAAAAAATACTTCAGAAGGAGAAAATGGTGTAATTCGAAGCTGCATTGTAACACGCAACCATAAGTAGCACCAGCAGTATGTCTCAATGTGGTGTTAGAATTAAGCAATTACTTCATTCAAGCCTGCATCCACATGCTTTCTTGACTAAAACACTGTGGAGAAGATGATTGCGGTCCCTGTTTGAAAGTGCAATCAGTTCCTGTGTACAAATCCCACATATAAGGAACAACCTTCAACCACAGCAACAACTCTTATTACACCACTCTCCCCTTTCTTTTCCAATTAACCCCACCTCCAAGCCCCAGTTTTCCCGTCCTGGCACAAGCTGAAGGTCTGTGAATAGACTGAGTGGAGTGTACTCATTACAGTTGATTAGGGCCCCAAACAAAAGAAAAAGGACACAGCAATGGAGACTGAAGTGGAATGAAAAGACGTGTGTGTTTGTGTGTAGTGGTAGTGAGGAGGCTGAACAAGCGTTCCTCTCTTGAGTCTCTTTATGGGCATTCTGTGCATTAGAGGAGCTATCTTCTCTTTGGCAGGAAAACACTGTTGGGGGATGTTTAATGTACTAAGAGAGCTTCACAAGAGTACTAAGCTTTGCTCCAGCTCCTATTTTTAAGAACTATGTTCATTTGTTTCAATGTCTATCATGTCAAATTAAGACTAAACAAGTATGTATGTACAATATTTACATATACGCTTAAGTGTCTACTTTGACTGATGCCATATGTGAGTATAGTTGAAACTGGTTCTTATTTAATTTAGTTCAGTATCTACATAAACATCCTCCTGTATGCCAAACAAACCCTCTTTTCTCCCAGCATTGACTCATTTGTGTCATTTGGGTTCTCCAAAACAATGCATACATTTCCACATGTATTTTCATAGCTGTGATGGAACGATTACCTCAACACAGCGGTTACAATATGAAGCCCAAAATTAAATTCACAAAGGTTGCAGCTAAAAAAAATTGCAGCTACAGTGCAATAACAAACTATTTGGAAAGTGACTCCAGTGTGTTGTGTTTGCCTTATACTCCAAGATCTCTAATGAGGTTAAAGCACAGACTTTAAGTTGAATTTGAGGGTGTTATCATTCCTAATAAATTTGCAGCCTTTGGATTAAAGACCTTTAGTTCCTCAGTTTTAGTGTTACAGTAACGTAAGAAGTTATTTAAAATGAAACTGTACATAGCATGCTCTTTAGATTCTCCTTAGAGGCAATGACATTGTTTCTGGAAAGGCATGTTGCTCCTGGCTGTTTTAAAAAGTGTCACTGTTTTGAGCAGTATCAACTAAATGTTCTCCACGTCCAATGTAATAAAAATATCTGCTTAGATAAATGTCACTGCAAGTAAGCAATATTTTTGCGTAATTTCACTGGACCAACAACCAGAAATCCACCTCTTTGTCACTGTTTTATTTCCCATCCAGAGTGCTGAAACAATCTAAATGCCTTCTTACAGTATTATCTTGAGACACATAGGAGAACTATTCTATTAACTAAACAATGCAGCATATGTGTTTAAAATTGTCTTGGGTACACTTAGTTAAGGAAAACAATCGCCATACATATTTTTGACAAATTAACAGAAAGGCTGAGGTACAAGCCCATTTCCTGGATGCCCAATTGAATGTCTTTGGGAGGTTAGGGCTGAACAATATGTTGTTGTATGACTCACATGATCACTTCAACTGAAAAACACAGGCACTAAAATAATCTAAAAAGCATCATGAAAATTCGGTGAACATACTGAATATGGAACTTTTGTTGGCCTGTGTTGGATTTACCAAAACAAAATTTCACGAGCCAAAGACCATAACCTCAAGTAGCTATGAAATGATGAATTTTTGATGGGGAGGTTTGTAGGGTTAGCACGCTAAGTGGTCGCTTAATTCTTACATTCAAGTTCCACAGAAATTAAATTTTGGTGGAATCCTATCTTAGCTTTTTAGCTTCAGTCAATACCTCATCATTATTGGACAGTGCACTGTCAAGAAGCTGCTGGTATAAACTTTCTGATCACACAACAAAGATAGAAGCTACAGTTGGAGAGATTCGCTCAACAATAACACATTAAAGAAAAAACAGAAGGGTGCTAGCAGGTATGAGCTGGATCAAGCATGCGCCGAGAAGATAAGAAGAAATACATTCAAATAAAAAAGGTATTTATGTTGTTGTCAGAGTTTCTAAAACTTTCAACAATTAGCTGTACATGAGCTGATATTGTAAATTGACATAAGTGTTGTGTTCATACTTCTAGCATCAGGTACCTAACCTAATTGCAAAGTATTGCCAGTGTCGGTCAAGTGATTTGGGCGACCATCTGTTACAAACGTGGTAGAAGTGTCTTCAAACAAGTCAGCTCTTTTGTCCCTCTTCTCCAAACACATTTTTTTTAACCTAGATTCAAACAACTGCCATTTTTCATCCATTCACCAGATGCTGTGCTACTTTCCCTCCTTTTCCCACATCACCTGATTGCCACACCCCTCCACACCTGTTCCCACTTCCCTAATCAGCTCTGCCTGGGCTGCCCCACTTACCTACTCACCTGCGACCCATGCCTTTGTTTACCCCTCTCCATGTTTACCGGTTCACTTCCTTTGTTCCCTTCTCAGACCATCATAGTCGCACTGCTGTGTACCGGCTGCCGGTTTCCTGTCCACTATTTGGACTTCCTGCCTGTGAGCCATCAGCTGTCTGCAGTGAGTGTATGTGAGTGTAGCGGCACAACTTGGCTCTCAGACTTCCCTCCTGATACACAATCTGTTGTGCGCCTCTGTTTTTAAATCTGCATCATGTTTTGCTTTCAATGGTTTTCTGTGAAGCACTTCAAATTGCCTTGTTGAAATGTGCTATACAAATAAACTTTCCTTGCCTCACTCTAAAGCTTTGGTTACACTTTCCGCAAGGACGGTCACACAGACATTTGCTGAAGCTGAATTGTGACGAGGAAAAGTCTTGTGATCCAAAGTTCACTATTTCCTCCGCCCATCCACATCTGCGTAGTTAGAAAATGTTGGATGTGCAAGAACAAGTAAAGGCCTGCCGCATCAAACCCTCGCAAAGGGTCGTGTGTGAAGATGTGACGTCTCTCTGTACAGGCACACGTGACCTTTATGGATGCATCAAGAATAACACCCTATTTCCCACAGTTGTGAATTGTTGTTAGTTTACCTTGTTTTGTTCTAACTATTTAAGTTTGCCTCTGCAAAGCTCGAAAATGTTCCGTATTTAAATACCTTAATTTTGTTAACATTAAAGTCAACCCACTTTCAACAAAACAGTCCATCCCTGTTTTTGATCATCTGTATGTATGTACCTGTTTCTGAGTATGTGGAGCTTTAAGAGATTCTAATCCAAGCCGAACCCATTCCCCTGCTCGTAGGAATGCCAAAAATGCATTCCCTGATTTGCCAACCTGGGATTTCCAGCTGCCCTGGAGATGCTGGTGAAATCCTGGGCAGCAGAACTACAAGACAGCCCTACAGAGCACAGCAGCATACTAATTATTGGAGATGTTTTCATATGAGAGCATAGACACCATTGTTAAATCTTTTTTTTCTTACTCTCTTTACAGAATTGAGATTTAATTGTTGGCCACATTTGATGTAATATGTACATTCTGAACACGACGTAATGAATACATTGTTGAAACCTGCTACTATGTTATTTAAACAAAGGCCGAGGTAACCTGCAGATTGACCATTGGTAAAATTTGGCATTGTCCTTTAAAGATTTGCTCATTATCCCCAGGAAATAAACACCTGCTAAATACTGTTTATCTGCAGCTTAAAACATGTGTATTAACTACATTGTAATACTAAGCCCTTATTAAAACTGTCTGCTCAAATGTGTTTTTGGTATTCCCAGATTGATTTAGGAAAGTTTGGAGAGCAAAAAAAATCTGAAATGTGATTTTTGCAAATTGGATCCAAACCACATTTGGAAGCAGTTCAAAAGAGAAATTCTAAACTTGTTTCGACAGCACATGGATAAAGAGAACAGGATACAGTGTTGGAGGCACTGTCCCGTTCATTTCTATGAAAGTTGCTGAATGCTCTTTAACACAGATGATGCTTCACAAGCAACGCCAATGGTTTGAAACGGTAAGTAGGCGTAGTCATTGCCTGTTGTAGCTCCTCTGGGAAGCAGGGCAAAAGTTAAATTAATAAATAAGTAATTAGCTATAACATAGTATGCATATTTATCATATTGCATTGTTCAACACATGCTATTTCTGTAGGTACATCAAATATATGACAATAGAATAGAACTTATTTAGTTTTACTTTTATACAGCACTTTGTATGCAGCCGTTTACCTGCTGTCCCTCACTTCTTATCGACTTGACAGTGTGATTGTTTCAAAAGTGAACACTTTCTCGTTAGAGAGTCACCAGTGTAGCTACTTAGTTACTGACTCCAGCAGCCCATGCGGATAGGTTGGGGATGGTTAGACACACAAATTTGATCTGATCATTTGCAAACAGTGTGTTCATTCTGTTACGGTTGTTGGTTTTGCCTATAGCCACAGCACAGCCTAGTTACTAAGCCGAATATAACAGCATCATTAAAAGATGCTCAACATTTGAACACACATCATCTCTGACTAGTTCCCAGTTTTGCAAACTCTGCTGCAGCAGGAACGTCGCAGCATTCACTTTTCTTGGTCTGTTGCACATGTGGCTCACCCGTGCTCAACCACACATCACCTCATCACTCTCCACGGATTATAGAAGCTTTACAGTTTTTAAACGGTGTCAGTTGCACAGCTTTTACATGAAAGCAATGTTGTACATGTGGTAACAACAGAAATTAAACTTCTTACCGTGCCATGCTGTAATCATTGAGTAAAACACCAACATCTGCATCTCATAACCCCCAACTGTATTACCTTCTTTAAAAAAAAGGCTGTTTTGATCCCCCCCACCTTGATACTTAAAGGCTATTTTGAAAATCTGTTGTTTACCCCTCAAGGCTTAATAAATACCTCATTGAATCAAGCTGGGTAAAAAGACCTAATGGTAATCACTGCGTTGCCTTCTCTCCTCATGTTGTTTTAGGATGTTCTACACATGTAAATGTAACTTTTACTGATCTCTCAGACTGGATTGTTGTTCAAGAGAAGCTTTTATAGCTGTGTATATTGTTGTTAACCTGTTTCCCTATTTTATTCTATTGCAGGGGGCAAAAGGTCAGTACTCAGCCGACGAGCTTAATCTTTTCTCATATGAGAATAACCAAAAAATCAAATCCAAGGACCGGCTGGAGATGAAAACCTTCACAGGCCAAAAAGAGGGGGAAAACAACTGCCCTCTGTTTGAATGCAAGATATACTGTAAGTAATACATCTGGCCTGGAATCTGTTTTTAAGCCCAACACACTCTCAGACTCGCTGTCATGCAAACGCTAAAAGTAATGTGATGCCTTGTCGAGCTACCCCAGGCACTAGTTTCCTTCACATAAATTAGAGATGACAAGGTTCAAGAGGTCATTAAATAAATTTACCTGTGCCTAAATGAGCCCGATCATGCCTGACACTTTTGTTTTTCACTTAATGTTTTGTATTTCTCTGTAACTGTTTTTCATTCTGATGAGAAATGTTAAATTTGTTCCAGGGAACAGTCTTAGAGCCGTAATCCCTTCCGACATCCTGACCTTAACCTTTGCTGTGGATTGTGGATCTTGACAGGAAGTTAAGAAAATACGTACTCTTGTTACATGCTACTCCCCCTCCTTAAAAAACATGTATTTCACTATAATCTAAAACAGACCATTTCAAAGTTTCATCCATCAGAAAATTCTGTCCTTAATAATGACTAATTTAGTCAGTAGTCATTTATGTAATTAACAACCTCAATGTCAGTTACTGATATTCTTTGTTTTCAAAGTTGGTCTGGAGACTGATTGGTCTTGTTCCTTGAAAGTAACATAAGATATTTTTATATGAAGATGTATGTGTCTGCTACAGTATATGGCTGTATCCAAGTCAAGTTTTGCACCATCCAGTATTTTGAGAAAACATTCACCAGTGAAGACGTGTGATATTAATATAACAGAATGGTTTTAATTGAGCATGCGGGGTGACCGAGTGGTGAACATTGGCCTTATTCTGGTCATGAACGGCATGCGGCCAACAACAGCTTTACTGTGACACATATGAATATAAATTCCTAGAATTAAATTATCACGAGGTATTTTAGCTTGTATACTATATTTAGCATTGTGGTTATGTCTGTCTTGAATCTCGCATAGGATTTTCATCACATTTCGTCACATTCCAACACTCAATTTCTTAATCTCTCGAGTCTTTTAACTGAACAGTCCGAACAAAGAAAACCCATAAAATCAATGTAATAATAGATGACATATTGGATATTGACATTCTGTAAAATATTTAGGGGGTGCACAAATTTCAAACAGAAACTTTTTGCAAGTTGGAAGTTGGCTTGGTCACACTTTTTGAGTAATTAAAAGGCCTGATGTACATGTCTGTAACTTTCAGTCTTTAAACGGGCCAACTGGCAAAAGAGCCATTTGTGACCAACAATAATGTTTTCGCTGCATCTCGTAAAACTAGTTAAAACAACAGTGATGATGAATGAATAGAGGAGAGAACTGCTCAGCCAAACATCTGTTCATGAGTCTCCAAAACATGCAGCTGACTAACTCAAACAAGGAGTAAGTAGAATTTTTTTTGAATGCATGCACTCTTTTTAAAACAAAAAAAACATGTTGATTTCAAATGTATTGGCGGTGTACGTTATGTAACGTAACACTCTATGTTTAGCGAGCCACTTTGAGTGCAGAGAAAACCCAGTTGAACTCTGAGATGACCCATATGTCTTGAAGTGATGCATGTGTGTCACACGAAACCTACACGGCTCACACCGAACTGCTGCTGTTACACGAGGAGATGATGCTGATATTCTTTAAAATCATGTTACAATTTCCACCTTTTAGCTTTTTATATGACATGATATGATTGTAACTACCCATGCATGCATTTCAAGACGAATGTACGTCAAATGCCCACTAGTTGATGTGTTGTTTCATCTCGTCGTCGAGCTCGCCGCAGCAGACTGTCTGGTACTCACCCACTTTGAACTGAGACGTCTTGTCGTCTGGGTCTGCGTGCTCCTTCATCAGCATCATGTGCAGGATGCCGAAAGAGTTTTGAATGCCGAAGATCGACCCATTGCACCAGGTGGCCGCGAAAACCACCAGCCAGCCGTACCCTCCTTCGGGTGGGACGAACGGGTCTCCGTGGCCGGGCTCCTCCACCCGGACCGCCGACTCGGAGTCACACACCGGGGAGAGGGGCGGTTTGCAGCCGGCCTCCAGCAACTGCACGCAGCTTTCCTCCTGCACGAGCTTACACCCGCTGCCCGCCGCCTGGCCATCCTTCCCGCAGTCTGCTTCTCGAGGAGCAACTCTTTGCTGAGGATCCGCAGCTGTCTCCTCTGTCCGGGACACTCCGCTGGACGACTGCGCCTGGTTGTCTAACCCGTTGATCCCCATGCTGTCTGGTCTGGCGAGGTGGTTACTGTGGGCTTTTGGCGCACATGCATGGGATATAGGTCACTGACATAAGAGCGCCGATTTGAATATCAGATTTGATTGGCTATCTGTCAAAAATGTGCCAGACAGTCGGTCCACGCTGCTTGTAGCGAAAGTCTGAGCGTCAACTTCTGTGAATAAACCCCAACCTGCGAAACTGTAACTGTCTCATTCTGGTCGGAGCTCTGTGTTTTTCCAGGAATTAGCAGGCGCCGCCTATTCCTTCTTTGAATGTATGTCCGTGTCGGTTGAAGCCGCCTATAGACTACAATCATGTGGGCTACTTTTCAGGGCTCCCCAACAGATCATCAACCTGTGAAAACGTCCGCTTGGTCTCGACACCATGTCGTCCCTTCACGCAGCCCGCTCGCAACATCCCACCCCCCTCCCCTCCCCCCGCCCGCCAGAGATAAAAAAGAAACGATTGGTGCGCTCCTCCTCTTTGATCTGACGCCGTCCCACGGTGTACATATAATATATGTAGGCCCGTGTAGGTCCCGGAGGCTGTCGCTGCTCTCGTAAGTGTAAATAGAGCAACGGCCGTCATTCAACGGCCCGCCCCCGCCTCCCTTCCCCGGCGGATGGGCCGTTCCAACCAATGGCGGAGCTTCGGTACAGTTGTGGAACGAGTTTTCGCTTCGGGTTCACGTAAAGATCCGAGTGTCTCTCGGCTCTGACGCCGACGCAGCCGACTCAACTTCCTTCAGCCTGCACTCACTACGTCCTGTAGTAAAAAGCAGATGTTAAAGAGTCCCGCTGCCGTGAATGTGACGTTATATCAACGCATCGGTTTGTTTTTTTGGAAAACAAATACGAATATAAAGGCTTGTGTAGGCGGTGTTCATCCAATGCTTTCTCAATGTGGTTTCTTTAAGGCGTGTGTTTGATGTGTTGCTGCCCTGTGTCCTGTACCTCATGTTTCTGTACTTCACCCATTGCTGCTCTCACTCAAGTTTAGTGTTCACTCTCACAATATTAAGATTAATACGTAACGTTCGGCTACATCTACTCAAGTACGAGGTTATGACCGAGAGTAGGCCTACAAATAGGATATTTGTCATTTACTGTAGCATTTACATTTTAGTAGCTTTACGCTACTGCTGTGTCACTATGGGTGTGTTTTTATTATTATTAGGTACATCATTGGATTATTATTGCTCAATGATGAATGTGGAAACAGAATTGACTTCAAATGCAACATTGGCAGTTTAGCTTATTTTAGGCTACATTGCAATTTTTGGATCCAAATCGTTGAATGTCGTTATTGTAAGTTGCTTTGGAGCTAAATACATATAATGTTGTAAAATATAAATCTGAAAAGCATGAAGTAACTGTCTTTGTAATCTAAATGTAGTATAAAGTATAATGAAAATAAATACTCAAGTGAAATACACGTAAAACATAAAGTATGGTGCTTCAGTACGTTTTACTTTACTAAAACATCTGAATGCTTCTTAAACCACTTGAAAACTAAACGTTTTATAGATGTTGAGATCAGGCTGTGATGATGATTTTGTTTTTCCTCTGAACATGTAGGTCAACCACACAGCTGCCAAGCAAAATATGGTCTGCCTCATCTGTTTCATCTTTATAAAGTGAGTGAGAGTCCCCAGGCCGGGATAATTATTGTGAAGGAATTTCACACTTGAACAGAGTTCTCTAGTGGGAGAGCAACAAAAACACCATGTCGCCATGTTGAGCTTGTGTCTTCAGACATCATGTCTGGCTCTCTTCGCCTCCCCCCCAGCACAAAGTATGAATCCAATCAGCCTACTTTCCAAACTTACAATAACTACATTAAATAACATGAACTCAAATAGGAAAGAACGACTGTCAGATTGGTGCCACAGATTTGCCAGGGGATTTATTTCTTTGTGTTCACGTGATCGTAGCTGACAAGTACAAGTATTTACCACTAAGTGGCGCTATACCTCTTTTTAAGTGGTTTGTTTAGGTTGGAAGTTACCAAATATTTAACATTCAGGGGAGTTTCTTGATTTTATTTATTAATTAAAGTTACAGTCCTTAACTTACTGTAGAAAATGTATTTAAACTTGTTTTTTGTCTATTACACAAAACAAAAAACAATTTAAAAAAATTAAAACGTATATATCTTTGTCAAAAATATTTTTTTTTACAATCAACACTTGAAGCAAATGACACAGTAGTACAAACTTTAAACTAAACTTGAGTGTTTAATTTTTTTTTACCTCTTTTACGTTTCTTTTTTTGTCATTCACTGTAACATTCTGACATGTCACAGTAAGAAAAATAAATAATATCTATAAAGATTTCTTGTAGAATATATGAGATGTGTGCGTTAGACCCCGATGTCGTATATAAGACAACATCGTAAATATGGATAATGATCCAGTCCCATTGTCACAGACTCTCAGCAGGCCAACACGCCCACTTTTTACACACTATGTATATTTTATATTGTGTAATTTATCTAAGGTGTGTCATAAGACAACACAAACACATATCACCATATTAAGTTTCCATAACATCACCACTTAATGCAGTCAAAGTTGTCTTGAGTTGTTTTGTATGACATTAATTAATATATAAAGTGGCATTTTAGCATGTTTTCCTCCCTAACAAAGATTAATATAGATCAACATCCACGGAGCTTCACTTTAGTCTGGTGGATTTAAGCTGAACTCCGCCTTTGGCAGCAGAGTTTCTGTGATTATCAGGCCACTCCTTTACGTTGACATGGTTTTTAATGACCCAAACATGCCGCGGCGGCAGGAATGTGGGACCTCGTCATCAGATGGAGCTGCTACATAATCACATGTCTGCTTCCAATTAGCTCCTTGCATTGCCCACTCTGGCTCCACAGTGTTTTTTAAACCTAAAAATACCCGTCCACACAACAGTCATGTTTGGAGGACTACCCCGGGATTCTTTTTGAATGAAGTAGAGGTCAAAGGGGATATGTCTATAGCCAATAGTAGTACTTCCTGTTTAAATTGGAATACTTCAACTCCTTAGAGAGGTGTGGGTAGGAGATGGAATGAGCATCTGTGAGAGGCCCACACATTTCTGAGTTTGATAAAGTCATACTTTGAGACTTGAAGGCTGACTTGAGTGAGTTAATGTGTAAATAAAGTATACAGTATTTGTTTTAACTTGCTGAAGAGGCAGAGGGGAATTCCTGCCTTAAAAGACTGTCATCTTAATGAGATAAGAAATAAAGGTATTGTTTCCCACAGACACAACAGCACTTTACAGAAATTGTGGAGCCATCTCCAATCAGATGACGGTGACGGGGATACGTGCGGGTTGTCTGATACATGTCCAGCGGCATGCTCTGACATGCTACGGTGGTGAGAGATGGGAAATGCACTGGCGGGCTAGTCATTATCTAGTATGACTCACGCTCAGCGGCTTCTTTTGTTCCTTGACGCCTTGGAGCCACAGTTTGAAAGAAAACTTCAGCATGCTGGCCTGTCACTAGCAACAGGAAAGCACCGTCTCCTCAGTGATGTTGCCTATTTTATAGAAAACTATTGAAATAGTTGAAATGAGTTCAGATGAGCTAAGACGTTCAACAGGGATTGACTCACCTGCCCATGATCATGAGTGTTACTGAATAGTTCCTTTGTTTTTCCCACGGATAAGAAACACGAATATGACAGTAGAGGCAAAGTACAGGAGGCAAAAAAGTCGATCTTAAGAATCCAGATGGTTGGTTGTCCCGGTAAACATTTCACATACTTGTTTTGTTTGCCTCTTTCTTGTCCTTTTCCCTTATTTGAACTAGAGAAGAACTCTTTCATTTTCAGATGTAATCTGACCCATACGCAAGTACAGTATGAGCTCATTCATACAAATAGCATATGAACGTGTCAAACTCTTTCTAACTCACTCATACAATATTAATAGCTGTATTGATCACAGACTAATTCTGTGTCCACCCACTCACACATATAGAGTGTCATTACCACATCCCCACAAATCACTGATGTTATGTGTGTATATGTGTGTTTTTTTTGTTGTTTTTTTACTTTTAGTCAAGTACAGGATTTGATTTTTCAATCATCACACATTATGTGTGAGTGTAACAATTATATTACAAGAAGTTGAATGATGAATGATGAAATGCTGTATAGCTTGGATATGTGAGAAAAGACTGCTCTAAATGAATTGTTTCATTCAGGAGTGGATGTTGAAATGCATCACTTCTCTTCTTATGAGTCACAGAAACTTGTACCATCTAGTTATATGCAGGTTTTGAGACTTATCAGCTCCTGACGTTAAGGACCAGTGGATAGGCGGGGGAGGGAGATGGTTGTCTCATGCAGCCAAGACAACCTGAAACTTCTAGCTGGTTAAACTGATGGTAGTCTTGAGAAGCCCTCCTCTTTGATTCACATCTAAACAATATATCCATATATGCCTTTCTGAATTGTCCTCTCTAGTGTTTTGCATTATAATTTAATAAGTTATAATAAATACAGTCTAACCAATGCATACAGATGTAAAGTTCAACAAGCAACAATATTTGTAAATTCCTGGCAACTAGGATGACCTATGATATGAAGAGAAGTATGATTGGTTAAGCATTTTAGTCTGCTCGAGGAAGTTTCATTCAGCCCTCCTTTTCCTTCTTAGTAGATTACTGGCTGGAGGCAGCCAGCCGGCACAGGAGAACACGGCTGTGTGTGTCGTCCAGACAAGATCATTCAGATATAACGTGCCCTCCAGGTATGACAACAACAACAACCAAGAGGCCAAGAACCGAGCTGACCCCCACAAACTGTGGAGGAGTGGAAATGCGTCTCTCAACTAAAAATTCTCACATGTTCCAAATAATCACACATGGCTATTATCACATAGCTTCAGCCTCTCTCCCAAAACTTCCCTCATAAACAACACATTTCACAATTTACAGAGAACTTCTCCCTTCTTCATTCATGTCCTGCCCATATTGCCTTAAAGCAAGCACAATTATTTCAGCATGTTTGCAAGTTCAAAAGGAGCAACACTGAGTCATCAATATACGTGCTTCATTAAGGTGTGATCAAAAGCTACACGTAAGATACTCTTCAGTTTGATCAAAGTTAAATGGTTTTATGATTTGGGATTATTTTCCATTCAATCTTCATCCCTACACACATTTAAGCATGTACCCCCCAACTGTACACACAATGTACACACATAGGAACATATTTTCTCCCAAATAAGTAAATGTCACTTTGTATAACACCATTTCCTGCTGTGCACTTAAAGTGGCAGTGTATTTAAGACTGCCTTCGGTGTTCATTCATCTCCCAAAGATTTATTGTTTCTGTGCACTCAGTTGTTTTCTTGTGAACATATCAAATAGTTTTTCCTTCATGTGAACCAAGTTGATTTATATGTGTAAATGGACAGTCTCACAACCCTCTTAGCTGTGGTCTGCTTTAAGTTGTTGGTTTTGCTCCCTCAATAATTCCTTATCTAGCATATATATATATATATATATATATATATATATATATATATATATATATATATATATATATATATATATATATTCTCGTAAATCAGCTTAAGTTTAAATGAAACCATTTATTCAAGAAAAAAAGCAGGTTGAGTAAATCTTTTAGGTTTTGAAGTTAAGAAAGAAGAAGTCTCCTGCCGTGGTACTTTTCCCCTCATCGGTGCATGTGGGTACTTTCAATAAGAAAGAACATGCCCCCTTTGCCAGCTCAACCCCTTAAAAGGACGAGAGAGAAGAAAACCTTTATCGTTCCCCTCCAGCTTGTCACAATGGGGGCTACAAGAGGGGGAGGGGGTGTCTATAATAAATACACATGCATGCATTCCTCACCCCGCACTCTCGAAGGCACATAAACACACTGCAGTGACCCAATGTTCTGTTAGTTTCCACAAGAACACCTGCAAACTAAGCAGGAAGTTTAGCTCATAAAGAAGTAATCAAAAACAGGCCACTACACCTACGGATTAACAAACACATACTGCAACAAGCACATGCCTGCCTCCTGCTGCCTGCCAGCAAATCACTATGCAGAGCAGCACACAGGCACATGGTGGCTCTGGACCCCCCTTTCCACTTTCCCAACGCACATTCACACAAAAATACCGAAAAATAAATAAAAGAGCGGCTGGTTCCAAGTTGAGAGAGTAGGGGGAATAACATGAAAAGAGAGAGAGGAGAACAAGAGAGGCAGACCACGAAAGGGTGAAATGGGAGGGAGAGGCACTCATGGGAGAAAATGAGGGGGTGTTGAGGAGGAGGGGAGAGTCTGAGGGAAACAACTTAAGACAGTGAGAGCAGAGGACTGTGGTGAGCACACGGTGAGAGCAGACAGAGTGGGAACCAGAGAAAATAAAGACTGGAAACGACCACCACCATCAAACAGGTACACTTTTCTTTACTTTAAAGTCACATTTATCACAATGCTGATTTGTGTGTTCACTGGATGCAAAACACTGGCATGGTTGGATGCTTATTCTTAGAGATTTAGTCATCCGTTATGTTTACCGGCCTTAGCAGACCCTAGTATTAGGGTTATTTCCATATATTATTAATACCTAGAAGGTAAAAAGGTACAAATATAGTCATAGGTTCACACAGAACTAATTTGGCTTGATACCAGTAGAAAATAGAAATGCTCATCGGGTCACGTCAATTGTTGTATTTCTTTCTTCCAGCACACAGCATGTATTTATCTTAAGCTGTTTACAGGATGGAAACTAGAACTACACAAATGTTTGATTAACCACAGATCCTTCTCCAAGCCATCCATTTTGGTAAAATAGCCTCTTAGTCAACAAGCCAAAGTTTACTTACCACTCTCAACAAATCTTTCTTTAAAATTCTCTTATCTTTTGTACTTTTGATCCTTGTTGGATTAATTATTTGTGTCTGGTATTGTAACCAAGTTCTGTATTTGGGTGTCTGTGTTTGGTTGCAGTGACCACATTTCAGTTTCTTTACTCCAACTTATTTACACTTTAAATTCCTTCTCATAACTGGCCTCTCAGTATAATAAAATTTTACAAGGTCAATAAAGAATGAAGGCGTATTTCCTTTCTTAGACTGACTGGTTGAACATAATGTTCATATTGTCAAGGATTTGTTTATATCTTTTCTCCAATGTTTTTGTATTCATTCTCATCATTTGTCACTTTTGTCCACAGAGATGACGTCACTGCGTAAGAACCTGGTTGTGCTTCTCCTTTTTCTGGGTGCCTCGCCTTTCCTCCACTCCCACCTCTCCACCCATGCTGCCTCTACTCCTTCCCCTCCTCGTCATCGTATCATATTCATGACTGACTTCAGCTCAGATGACAACTATGACGATGAATACAGTGACAATGACAACCACAGCTCTCCTCCTGAAGTGCTGCACGCTGTGAAGACTACTGTACTTAACCAAAACCAACAGCTCTGCCAGTACAACCCCTGCTTGGAGAATCAGGAACCCTGCAAACAAATTTCAACAAGGACTGGATGCCTCTGTCCAGGGATCAGCGGAGACAATGAGCCTCCTCTTGCGCCACGCATCCATGTGCTGCAGCCAATCAGTGAAGGAGCTGACAGAGGGAAGATAGAGGTCCAGTGGTGTGCTCCATCTTCTGTTGTGTCTGTGTACAGAGTGTTGATAGAGGGAAGTGAAGCCATGGAGTTTCAGGAAGATTTACGACGAGGTTTGGTCGGATCTTTGGAAGTTGGCACGAAGGTGTGTGTGGAGGCTGTGAATAATGCAGGACATAGCGTACCCTCAGAGTTCTCCTGTACGCGGTACGATCTTCCTGAATTTTCTGACCATAAACTGTTTGTCGGGGTTATAGGAGGAGGAGTTGCCCTCCTTCTACTTCTCATCATAGCAGCTGTGATCCTCTGGAAGCATCAAATGCGTAAAAAGGCAAAGAGGGACTCTGCTGATGGACTAGGGAACCCTTCTTACAGCACAGAGGGGACTCTGTGATCAAGACCTGTTCAGCACAGACAATTCCTCCCAGTCACACTGAACAGGCCCCTGGAGACAGGGGGCACAGCAACGGTGACATTTTGAACAAAAGGCAAACATCTCAACATCTAAAGGGTGTCGTTATGATTGATTATAGAATCAGAATCAGAACCATTTACTGCCATGTAAGTTTTCACATACAATGAATTTATCCTGTGGGAGGTACTTAACATTAAACAAGAAACAGAGTGCAAGAAATGGGAGGATAAAATATACAATTAAATCTACTATAGAATATGAAATTAACATAAAGTGCGCAGACAAAACAGATAACAGTCATTAGGAAATTGTTCATACTGATCTTCGAAGGAATATATAAACATATTGGGGAAAAGAGGAATTGTGATAATCGAATAACACTAACAATTGGTATGTCTGTTACATTGTGGTTTTAACTACAGGTTTATTTGCTGGCGAATTAAGCTATGTATGTTATGTAAGTATATAGTTACTGACTTTTATAAGAAACTGAAACTTATTTTAATAAAAAAACAATGTGTCAAAAGTCTTGGTTGATTTTTTTGTTTTATGTGTTGTGACATACAGCCAAGTGACATTTAATTAATAGTTAAAAAAAAAAAAAAAAGCATCTGTCTGTGTAAAGGTATAAAACAGCTGTGCATTAGTCGGTCCAACCTACCACATCCTATGTATACATTGATTTGGGTCGAAATCTGGTGATTTTAACAGATGCTTTTAACACTTTTCAGAACATTAATTTACCCCTTTTATGCAGCATTGAAGCATCTACATTTGTCATTAATCGTTTTGTTTGACCTCTGGCATATATTTGTAATCAATGGCACAAAGTATCCACCTTTAAGAAAGATAATTTTACTTTTATTCCTTTTATGTTCTTCTCCACTACATTTCAGAGGGAAATTTTGCTTTTCACTCCACTACATTTATTTCAGAGCTTGAGTTATTTTTTTCTTTGCAGATTAAGATTTGTCATATTCGCCTTTTTATAGAATAAAAACTTGTCAGTCTGATATAAAATGATCTCTATCTTACATTAACGTCACAAATGGATGAATCTTTAATAATAGTTCAATGGCATGCTGTATAGAGTATATTCTCCTATATTATAAAATTCTGAAATGAGCCATTTTGCAGAATGAGTACTTTGAGTATTTATACTTTAAGTACTTTTCGCTGATCATTTTAGTTGCATTTTGCAGGACATTTATCCGACAAAATACTTTTATATTGTACTAACCTTACTTTCATAAGATCTGAGTTTTTTAATAACTTAAACTTGGGAACTTTTATTTCGAAAGTTTTGTAAAAGCGCCATTAGTAGGAAGTTGATTTTATTGGCTAATGACTGGAGAAGGTCCCGCCTTTCTTCGACGTTTAAGCCAATGACTGCTCACTAACAATACGCGGAAGAGATGTATCTCATGTTAACAGCGTTTGGAATGCATTACCAATAAGCAGAATGGCGAGCTCAGGTGAGTCTCATTGAACTGAACTCCTTAAGAGTGAGACAGAAATAATTTTACTGAGTGCAGAAATAAATGTAAACTTTCCTCATGTTTACTTGTTTAGCTAGTGAATAAGTAACTAATAGATTACAACAATCCGCGGTAAAGTGACGTTAATAACGTTAAGTGTTGATGTGGAGGGATATATGGTCTCGTGGTTGCATTAGGTATAGTGCACCTGCATACACGGGTACGAGAGTGGAAAGTTCCACACAGTGAAGCATGTTCATTTAAAAAAATGTGTAATAAATTATTGTATCAGACTGTTTTCTCACTTGTCGCCTAACCTGAATTTAAAATATGTTAGTGGTACACTTTTATGGGAGGTGCCAACAAAGGCTCATCTTACAAAGCCTTTAATGTGTTTACTCTCTCATTGCCAGTCACCAAGGAAATCTCCTATGAGGATCTGAAAGCACTCCTGGGAAAGAGCGAGAATCTCTTTCTGGTGGATGTTCGCTCTAAAGAAGAAGTGGATAAAGGACGCATTCCAGGATCTGTTCACATCCCAGGTGAGATCATATGAATAAGACGCAGGGGAAACAAATAGCAAAGTTTAAATATATACAATAGCGCTCTCCCATAATATCAGTGAATTTATTTTGACTTCATTTGTACCACCTATCATAAACCTTCAGGCCAGAGTTCTCCTGGATGTGTGCCATCTTCTATTTCATCTAAAAATATTTGTCTGCCACTTTTCACTTAGTTGATACCGTGGAGGCTGCTTTTGCAATGGCGCCAGAACAATTCAAGGCCAAGTACGGAGCAAATAAGCCATTGTTGGATGCGCCAGAGCTGGTGTTTCACTGCATGATGGGCTTGCGAGGGAAAACTGCCACAACCAAGGCCTACGAACTTGGATATGTAAAGTAAATAAGTTATTGGTTGCTATAGTTCACACACAAACATCACACAGCCTGTCTTGCTTTTACGCCTCCTGAACACTTATTTTTACTTCTGTGTCTTCTGTTTCAGTGCACGCAATTATACTGGAGGATACAAAGAGTGGTCTGCAAAGGATATGAAGTGATTTGTGTTGGAGGAAAGTTTCATAAAATAGTGACTTTAAAACCCAACAAATTCTTCCTATATGCTGTTTTTTTTATACTTAATTGTATTAAGATATATGAATAGTTATACATGTAATAAATAAAGTTATATTCTCAGATTAACGTGTATTTGTGGGTATCATTTCAGATAGCAAAAACAGGAGAGAAAATACACTGCCTACTAAAAATTTGTGTACAAAAAGACGTAGACAGAAGTCAACTCAAACTCAAAAAAGAAAACTTTGTTACTGGGCCCCCAGTAAAAACCATGTCCTCCAAAAAAATCCTGTAATGAAAATATATTTAAAATTATGAAAATACACAGCAGTAACTAATGTGCAATTTGTTTTATTCCTTTGCACTATAATTGATTTTTTTTTTATGGGCATATTTTCTGTTTTGCCGTGGTTTTTGTTGTTGTTTTTACATTTTTTGGACCTCAGTATTTCTAAATTCCTGACTACTTTGAAGGTGTCATTTCCCCAAATGTGTTGTTGATTCAACAGACGACCTCTCTGGTATTATGAGGGAGTTCACAAAGTTCACACACTTGCGAGCTGTGATATTATGTGTAGAAAAGATTTAAAGTTAGTATATTGTAGGAGGGGGCGTTACCCTGGGACTGCACGGGAACAGGCACGTGCGCAAACTAAAAGTCGATTGAGCGCGCGCGCATCGTAGTTCAATTTGCTGAAAATGCTCAGGGAAATTAAGCAGGTAAGGTAAAGGTTTGAATAACTGCTATTCCAGCTAGAAACATATCTTATGTACGTGTAAAAAACAGTGTCTAATTGACAGTTAATTTGCTTGTAAGTATTTATAAACGTATCTCATGTTTGAAGCTAGCTTAATATCATATATAGCTAACGTTAGCTGTAGCTTTCACTAGCTAACGTTAGGTGTTTGGTGCTTAATTACCACTTCAGGTGTTGCGATTGGTCATGCTTTTGGGAAAACGGAACCAGCAGCATTGTTTAAAGACTGCAGGAGGGCTTTTGGTACTTCTGTGGACGGAAACGGGAGCTTCTGTTCAAACTATAAACTGCACGGGTAAGTTTAAAAATCACACCATATTCTCATAATCTGAGCTACTCTATCAGGAAGAACGACCAGTGCAATTTAAAAAAAAAAGAAGCTCTCAAGTCATCCAAATATGTGCTTGAACATCTGTTTATTCTGACAGAAAAAAAGCTATATGGCTTCAAATTAAGTGTTCCAGTAGCAGTGTAATATATTTGAGATAGTTACAATCAAAAATGGCAATGCTAACGTTAGTCACCATGAAATACATTAACATTTCAGACAAAACACACCAGTACATCACGCACATCAAATCTGATTGTGGAATCCACCCAAAACAAAAAGAGATCACCACAATACAAATATGCGATTCATTTGTTGACATAAGCAGGGATGCATTTATACTAATTTCAGTCTGCATGTGATTGCTGAAAAGAAAACCTTGATATGGATGAATGAAGGAATGTGATTGGTCCCCGCAGCTGTTAAGCTTTCTCGGACATAAAGCCTATACAGCAAGTGTTATAACATTGTTCACGTTTGTGGTGCAGTTGCAGCTGCTGGTTCCTGGTGCACAGGAATTGAAATGAAAGTTCTCCAACCTGGTACGTGCACACATGTACCTAATGTAATCACACACCTCCAGCTTCTGTACATCACCTCCATTTACCACATCAGTCCTCACAGATTTGAAGGAGAGCATGTTGGCCTGTACGCGGTCGTGTTCTCGGCCAGATCCTGAAGAACTGTGTGCCTTCACTGACATGCATGGTTCTCTCAAATTGCTCCTGTCTTTTCAGGTACACGCTAATATTACTGAGAGCCTTAGCAATTTTCTTCATCTAACTAAGTTACTTATTACTTTTTGGATCAAACTTATCCAAATGTCAATAATTTATGCTACACTTTCAATTTCATATATTTTCTTTAAATGTGATTATTGATACATGATCCTGGTAAGCCTGTGATTGAATATCATCTCTGTCTATTTCTCTGCACTGTACAGATGAAAGAAGATGCAACGCTTTTTGTTCCAGAGTGCGGCGCTCGTATAGAGGCGTTCCTGCACTCATTCAGTTTGGTTAATGCAAGGGTAGGATAGGTTTCCACAAAATGTATCCACCATGTGTTTTTTTTTTTTTTTAATTGGCTGCAATTATTTTACTGCCCTTCTTTTTTACAGATCAAAATCCACTTTAAATTCAAATTCAGTCAGCAGAGCTTCCAGCGAGACTTTAGGTATGAATGACAACTATGCAGGCAAAGCCTAAGCTTTCTTTTTTATTGATTTTATTGTTTTTCCTTAAAGTTAGATGGCTACATGCTACATGCTTTAATGCTACATGCTTTAACTTAAAACAGCGTGATAAATTCTGCAAGGATTCATTTAGTCACGATGTATTACACATAATTCATTTACTTTGTCTAATAAAGTATTTATTACATTAAGTTATTTTTATCAAGTTGCTAAGGTTTGGGCTTTTAGGAGTATAATAAAAAAAACAATAAGGCTGAGTATCTTGTTAAACGCTCGGACAGTTTTTTTTAAGTGCTTATTATTGTGTGTAAATATATTCTTGCAGAGTGAAGATTGAGAGAAAAGTTGCTTGTGCAAACCGACCATCCCTGATCTTGGATGTCACATGTAAAACACAGTCAGTGTTCAAGCATTATTTCACGTGTAGTTGTCTCGTAGATCCATTCTGTCCTAATTTCAATAGAGAAGTAGTAGAACTCAGTAGTTACGGATGTGTAAGCAAAATAACTTTGTTTTCATCTATTAATTCAATAAAAACAAATATACATGTCTACTGTTATTTATAGAAAGTGACTTTCTCTCTCTTTGGGTTTAAAGGCCTCCAGAGTGCGTTAAGAGAGGATGCTGGTGTCATGGAGGACACCCTGTCCTTGGAGACAAGTTGCCACTCAGTATCCCACCTGAAGCCATGAACCATGGCCTGTTTGGAGAACTCAGCGTTCATCCTGTCACCCTCCTGAGCCCTTGTGTGCTTCAGTACCCCAATCTGGCAACACAACTCACTGACATACAAATATCCTTTGCCGATTGTTTGGCCTCAGGATTGCGTCCCTGTTCATTTCAGATGACGTGGTTCAGCTGTCTTCATCAGACTATAACTTCCAGTGCACACTGGGACAGTTTGGGACGTGTAAACCGGGATGAGGGTTAACTCCCTCATTGCTCTCTTCAAAGTGAGTCACTTCTCCAAACAAATCATCCTGGAGTCCTGTTTATGTGTGAGGGTTTAAGTTTATGCTCGGATAGTTTGCGAGTTTATGCTCAAGAGCCAGCATATTTTCTTACATCAGCACAGCGGGCCAATCACGGCATAAAGTGATTGGCCAAACAAAATGGTCAGATAGAGTCCCGCTTCCCTTGGCCGAGCTACGTTCCAACAACTTACACCAAAGTAAGGAGCTTAAGGTAATGACCAAAACATTGAACTCTGACTGAGATGTTTCGGGCATCTGATTTGGATGAGTCTTCCTTGACGTCACATGAGTCAGGTTTTGGTATGCGGCCCAAGTAATGTTCCTGTCACAGGCCCCTCCGGCGTCCTCCGGAACCTCCCTGCTCATCTGGACTGTCAGGAACTAGGCCTTCATGGCCTTCACTGCTCGTCCTTCAAAGGTAGACAACAACCACTGATGGGAACCACACATGGCCGGTTTACATTTCATGTAATTTGCAAGAGGAACTAGGAACAGTGTGTCTCAATGGCTTGATGAAAACTAATTTCAACCACCTGTGTGTATTTGTTAGCAAATGAGCACACAGCCTTGGCCTAAAGCTGCCTATAAAAACTTTATTGGATCAGAAAAGACCCATGATTTAAATCATGTGAATCCAGACAGAATAATGGACGTAGGAAAAAGAATACCCATACCACGTAGTAATAAAACCGTTAAAAGGACAGTACTTAGAGAGAAAGGGCTCCAACACTGTCTGCTAATCTGGGCTCTCATAGCGAAATGAATGTTACCTTTTATCAACATGTCCCCTGGGACTTATGACCACATGCAACCAATCTTTGCACGTTTACTGCGAACAGTAAGTTCTGATGCAAGAAGTAGTTCTGCAGTCGTGTCACAAAAACCTCACAGCAGAGATCTAGTGTTTGGAATGTGTTTTGAGATTTCCGTCCTATCTTAAACTGGACATCAGTATTTACATTTGTCACATTTAACTTTGACCATGATGTTTTTGTTAACTTAGCTAAGTGGGTTTAGTGACTAATGTTGATGTCTAAAACATTGCATTTTTTGCAAAATACATTTTGTTTGATGAACGTGGTTGAGACACTTTCTGTAGAACAAAGCTTAATCATCACTGAATAATCTTTGTATCACATCTACAATTCGACTGATTTCTCAGAAACTGCCTTTGCATCAGTGTTTCTTTTGCTTTCACATTTACACTATGAATCACACGCAAAAAAATACAGGTCTACATACCAAGATACAAACTGGTCTATCTTTGGCTGCCAGAGTGAAGATCCAGTTTTACAAATATTACATCAGTGAACTTTGATTTACTCTGGCTTGAAAGAGGATCCATTTTGAAGTCAGAATTGTTACTTTACACCAAAGAAAATATTTCTGGAAACATCTGTTGACTCAATCAACATAAAATTAGAGTTGTAAAACCAAATGTTGAAACAATTATTTATCCATCCAAAAGGTGCGTCTTCCATTGCCCCAATGTTAAACATGTTGTGATCGTTAACCCTATGTTGAACCAGTGTGCCGTCAACCAGTGTATACTTGCAATGTTATCTGTTTAAAGTCGATATCGTCACAAATAATCATGTTTTCCTTTAACTTCCTTTTAATTTTATACTTACATTTGAACATTCTATGTGGATCTAGTGCACAGGAGTGGCACTGTGTACACAGTAGAGCAGGAGCAGAGTGAGGATTCAGAGCAAGCTTCAAGTCTTCCCCTCATGCAGCAGAGTCTCCTGCTTTACCTCTTCCTGCAGCACAGTGACCCCTTCACCTACCAGCTCTCTGATATGTTGGGTGAGAGACAGCTGCACGTGTAATCCCAGAATGCTGCATTAAAGTTGGTCTTCCTTACTTCTTTTTCTGTGGCTGTGCTCCTCCTGCAGCCACAGAGGTGCTGATAGAGCACCACCTGGAGGCTATTCTGAACCACAACAAGCAGGCAGTCGCAGCAGCCCTGCACGCTGAGCTGAAGAATTCACTGAAATCCCAAAAGCACAGAAAAAAGGCAAGTCTGGTATACACTGTCACTACCAGAGAGGAAATTATTAATTTGAATTGTATATGATAGTGTGTATTACCTCAACAAGGAATTGACTAATCGATCCAGGAAAAAAAAACATTTTGATAATCAGTTTATTGTTAAAAGATGCCACACAGTTGTAGTTTTCAGCTTCTCAAATCTTAAAAGTTGCTGCTTTTCTGTTTTTCACGGAAAATTGTCATACCTTTGGCTTTTGACCTGTTTTTGGGCAACATATTTAAATTTGAAGACGTCACCTTTGAGCTTTGAACATTATAATAAATATTTTATTAATTATTTTCTGACACTTTAAAGATCAAACTGAATCAAATTAATTGGACAAATAATTAAATGGTTAATTAAAATGAGTAATTGATTTGGGCCCTAATAGTACATGTTTGGGTGTTCAGGTCCAAGAAACGATGCATTCAGCTGCTGAGGTGATTCTCAGTTCAGCCATCAGTATTGTGAGCTGCAGCAGCAACATGGACTTCAGAAACGCTTGTCTGAACAGCATGAAGGTTTGACTTTTTTATTTTTATTCATGTTCATTCATTTATAGTTCATTCTAAAATCAAAGTTATTCACTTCGACAGCTCATATTTTAGAAAGTTAGTCACCGGTAAATATGTTATTAAATAATGTACTACCCTGTTAATACACTTGTTACTTACAGGGATGTGCATGTACATGTGTGGATAATGTGACAGAAGTCAGACGTGCATCCACAATGTACACGTATGTGTTTTCAGGTGCGGGACACTTACGAACTGTCAGCGTCCCTCTGTGACTCACTGACGAGGGTGACATCATGGAAATTCACTCCCAGGGGCAGGTGCTACTCAGCTCAGGTGAGTGGGATGTTTGTTTTTCACTGATAGCAACCAATTACTATAGCAACACTTCAGTGGTTTCAGACATGTGATTTTAATCTACAATCTGACGATATTTTTTTACTTTTACAGATTGAAGACCATCCTGACGGTGATGAGCTCACCAGAACAGAAATCTGAGCATGTCTACATGGAAGCAGTTTTCACTAAAATTTATATTTTTGGCAAGTGTGCTAGTAGTGAACGTTGTAAATGTGGTGGTGATTAAAATAGCCATTTAACATGTAATTATAAACAGATTGCTTTAACTTTGTTTGTTCTTTTTAAACACAGTTCTAAAATGGAGAAAGTTTTACATTTAACTGAATTTCTGATTTGCCCCTGAGATGCTTTTTTAATATGATTATGTACCCTTAATTAAACATGTGGTACAATAACGTGAACATCTGTCTAATACGTGGTTGAGCATGTACATTTATGGGACTGGAAGGAAGTTTAGTACAAGATACTGTTTCTGTGTGTAAAACAAGTTAAGCCTGGATAACCAGACCAGTTAAACATTAAACTATTTCGACAAGCCCGAGGGCTCACACTAAACATTGTAACCACTAGACGGCGTTAGAGGCTTTTATTTTTGTGACGAAGCTGACTTCCGCTTAGTATTGTTATTGAAAGTGACGCACTTCCGGCCGCCAACACCAGCAGCACTTTTTTTCGCGGCAAAATGAAATGAGCCTCTTATGATTTATTCCGCCAGCTAACGTGTAACGTCGGGGGATTGTTGGAGAGAGTATTTAGAGATTACACCGTTTAGAGGATGAGCTCTTCGGCACTGCTATGAATTCATCGTAAACAAGCAACGTTTCAAAATAAAGCTTAATCGTCTGACGTTTTACCCTCCACTATAACTATACAATCTGTCAAGGATACAGCTCAAAACAATGGCACTCGTGACCGGAGAAAGCCTCAAAGCAGAGCTGGGAGTCTTCGACGTACCCTGCCAAGATGACTCCGTCCTCGACAAGAGTAAGAAGTGAATAAATGCTCACTTTGTCCCTTTGGAGGACAATTTGTTTAGCAAATTGTAACTTACCCGCGCCAACATGTAGTCAACCGGGTGTAACGTCACGCGATTGCACCCCTACATGTTGTATCACGTCCCCATACTGATAGTCTCTTTCCAATGTGTTTTAATAAAGTCACTTGTGCTAATTATTCATGCCTTGCTCATTGGTTTCTCTCAAAGCCTAAAATCAATATTTATTGGGATTGTAGGTGGATAATCCTGCCACATTGGTGATGAATTATTAAATTAATCAAAGTGATAAATGCATTAATACAATTATTTAATGTGCATCATCTTTGTGCTGTATAGAGGTATCTAACTCATTACTGTAATTTGGATGTGTTAATGTCAGAGTGATAATGAACAATGCTTTCTTACTTTCTCTCCTTTCTTCCTTTCCTTCCCTCATACCTCCTCCTGCCTCAGTGGTGGAGCAATGTATCTGTAACAGGATTCAGGCAAAAGAGATCGTGCAAGAGTGGGTGGCCTTCAGCACAACAAAAGATGGACTAAAACTTACCACTGACACCCTGGACCAATTTGAGCATGAGGTACCGCCATTACTGATAGCATTGCTTTGAACTTGAATGTCAACACACCACCAGACTTTCTTTTTCATTGAGTGAGTGAATTCATGATTAAAAACTCATGAGTGAATTTTCTTTAAAGGTGTTAAAAAAGAAGAATAAATCCAAAAAAAGCTTCAGAAAAGAAGAAACTCATAACAGGACCAGAGACATCCACTCGTTACAAGACTTGTATCCTTCACAGTGAACTCTTCTCCAGCAGCTTCTCCTTCTCTTCTTATCTGTTGTCATGGGTGGACAGTATTGCGATTGTGTCACAGTCCTTCACATCATTCGTTCAGAATTAAAGCTGAGGAAGAGGAGGAGTATCTACTGGACGCATACTCTACTCCTGCTAAGGTAAGCTGTCACTTTTGACTCCAGACTTTCTCTTGAGACATTTTTTAAGCTTAGCGAAGTCGTTGTAACTCACCTGTTGACTGTCTTTACGTGTAGGGTTCACAGAAACGAGCACTGACCACTCCTGAACAACCTCACTCTAAAAGAAGTGCAACCCTGCTGTCCAGCCCGAGCATGCTGCTGTCTCCTGCTCGCTTTTCTCCCAGGTACTGCGCGCCTTCACAGACCGGCTCAATCCACACAAACACACTACGCCTCCTAGTTTTGATGTTTGTCCACTGTTCACAAACACTGTACTTCAGACTCTTTAAGGCAACCTCTGTGTGTAAAGTGGTATGCGTTCTCAAGTGTAGTTTTCTTTATTCATTGCAAAGTCTACTTTACCTCCGGCAGCCTGCATCCCATGTCAAGGTGCTTTTTCATACGTTAGCGGACACGATTACCTAACTTTGCAGATCTTCAGACCGCTATGGAAACACAGACAACAATAGTCTGAAGGAAACTTGTAGTTCCTCGGGTTCCCAGGCACTAAAATTACGAGCGACTTCTTGGTGGAAACGCAGCGAAGGTTGACTCTTTCCTTCTCTCTTTGTAAGCACAACACCCTCGCAGAAGTACAGCCAGCGAGGAGGCAAAGGGGAGGTGGTGGTCTCATTCGGGGTCGTGCAGGGCCCCCGCTGGGCTGGAAGAAAGAATCAGGGTGCCGGCGTCCAGCTGCAGCTCCTGGAAGGACCCGAAGACTCGCTCGGCTGCAGCTACAAGTACATGTTCCAGAGGCTGCGCGATGTTCGAAATGGTGAGAGACAAAACCGTACTAAAATGCATAAAAGTACTTTGTATCAAGGGTCCTTTAAGTTGTATTCTTGAACAAGCTGTCTCATGGCGTAACCCTGACATTCATACATTTGTACTGTACACCCTGGTCAGAAAACTTGAGGCAGTTAACATGGTTACAGCTGGTTGGAAGTAAAAGACGTTTGCGTCTATGTTCAAGTGTTGACGGAGAAGATAGAGGAGCTTGGCGTCGGCCTCAGGACTCACTTCAACATCGAAGAGTTTGCCCCCGTCTCGCTGCCGGCTCAGGTACAGAGGTGTTACTATTACACAGATATCGTATAGCTATCATCTGATATTTTACTCTTAAAGATTTATTCCTAGCTGCTGTTTTACTTGTTTAAAAACGTGAGAGCTTGTTTGTGCTGAGCTTTGTACATTTGATTTAGCCATTGAAATATTTGAACTTAGATGCAGGAAAATGTTATTCACATGTTCGTCCCCGCAGGCTTAACCTGTCTCGTTATTTCTAGGAAAGCTTCATCGTGTGCTCCACAGTTATTGCTTTAGCGCTTCAAAACTAGATACAATTTATTCAATGTATTCGTATAATTGAGTATTTCCTTACAGCTCCGTTTATGGTGTTTTATATCTCTCTAGGACAGTATAACAGTGCTGGGTCAGGTTTGCTGCGACAGTAATGGCAAACTGAACGCACACTCGGTTCTGTTGGAGGCGGGGCCAGAGCAAGGCGGTCAGCAAGTACCTGTTGACCTATCGGAGCTTAAGGAGTACTCCCTGTTTCCTGGTCAGGTGAGCAGAAGGAAACTTCTTGTTGTTGCAGATTAAGCTGAAGATGGGTCTGCTTTAAATATCTTTCTAATTGTCTTATTTGTGTCGACATTCTGCAGCCTTGTATTCTGCCATTCTAAGTCATTAGAGTAGAGGGCATTGTGAAGGCAGTATTGAGCGGTGGTCCTTCCTTTTCCTGTGCACTGAGCTGTGTGCGGCAGGTTACACGGCCACCAAGAGTAACAGAGCATGCCAAGGACCTGGGCAGGAGACTCACCCAGCGTCTGACCGAGAACTCTGACAACCGATCTACAATTCCCACATGAGAATAAATAACCAGCTGCCTGCAGTATGTGAAACTCTGTGCTCCTTCCTCAGGTGGTGGCGTTGGAGGGAATGAACACGACAGGGAAAAAACTGATGGCTTCCAAACTCTGCGAGGTCAGCGACAAGTTAACAAGTTTTATTGACTCAAAGAGAGATATTGCTTGAACGTTTACTTGAAATATTGCCTCAAAATCTAAATTAAGTGGTTTGGAGTCTCAACATTTAGACTTGGGACATTCTGTTTATAGTTTTGTCTTATTTATTTTTTTAGGGAGTCCCTCTTCCTTTCTACTCTTCTGAGATGAAAGTGGAGATAGATGAAGGTAAGTAATTTTGATTCATAATATTTGGGACGTTTTCTGTAAACATTGTGATTGAATGTGTATTCCTAAAGCTTTCAACCACAATACAAGAAGTGAGCCGTCTGCTGGTGTCCCTTCATGTAAACTGCATACACATTTGTCGTATCATGCGATTGCAGAGCCGTTGAACGTACTAGTGGCATGTGGACCCTACACTCCCTCTGACAGCCTGACCTTTGACCCTCTGCTGGACCTAATCAATGTCATTGTCAAGGACCATCCTGATGTCTGCCTGCTGGTATAGTTACTTATTTTTTCCTGTTTCAAAATTGTTTCGTTTTCCACAAGCAAATGCATGTCTTAAAAGACACAAAAGGCTAATATCTTTTCTAATTCTCCTTTCACTTCTCCAGCTGGGCCCGTTTGTGGACTCCAAACATGAACAAATTGAGGTACGTTTATCAGTGGAGCAATTGTGCTTTTTCCTATAAACCCACTGCTCCATGATCTAATGTTTTGCATTTTACAACGATCTAACACTTTAAACCTCAAAGTCAATGCATGGCAATGTGAATTACTTTTGTTCAACATATCAATTCATTTTAAAACAAGAAGTTGGTTGATCATGTCTTTATGTGACCGTCTTTATTCCCACCTGTTTGTGGAATAGAAAGCTCAGGTGACCGAGACATTTGAGGACATTTTCTCAGGATGTATTGAAAGCATTGTGGATGGCACCAAAAGGTATGTCTCATACCTATGATTACACTAAAAATACACTGAAAATGCTGCTCTATCAGGAGCTTCAGGAGTTTAAATAACCATAATGACAGTTGCTGTTTTCTTTATCCAGCGTTGGCTGCCGCCTGGTGTTCGTGCCCTCCCAAAGAGACATCCACCATCATTTCATCTACCCACAGCCTCCCTTCACCCTGCCAAAGCTCAGCAAGGACCAGGCCCAGGTCAGACACACAAGCACCTGACTGCAGCATCGTAAACGACATTTAAGGTTTATCATTTGCTGAGGACCAGATGCTACAGGCTTGTGAGCAATCACAGGAACATGTTAATTATAATTAATAGTATAGCCTTCATTTGTGGAGCTGCTGATCTTATATCGGATCAAATAGCGACACCTCTTTCAGGCTCGTCGTTAACAACGCTCAAGCAGAAGAGTCGAGGAAATCCCCAGTTTAATGCACAGACCGATTGGTCTCATATGGTGTTTCTCTTCATACTCTGCAGCGTGTCACCCTGGTCCCGGACCCCTGCACCTTGCTCATTGATGGAGTCACTTTGGGCTTGACGTCCACTGACATCTTGTTCCACATGGGCGCAGAGGAGATCAGCTGGTCAGCAAGATTTCCTGTTTTCACATAATTAGTTAGAAATTAATTTGAGAGTAAAATGTGTTGGTGTTTAGTGAGACTCTTAACTGTTCAAACCTCTCAGCCGCACTTTCTTCTGTATATTTTAATTAAAGGCATTACTACAATGTTGTGTTGAAACTGAAAATGCATTGTGTTCCAGCGGCACTGGTACAGACAGATTTTCACGCATACTGAAACACATGCTGACCCAGAGAAGGTAGAGTCCTAAAAATAAGTTCCCTTCTCTCTATTTTGAGGATGCTCCAACATTAATGACCGCCATGTTTTGTATTTCCACCTCCAGTTACTACCCGCTGTACCCGCCTGTGGAGGAGGTGAACATGGATTATGAGAAGTGTCAGAGCTTCGCTCAAATGCCGCTAACTCCTGACGTCCTCATTATTCCCTCCGAGCTGCGCTACTTTGTAAAGGTACAGAACTCCCGTTTCTTCTGTACAAACATTTGGTCCAGTTATTGATTACGGGCTCAACAGCCATATTACGCATCGTCAATATGACAATAAGTGCGGCTTTGAGTTGAGTTTTATAACGCACACAAAATTGTTTTAGGACGTTAATTTAATTTTGCAATAAGTTCAAGAAACGATTCAAAACAAAGTTTAACCGCATGTTGACGTCAGTAAAGAATTTAGTTTTTACAAAAGTTTAAATTAAACATTTTTAGATGTGCTTTTTCTTTTTTAAATTATTTGACACGTGACGTCTTTTAACATCTCAACTCTTCCTCAGGACGTGGTCGGCTGTGTATGTGTCAATCCTGGACGGCTGACCAAAGGCCAAGTGGGCGGGACCTACAGCAGGTTGCTCATTCAGCGCAGAGCGGCATCGGAAGACGGGAGCCGAGTGAGCCCCTGTTTGGCAGCTCAGGTGGTGAAAATCTGAATCTGAAAAGGAAATTAAGCCTCTGAATGTTTCTTGACTTAATTAGGACCAGTTTGCTCTCCACGCATGCTGATGTAAAATATGTTTAAAAAAACAACAATTCACTGCACCACCAAAACCATTTTCCATTGGTCTATTTTTACATGACAAACATGTCTGTTTGGTGGCGTCATTACTGGGGCACAGTATCAGTCTCTCAGGCACAACAGCAATAACAATCTCTTCTCAATAAATTGTTTTTTGTATAGTTTTTTTTGTAGTATAATTTTTTCTTTCACCTAGATGTGTTAGTGTTGTTTGTCACAGCATTGTATCTCAGAGGAGAAAAGAAACACAATTAAACGATGCAGTTTCATGAAGTGGGGTAATGGAAGGTTAATAATTATACATTTAAGTATTAATCTCTTATCAGACATCAGAAAATGAAACTATCAACATCAAAACGTTACAGACCTTTAACAGCAGTTGTATCTAATATTAAACAGTTTTTTGATGTAACGCTAAATTCTGAGGTAGGTGTTTGTTCTTTGTTCTCAGATTTTGGCAGTTGCGACAAAACATTCAACCATAAAAGTTGTCAAACTCATCAGAGTCACTCGGGTGATCAGACTTTGTCGATTTCTCCGGCTCCACTTGAAAAATCTCCACGTTGTCATAAATTGCTGAAAAAGAAATAACAGATCACTCTCTTTAAAAAAAAAGATCTCCTGCCCGTCTTTTAATCATAACCACTGGCAATACGAAACTGTACCTTTGGGTTGCTCATCTGCTCTCAGATCATTTTCTCTGAAAATATGTAAAAAGAAGAAAACATTTTTTAGACTTATTCCAGGATGTAGTTTTTGCTCAGTAATGCCAAAAAAAGACTCACTCTTTTTTCTCTGATAGTTCTTGAGGTGCAAGTAGATTCTCAACGTCGTCCTCGTCACTGATCTCATTCGAGTCATCGACGGAGGATCCTGTTTTACTCTCTTCCTGTTCCCTTTCCTCCTCCTCGTCTTCACTTGCCTCCTCTGGAATAATGTGCATCTTTTTAGACCTGAAAACAGATTGCACAAAGTTCGGAGGATGTTTGTGTTTAAGATGATGATTGTGTATGTATTCTTCACTTCTCTTACTTGTCCTGTGGTGAGATGATACTGTCGTCCGAGTCTCTTTCCTCCTCGGGTTCTCTTCCTAAGTCTCCTCTCTGATCCTCTTCATCTGACTCCTTGTCCCCCATGTTGTCCTCACCTCCGTCACTCTCGTCCTCGTTGGCCTCTTCGTCCTGAGGAGATGCAGAACCCTTTTTTCACTTCTCACCATCTTCATTCTTTAACCTGGCTGATTTCTTCTTCACAGCCACCCTTTCTTTACCTCTGAATCCTGCTCCTCAACCTCATCCTCTGCTCCGGTCTCCTCGTCTTCCTCCGTTGTATTGTTTCTCTCTGAAGCTTCATCATCCTCCTCTCCATCTCTCTCCTCTTGCACTTCATCTGTCTGACTGTTCTCATCTTCTTCTCCATCTTGATCTTCCTCATCCTGTTCTCCGACATTGCTTTGTTCTGAGCTGCTACTTTCCTGTTGTTCTATTTCATCTCTACCTCCATCTTTAATCTTTATACTGACACTTTCTGATTCTTTCTCATTCTGGGATGCAGACTCCTCCCCACAGCGTTCTGATTTATCGTCGGGGTTTTGCTCCTGTGCGTTTTCACTCCTGGATTCCACCATTAGACTCTCTAACTCCTCACGAGTAGACTGACTGTCCTCCTTGTGACTCCCTGGCTTGTCTTCCTTACTTCCTTTCATCACCTTCTCATCCTTTGGTGATCCAACAGCAAGTCCACCACTTCTCCTCATTCTCCTTCTTGTGCTGGTTCTGCCTTTCTCTGATGAGGTATCGCTCTCTGAGCTTTGGACCACTTTGACTACAGCAATGATGATGTCACTGGAAGACCTAGATGAGCTGAAATCATTAGTGAATTAAAAACAAAGTTGTACTGACTTAAGAGGGCAATCTGCATTAGTGGATTCATGTGATAGGAAAAACAAGTGATTTTTTGTTAAGGGTTACAAAGGAGTTCTTATAGAATATTATAGAGACTATAAAGAGAATACTACTCACTCCTGAGAAATGCTGCTTTTTCTGTCTGAGGAGGAGCACTGTGATTGTCCTCCCTCCTGGCTCTTTCGGTTCTCTCTGCTCACCTGGCTGGGCTCCCTGGTGCTCTCACTGCTTTCTGAGATACCACCGGACAGACGAACTAGACACAATACATACACAAAGATTACATATCAGAGGTGACTGAAAATATCCGCTGAGGAAGATAATTTGCATTAAAGAAAAGGGCAGAGTTTCCTTCTTCTCACACCTGGTTTGATATCCAGCTCCTGGGATAAACGACTGCTCCTGCTTCCACCACCTCGCTCTCTCTTTGAGCTTGTGTCAGCCTCCTGCCTCACCCCCTGCACTCTCCCCACGTCAGGAAGAAGCTCTTCTGTGTGAAACTGACCCCACAGAGCCTCAGAGCCATAAGGGATCCCAGCTGCACCCGCAGCCCAGGCCCAGGGGTGGTCGGGCTGCGGGGCAGCCCAGCCTGGTGGATTTTGCCTGGGTCTGTGGTGTTGATCACCAGGTGAGGCGGTGGGGTGGTGGAGCGGCAATGAATGAGGATGTGTGAAGATGTGTGGTGGGAGGAAAGATGGAGGGACATGAGAGGAAGCCGGAGGTTGATAAACCTCTCTGATAGGAAACCTGGCCGTCTGGGATTGAGGGTGGGTCTGCCAGGCAGACTGCACACGGGAGAGATGAGGGGGGCCATCTTGGTTGTAGTCTAAGTGGCTGTTTGGACTGTAGTACTTTGGAGGTGCAGCAATATTGTGGTTTATTATGGTGGAGCCTGCAATAAAGATGAAGATGCATATTAGGTAATATTGTGTATGTGTCTGTGACAAAATCATTTCTTTGAGTCAGTGAAGATGACGAACCTTGAGCCGGTAAAGGTTGATCTGCAGACGATGCTGTCTCTCGTTCTTCTGTGTTCTTTAGACATGACCTCAAATACCTCTGTGAATAATGCATTGTTTTACACTGGTAGAGCTGTACAGCATGTGGTAAAGGTAAACAGAAATGCCTTTTACACGTATAATGAGTACGCTATTTTAATATTTATAGTATTCTTTTTTTCTGAATTTGTATATTTGAATGGCTCTTATGATCAAACCAGCTGTATGCATTGGTCCCAAATGAAGTGAATTGTGACTGATTTGCTTGTACCTTCCTCTGAGCAGCCTGTGTTTTCTCCTTGAGTTGCTGCTGCCAGCGTGGGCAGCTCTCCTCCAGGTACCGTTCATACTCCATCTGGAAAGATTGAAGTTCAAGAAAAGGGTTCAACACCTAGCTTCACAGAGGCCAGGGTATATTACAGATGAGGTGTGTATGTGTGTGCGCGCCTGTTCACCCGAATAGTTTTCATGGCTGCAGTGAGGGTTGACATCTCTTTCAGTGTGTCCTGGGCTTCTTCAAACTGCTGCAGCAGCTTTCTGTTGTTTTGTTGGGCTGTAAGCTCTCTCTCCTTTAGCTCCTGCCAGCGCTGTTGCAGATGCATCGCCCTGCTTCAGGAAACACACACAGAGTCCGTTAGTAAAAATATGTACATCAACATACAGGATGTTGCATCTTGCTGCCTTTTGTATTTGTACTACATCTGTTGCTGACTCTGAGGAGTTGAAAAGTCAGATCTCAACAGCAGAAATCTTTTGATACTGAGATAAAGTATCGTGTAACCCATGCATACACATACATACACTTCTTCACCCTCACACACAACCATGAGTTGACATTACTGTTCTACTTCAAAACGGCACCCAAAGATCTTACCTGATTTTTAGTCTGTGCCCTTTTTGTTTTGTGAAAGTGTTTCTTTTTGGGCCGGTCAGATGCTCAAGGGACAGTATATTCTCCTTCCGTGCAGCCATGACTGCAGGCGTTCAGTGGATGCAGAGATTATCAGGGATTAAGTTCTGTGCTTTGGGTGGGGGGGAGGGACTGGACACATGCTCCCAATCCACTCAAGGGCGTGGTAATGAGGTTAATCAGTAGTGAGAGCTTTTTTAAATGCTACACAGGTAACAAAGTTATTGAAACTTCTTCATCTTAATCTATTTAAATATAGGGCTGAGGCGATAATTCAATATGATAGTATTTCAATAGAATCTTGATGAGATATCTTGATACACAGTTATGTCGATAATAAAAAGCACATACTAATACTTCTCACAAAATCAGATTACTTTGCACTTAAGTTATTAATTAAATGACCAAATATGAATTATATTGTGTGAATATTTTATTCACTAAAGAATATACAAAACCTGTGGCTATATCATACTGACCCTGGTCAGGCATCTTTCTCACCCTCTACGAAGCAAGGTGATATTTCAAGGCAATTTCTTCCTGCAATAGCAAAGCGAACAAGTTCATGCTGTTTAGATGGAGCGAACAAAATGCATTTAAGAGAGCAGTGAAACAGCAACAGCCTATTTTAGGCTCAACTATCTATTTCAAAATAATACTTGATACTAATATCCGATACAAAAGCACAATAAAATCAACATAACTTTTTTTATTAGTATTTCAAAACGGGCCTTGCACACCGAGGAGACGTTTTACAAGCGGAACCAGTGTGTTGTTGCATTGCGGATGTATTTTCACGTGACACCCGAAATGAAGTAGAAGCTCGATCCTGTTGAGTGTGAAGTAGCAGATATCGTGACCGGGACAGAGCTTCAAGAGACAGACAGCGTAACATTTCAACTTGTAAATGACATTAATTTGTCCGGAAGTTATATGAAGTCTTATTGATGTCATGAGGTTTATTTGACTTCGGATAAAAAGCTTAACGGAGCGGTTATTTATTTATTTTGGACTGACGAAGCTAATCAACGGCTACCACGGTTCGTCAGTCAAATCGGTCCTTCCACTGAGCTCACATCGCGGGGAGGCGTGCGGACAGGAAACATGACGAGTTTTGCCGGTCAAGTTTTTGCCAGGGTCGACAAGTTTTGTCGCCCCCTCCCCATGGTCCTCAACACCTTTCTGGTCTTCTCCATCACCGGGGAGGTGAGCTACCTGGTGCTGGTCGAGGCTCCGCTGGAGGCGGACCAGAAGAAAACCGTGTGGTCCGCCTGGTGGAAAGCGGTCCACCTGCTGGCTCAGTACTTCATGCTGGCGAATATCTGCTGGAACGCCCTGCTCTTCCTCAGAACCAGCCCCAGCATCAAAGGGGTGTTTTTGGGCGGAGAGGGCATGGGCCAGGGGTGGAGGTAAGGAGGGAGCAGCTGGAGGGGTTATTACAGAAATTATGCAATTTATCACAGAGCCTTGATTTGTGGAGATACAGAACACTATACGATCACAACTATTAGACATCCTTGCCTACACTTGTTTGGTCTGTTTTCATGGTTTGGGACAAGCCTCCTGAGTTAGAGATGTTTCTATTACATATATTTTAGACAATAGTTCTCTTCCAAATTTGAGAGAATAGAGAAGAGAATATGTAATCCCAGCAGTCAGACATCTACACATAAGTGTAAACGCCACAAAGAACCCCAGTCCTTTAGTTTTCCACAGGTTCAACAGGTGAAAAGTTAGATTTCTTCTAAGTTAAGACTACGTGAGAATTATTTCTATGGGCTCCAGCTGGTGGTCATGGTTTTTACGTTTCAGTTAGTTTAAAAATTTGAGAGACATTTAGGAGCATCTGCGATAATAAATAATAGTTGTTTCTCTGTTCTTTCCCCTCACAGGTACTGTTACACATGTGAGACACACACTCCTCCCCGTTGCTCACACTGCTATGACTGTAAAGTGTGTGTGCTGCGAAGAGATCACCACTGCGTCTTTTTTGGCCAGTGCGTGGGCTTCCGTAACTACCGTTACTTCCTGAGCTGCTTGTTATTTATGTGGTCAGGGCTGCTGTACGCCACTCTGATGAATGCAGAGGTCTTCATTGTCATATTGAAGGAGGGTGTGACGATGCACAGCATCCTGCTGCTGATCATTCCCTGGATTATGCTAGTTTCAGGTATGTAACTGTGCAGCTTACCAGCCTAACCTATACCATATACACTGATAGGTAGAATGTACTCTATAACATTTTCTACATTTACTTAAAATTGCCCGTCACATTTGTACAGAGACAAGAAAGACTTCTTAAGAAGTCTAGTTTTTATTAAACAATAAATATAAATGATCTTCTGGTCATTAACTAATTTATAATTGACAAATTGTGTTAGTTCCCGCTTATAATCAGACATCCCATGTGAGTTGTCCATGCGCTCCATTCTTACAGTAGTGTAAAAGGGACAACCATCTCCCATTGAGGACTAGCTGGTTTTTCAAGGTGTGGTCATTATGACTAATCCCACAGGAGGAGTTTGAGGGTGTATTGCTAGATCCTCATTATATACATTAGAATAAATGTACACACTTAAGCAAAACATATGTATGCTGTGACATTGACTTAATTAAAATCATTTCAATAGTACACTATGCTAAGATCATCAATTCTGATAAGGACCCCACCCCCAAAAAAAAAGTTTTCCCAAAAATAAAGGCATAACCTCAAGAAGAGCAACAGAGGAGGAGTTGCTCCTCCAGGATTGTCAGACAGGGAGTAGATGTTTTGAGCTGCCTACTCATGTTCTTGTCTGCTCAATTTTTTTGTGCAAAAACCCACTTGAGAGAAAGCTTGAAGCAAAGTGTTACATTACTCCACTCCAGTGGTCTCCACGGAAATACATGTGGGTGACACTGAGAACCAAAATGGGGAAAATACTGATTGCAAAAATTGTATGTGCTTATTTCTGCACACACTCACACATCTCTTTCAATTTTAATGCAGCAGGGTGATGTATTTATGCTTGTGGACACAATGGTTGGAGATGAATCCCAAAAATGTCACCAAATATTTTTAATGTACCAATTTAATTTAGGCTTGGATTTATATCAATCAGTGCTACTGTCTTTTCTCTCCCCAGGCCAGGTCTCAGCACGAGCTTTTGCCTTCGCCTTCATCGCAGATACATGCGTTGTAGGCTTCCTGCTGGTGTCTGCCTTCTTCTTCTTCCATCTCGTATTGATGCTTCGGGGACAGACCACCAGGGAGTGGTATTCGACCCGCCGACCATACAGCCTCGGGCTACGGGGCAACCTGCGTCATGCGCTAGGCCTTCACTGGTACCTCTGCTGGCTCTGCCCACTCATCCCATCACCTCTCCCTGGAGATGGGATCAACTTTCAGATCACAGGATTGCTGGAACCCTCCCAGTGACAGCTGAAACAGGCCATGTGTCTTTGCTTTATTGGTGATGGTTAATGTTATTAGTAGCAGCAGCAGGGAAGATTGCCTCAGATCAAGAAGAGGCAGTTTGGGATGGGAAAAATCAAGATTGGTGTGTGGGTGTTAGGATGTTACTGGGTATAACTGTCTACCCGTATCTGCTCCGTAGCCTTTACCTGTGCTGAGTCAAGTACGTTATGGGTCTACTGTGGTAAGTACATTGACCTTGATCTAAAGGTAATCTGTACACTTATTGAGACTTGCCTCTGAATAATGTTTGTCTGGAATACTGAGCACTGCAAGTGTATTTAAACGGCACTGAAATGAGAAGGTATTTTATTGATTGTGAAAAATGTATACTTGTAAATCCTTGTTAACAAGCACTAATACTACTACCCCTGGGTGGTCACTTAAATTGTCCTTTCTATTTTTGTATATTTTTCCTAAATCTAAAGGTCATCCAAATTTGCCATGATCTTGATGTTCTTGTGCTTTCCACTTGTCTTCATCCACTCCTATGTTTCAGCTTATTTTTATTACATTGAGCCTTTTACTGGATACTTTTGCACCAACTTAGATCATGAGAGAGAGAGAGAGTTTACAAGAAGAAAACCAATCAACAAAAATTGCACGTTGTGAAATCTATTGCCGTTTACATACTAATGTAAAGTAATTTAGTGTAAACACGGTTTAAAAATGTAAATGTTTCACATTACGTTGTCCATGTTTCAGTCAGTACTCCTACAAACCAAACTCACGGTGTAACAACATGAAGAGTCATGTTCTGGTTCAAGCAACTGCTGTGTCCCAATTCACTACTACACACTAGGAACCAGCAAACAGTGTTTATAATGTCTATATCATGTTTTTGCATTAAGTGTACAGAATACCAGTAATTTGCTCAATATGTTTGATGCAATTAGCTTGAGATACATGTTTTTCAAAAATATGTAGTTTTTTAGTCTTCTGCGGTGGTCTTCGAGCTTTTTCACTTGACTGTCTCGTATATAGAACCTGGTTTGATTTAGTATGTATGATTTTGAATGTAGTCTGGATTTGGGACCCAGCTAGCATGTCTTACATCACTTGATGCCAACTGGACTTCTGTTAACTTTAGAAGTTGACTTAATTCTGCAGGCCTTAAAATGTATCGAACAATTTCAAGCCTTTTTTGACGTCTGCTATTACTTTACATACAAACATATTTTTTTATTATTATTAATTGTCTGCTTAAAGTCTGCCTTTTTGTGCTATTTCACTATAATGTTTGGTTTTGCCATTTGAAAGTGCTGAAACAAATGGTTTCACAGGAAGTATGGAACCATTAAACAATGCTGAATATTGTATTTTTTTGTAGTTTGTAATGGTATTATGCAATTTGGGGTAATTTATATAAATGTTATATATATATATATATATATATATATATATAAATATATAAATATATAAATATATATATATATATATATAAATATATATATATATATATATATAAATATATATATATATATATATATATATATATATATATATATATATATATATATATATATATATATAATTTATTTTTTCCAATGATCTAATTATTTTATAATCTCATGCTTGACGGAAATTCCTCTTGATTTCAATCTGATACAGATAACCAATTTCAAAAAGTACCTGAAACATTTTGAATGAATCAACCAAGAGACTGTACAACACACGGTTGAAATTATCATATGAATGTGATGATAGTTTATAGAGTCAGGAAACTTTCTAGACCCTGAATCCTGGACCGGAGCGGTGCCGTGTCTGACGTCATAGCGACCACGTGGTACCGTAACTGACAGTTGTCTCTTGAGTTTGCTATGGCTACCTGAACTTTTAGTGAGTTGCTTTAAACTCCTTAGTTTGGATGTACTCGCTGGTGAGTCATTTTGTTAATTTCTTGAGCGAAAACTGGTAGAAATCAATAGTTTTAGCAGTAAGTTAATCAAAACAAGTTAGCTACTCAAGAAAACTAGCTTCCTTTTGCTAGCGTGTAGCTGTGCTAGCTGTTAATTAACGTTAACTTAAGTCTTTAAAACATAAATTAATGGTGACTTTACATACATTTAGACAACATGTGGCTGTAACCTAAGTTAGGTTACGGTAGCTATGGAAAGGCAATAACTACTTTTAAAAGCCTGCCTTTATTATAATAAAATTATCTTCCACGTTTGTTCACTTTAAGAGATGCAGATTTAGCTAGCAGAAAAAGGCGGTTCGGGACTCAACTCATCCTCTAATTACTGAGATAAAGTAGGTTGATTGCAATGACTGAATTTCTTATTCTTTTTAAATACCTGATGAAATCCACTTGAAAAATGCTAAAAAAAAAAAAAGCTTGCGCCTCTCATTGAAGGTATTTCTGCTTTTTATAAAGTGCTTTCAGGGATTATTATGCCAGTTAGATTTAACGTTATCTAGATCTAACCTTCATGAGTTATGGGAATAGTAACACTATTCAGTTTGGCTCAGTCAAAATCTGTACATTTTACAAAATAAAAATAATTTGGATGAAAAATGGATGATATATCGTGAAAGCTGTGGGTCACTCTTTTTGGACCATTTGTTGCCCTCAAGCACCAGGGAGGAGGAGTCAACCAGCAGGATGGATGTCACTGAGGAAAATATGTGAGTGATCACTGAATAAACCCATACATAAAAATTGTTTGGTTAAGTTATTCAGCAGTTGTGTGTGTGTGTGTGTGTGTGTGTGTGTGTGTGTGTGTGCGTGTGCGCGCGTGTGTAGGATACATAAGGAGATGCTTGAAAAGATAGCAGAGCAGAATTATAGTCTAAGCCAGAAGACGGACTTAATCGCTAAAATGAGGCACTGGCTGGATGTTGCAGATGATGACATGACAATACTGCGTTCTGAAAACACCACCTTCAGACAAAAAATTAAAGCGTAAGTATGATTGTTTCTACTCATTTTGCGGAAGGATGCCTGAACCGTTTGACTATCAAACTTATCCTAGCTCATCTTCATTTTTTGGAGCTTGCCAGATGTCGTTGACACAGACACGTTGTCTTACCTCCAGCACAATGCTTTTTTTTGTTATTCAATATTGTTAGGTGTCAGCCATGTTATCTTTGTTAGTTACTAGTACTACTTTTGAACCGATGCTTTAACAGGATGGTGAAAACACATTCAAGTTTGTGCGTATGTGTTTATGTATCTGCAGCCTGGAGAAAGCCATCAGTGAAGCTCAGAAGGTTGAAGCAGAGCCTTGCAACGGTGTCCTGGCTGATGACCTTGCTGTCAAGATATGCAGGGAAAAAAAGATTCAGGAATTGGTGGGTTGCCAGAAATTATAGTGTTTCATTGTGTATTACTGGTGTCTTCAAAAAAGACATTTAGACGTATTCGATAAAAAATAGAACATTGCCTTTAAGACCACACTTTCGCTAAATCTGCAAATCGGGTAAATCAAAATTTTTGATGACATCTTGATTTACATTGTATTGATAAATTGCCCTGCTCTATGTCATTGTGACTTCAGGCAGAGCTTAGATCTACTAGTAACTTTTAACAAACATTGAATGTTTTTTTATATTTCAGAAACTGTTATATTCTCATTATTAACATCCTCAAAATGTGTTAAATTGTGTCTTTTATTGTAGTCTGATCCAGGTCCATGCAGGCCACGTGGCATGTCACTTGTGAAACTGTAATATCACTAAAGTATGTCATGGATCTTCAAAATGTAACATTTCCGACTGACATTTAAAAAAAAAAAGTAATTAATTCTCTATGATTTTATTACACTACGTCTGATGATTTAAAACACAAGATCAAGTAATACAATCTAGAGTTATACAGCACCCATACAACAGAATTATTGCACATTAATTTTGATCTCAACACCAGAGCATTCACAGTTGAAGTTCATCACATATCACAATAGTATAGATATATTGTTGAACAGATGGTTTACAGTTTAAATATCTCAAAGTAAACCTTCATGCTGTTTTTTGTGCAGGAAAAGGAAGCCACTGTGATGAAGAAACAGAATAAGAAGCTAACTGAAGAGGCATGGTGTCTGTTACTTTTCCACATAACAACTCAAATCTGTCATACTACAATTAGAAGTAGTACCAACATTTAAAAAACACTTTGCACATGTAAATTTAATTCTGTGTTTTTCAGCTTAAAATCCTCCAGGAAGAGAGAGAGCAGACCGAGATCAGCTTCAGCAAGTCTAGGGTTGCACTTCAAACCATTGAGGTAACACCATAGATTCAACATGGAGATATTTAACTCCTTTTCTCTCCTTTCATGATACAATTACTCATGTGACAAACAGCTGCTGATTTGTTATGTCATGTGTTTCGTCAGTGTGGATTGGAAGAGGCTCAGTTAGGGCTTCAGAATAGGGATGAGGTTATTTATCAGGTAGGAACAGAGATATCAGTGCAATGATGCAATCAACCAAAGTAATGAAAATTCTGAATGTTCTCTTTTTTTTATTATCTGAACTCCACATTTTTGTTTTACGCATGTTTGAGATAGAAAAACGTGCGGATAAAGCATTTGGAGGAAAGGGTTGAAGAGGGCTCCCAAGCCATAGAGGTAAATATGGTCTCATTGATGGCAAATCAGTTAAGAAAGAGTAGAAAGAACAGTGTTCACTCAGTTACAAACTGCTGTCAGATAAAATCTTGTCTCATCATGTCTCTCTTCTCCAGTGTTTCAGACTGACAAATGCACAGCTGAAAGAGCAGTTGGAGGCCAAACTAGATGAGGCCTTATTGTGAGCCTGATGCAATATATTCTTTTGCTTTGAAATAATACCATGACCTACACTGAGTCACCTGTATGAACTCATACTGTACTGTGATTCTGCTGTTGATTTCCAGAACTATTGTGAACGACAAGATGGGAGATAAGGAAGGATTCCTCAGTCCCCCTTTGTGCTTTGCAGAGGAAATTAAGCTGTTGAACTCTTCAGCTGAAGTGGAAACCAGCGTGTCAGGGTCCACAGATCTTAGACATGTAGGACCCCTCCTCTCAGTGCTTAAACTTTTAAACTGGAGAGAATGTAAAATCAGTTGCCAGTTTATTGGGTGCACATGGCTAAAGAGGAGGCAGTCTTAACACAGTCCTGTAATGAATCCTATGAAGTGGCAACTGAGTGAAGATCTAGTGATCTGATTGTCCTGTATTTCTACAAGTGACCACTAGAGTGTGCCACTACAAACCCCAGATTCAAACCCTTTCTGTCAGGTGTAGAAGTTATGAGATCAGTGATGTCTGGTTCTGTGTCTACAGGAGGAAACTCAGACGGAGGAGCTGCTGAAACCACAAAGTTGCCCACTGGACCTTGAGACCAAAAGGTACTTGAGATTAAAATGAAAAAACATATTTATTTTTCTTTGTTTGCTCATTTGTTGTCGTCCCTCTGGTTTCTCCATTGTCTTAAGGTGTGCAGGTGTTTTGAAGGCAGCCGTCCTGACAGCAGGAGTTTTTCTGGTGTTGGTCGTCATTCTCTCTGTTTTGGCCTTTGTGCCTCAAAGAAACCTTTTTCCCGTCAACACCATGCAGAGCTTTGCACGCCTGATTTTAAAACCCTACTGCAGTTTGCATCATGGGGCAATACCTCCTATTTGACCTAAGAATTATAATAAATATGTTAACTCCTTTTATTTGACTGATAGTCAGTTCTTTTACAAAAAATATATGAAGTTGAATATACATAATTTTGCAGTGAAACATACAACATGCAAGTATGGGGAGATGGGTACAGCATTCAATAAATACTTATATATGTGAGTATTGTATGAAGATTCATTAAAGTACATATACAACCTCCTCTGTCCCAGGACCCTCGCATTGGTTTAGGAAAAGGACTTAAACATGGAGGAAAAGAGAAGAAGCCTGAGGGATGGCAAAAGATGGACAGAAGTGTAAAGCGTTAACAACATAACAGTATAAATTATACATTATTCACATAATGAGAGTAGTAATCAGAATGGTGATGATGGAAAATAATGATGGAAAATTAAGACATCAGCATTGGATTTAATAGAAACCCAATTACCAGAAATAGATATGTCTGCCAGTAAGAAATTACTGAATATCAGCAGATCTGGTCATCACTATTATCAGGTTATCTCAGTGTCGCTACATAGCTATAAATGTTCCCTATTACTTTTCACATTTTGAATTGCATGCACCAGTTAAAGTGCACATCTTCCACCCAACGCCCCAAGCCTCTCAGTCTCCGGTCGCCCCTCCCAGCTGAAGGCGCTCCCTGGTGGTCTTGTCCACGACTGGAGGAAAACACCCCCTCCCGAGCGGAAACGCTCCATATGTAGGGCAGGAGGGAATGAGAATGAGAGATGTTTTTACATCGGAGCTGGCTGCTGATTTCATTGTGTGTCTGCTGGAGTTTGAGCTCGTTGACGCGGCTGCTGCGTCGGTGCTGACTCTCACTGAGATGCTGCTGGCGGGCCGAACCCATCACGCGCACGTCTGGGTCGTGGATGAAGCCCAAAGCTGAAGTAGCCGAAAAGGAGATCAATCGGAAACGGGAGAGGCCAGTTTGATCCAGCCTGGTGAACGGCTGCTCGAGGAGGGCTGTGTAGCGGCGGAGGCGACATGTTCTGAGCGGAGAGCCGGCGAGCGAGGGCGGCAGGCGGGATGAAGGCGCCGCGGAGACCGAGACAGACGCGCCTCCTCCCGCGGTTCTGCGTCTGTGGAGTCACTCTGCTCGCGGTCGCCTGGCTCTTCAACTTCAACGATGTTACAGGTGCTTCACGAGGCATGTACAGATACATGGTTTCATCGGATCTAAGCTCATTCGTTACTTGTGTGTGATTTATAACTATGCAAATAACATGTTAGATTGCAGCAACATGACAGTTCATTTCAATCATAGAATGTCTGAGAGGACAGCAGACAGATATCAATACGTTAAGGTACGGCACGTTTTGTTGGTATTTATGTCAATTTGTTTAGGTTTCCACGCATCCACTGTGGGTCATGACATCTCCAAGAGAGAGCTCCTCCGGCAAGAAGAAGACAACCAGAATGTTTCTAGATCTGGTGAGATATTTGACTGTGTGTGTGAGTGTGAGTATGTGTGTGTGTGTGAGAGAGAGAGAGACAGGAGAGGTGATTTATTTATTAATTTTCATACAAAAATAGAGCACATTCAATCTTGTGAGTGTGTTAAATTGGCCTGGGGACCTTTTAACAGGTCTAGAGTTTTAGGCCATTACAACATTAATATCCAAACCCACTGTGATGATTTTAGTAACACAAATATGTGCATGCGTGTGTTTATATATGTGTGTGTGTGTGTGTGTGTGTGTGTGTGTGTGTGTGTGTGTGTGTGTGTGTGTGTGGTTATGCATGCACGTGTTTTGTGTGCAGAGGAAGGGTGAAAGCGCTGTGTTCACTGTTAAGTCTATCTCCTCTGCGCATCAATCTATAGCTCTCCGCTCCACCTCATCCTTCAACTCTGCACATCTTGATGTTTAAACACAGTTAGGCCTTTGAGGGGACCTGGTTGCTAGGAAACTGAATGCGGGATTGGTGGTTGGATGGCGTGTGTTCGTCTGGATCTGTTCAAAGTGCCTCTGCCCTGTCGTCATGACCTGCTGATGAGGAGCCTCTCATCAGCAGTTCTCCCACCGCCTGTGTGCTTAGATCCATTCGGCTGTTTTAAAAGGTTGAGTGACAGCATCTTACAATCTGAGAGATGAAGGGATGTTGTGGCCAATTACAGATAATAAAGCTGCATATATTGAGCTAGTAAAACTGCCTGCGGGAAATAAAGTACTGATTAACTTCAAGACCTCGAAGACATTATCTTTCTATTCCCACATTACTTTTGTTCACAAGAACCTTGTTCTCTATACAGTTTGCTCTGCGTCGAAACAAAACCATGCGACGTAGTATCATTTGATGTTACATGACATGATGCAAGTTTGGTGATGAAGGCACAATGTTGCCTCTGTGCAGGGTCCCATCCACTCTCGTCACATTTGTTTCACTCGCATGTTTGTTGCTTTTATTTTCAGTGACGGTTTCATGAATCTTGAATCAGAAATAATCCTGAAAGTCACTTGGGAGGCAACTTTCCTTGTTAAAAAAAAGCTTCTTTTTTTTTTGGCGCAGTGAGTCGTGGCATTTGTTTGAGCTTCTTTGCAGCACGGCGCAGTCTAGCAAAACCCCTCTTCACAGTTGGAAAGAGGGTGGCTGCAATGCATTGTCTAACTCAGCTGAAAGATGCCTCTGAAGGTCGACTTTATAAAAATCGCTGGTTTGTATGAACGAGCTGAACAAGAATGCAGACAAATACTTGGGTCCAGATGGCATGAGGGACGGATTGAAATCACAAGATGAGACATTTCCAAAGAAGTGTTGGAAAACCTCACGTGTAGCTGAACTGGGGGCAGTCACATGACTTCAAGTTGCTTCTGCCCTTGTTGCTAGGGGATACAACCAGACGCACGTTCAACAAAGTCATTCACACACGGACACACAAGTGGCAAACTATGATTATTTTCATTATTGATTCATCTGCTGGATATTTTTCTCCATTAGTTGATGCAACATATAATTTTTTTAAGCTCAATGCAATGTCATCAAAGCGCTTGTTTTATTGGACCAACAGTCTAAAACCCAAAGATATTCAGTTTAAAATGACACAATGTACCGTTCACACTCAACTTTAGGCCTGATTTTTAGCTCGACGAGAGTCTGTCCCATATATTTATATATATGTGTGTGTGTGTGTGTGTCTGTGTGTGTGTCTGTGTCTGTGTGCTTGCAAGCATGCAGTTTGAGCAGAAGCAGAGAAAATCTAAGCGCAAGCAAGGCCTATTGAGTGTGAGGACAGGGTTTTGAGTGAAAGCATTACAAAATCTCTATATATATATGTGTGTGTGTGTGTGTGTGTGTGTGTGTGTGTGTGTGTGTGTGTGTGTGTTATTGCTTGCATATATTCCCGGTGTTCATCTCCTCACACTTGGGCTGCTTCTGTTTGCTCGTTAGTAACCACCTGTCAGCGAGGCTCTATGAAACACAGCAACGAGGCGGGGATATATTTAACTGGTCAACACTTGACCTGGTATTCCATTGGTTGGGGCACTTTGACAGAGTTATTGCTCCCCAAAAAACAACAATGTCTTTCGAGGACACAGAAAGCTGCCCAAGTGTGAGGAGGCTGAAGCGCATGAAATCTGTGCAAGCGATATTATAACTGAGCTTAACAGAGTGAGGAGTTTTCAGAGAACGAGTTACAAACAACAACAAACAACGCTATGATAGAATTGAAAAACCCTATAATCAAACGTACACATTTTAAATTCAATCCCAGAAGGGACAGGGAGCCCATGGAGCAACAGATTAGCAACACATCTTGTGATTAGAGAAGCTGGAACTTTAAGATGTTTGGCATTTTTGCTTTGAAAATGACTGAAACGATGAATTGATTCAGAGAATTCTCGCCAACTGATTCTTCTGTGATCAACCAATCGATTAATCCGCTTATCGTTTCAGCACTAGTTCAGGAATTTCCCTCATGTTATACATAACTATGTTCCTGTCTGACCATCTCTTCTCCAGCTATTGGTGATTTCCCCGAAGACATCTTCACTCCTGAGCAGAGGAGACAGGGAGCGGTACTCCTTCATGTTCTCTGTGTGAGTATCGGCTCTGTCTGGACGACACAATTTGAAATGAAGGAAGCTTCAATTTGTTGCATTAAACTCAGAAACAGATACGTGTGTATAAGTCACGTGGCCGATAACGTGTCTTCTGCATTTCACAGGCGATCTACATGTTTCATGCGCTTGCCATTGTGTGTGAGTTTTACTTTGTTCCATCACTGGAGAAAGTATCAGAGGTATGAACTAAATACACATCTAAATAAAGAAAAGCATGTAGGATTTATTGTATAGTGTGTCTACAGTTAGATATGTTGATGTTGTCACTGGGAGTTTTTCCAAAGCATGGGGCAGTTTGTTTTCTTTCCCTCAAATGAATTCAAGAATAAAGATGGAACTATTTTCTTACTGTCCATATATCCCACGAAACAAAGTAAACCCTCAAGGCATTAGTCCAGCTTCATCAGTACTTTCTGTCTATCCAAGCACATTCGTTTTCACTGAAGACGCAAATCCTTCATCACAGATCACATATGCAGTGTTTATTTGCATTATTATTTTTAAAGAAAAAGTTTTAATCAAACATTACTCAGACATGAGTAAAGAGTGCATTTGTTGGGGACTATTATCAAATGGATTATTATTCATGTGGGACATGTTCGTCTTATCAAAGGAACTCGTCAACCAGTGCAACATTGTGGCTCATTGATGTGTTTCTGACTGGCATTGGACGTATACTCTCACGACTAGGATCAAAACATGATGTGTTGACACAATTAACATGTCAAATATCACCAGTTCATCCTTCAATCTGTTAAAACTCGTCTTCCTTCATCCTCCAGAACCTGCACCTCAGTCAGGATGTTGCCGGGGCAACCTTTATGGCAGCTGGGAGCTCCGCCCCCGAGCTCTTCACCTCTCTGATTGGTCAGTATGGCGCTTGTCTAATCAATTACTCACTCTAATGGGTGAGTTCAATGAGTGCTACTCCGGTTCTCCAATCAACTGCAGTCCCATGCCTCTTCACCGGCTTCAGACTGAGAGGAGTCCAGTGAACGCGGACAGACGCACGGGTTTCAAGCGGGAAGTAGAAATAAACAAACATGGCGAGAAGAGCGAGTTTCTTTTTGCACAGGGCGGTCAGTGGCCCGGATGTTCTCACAAGTATTTTTTCCCAAATCATTATTGATAGATGTTTTTAAAAACTTTGGCCCAGATATTTAAAAAAAGAGACAGAAACCATCACACACATGCTCTGGAAATGTGATGAACTGGAACACTGGAGGGAATATATCCTGAATACTGCTACGTTTACATATCATACAGTTTATTAAAGCAGGCATATTGTTGTAATTCATAATAATGGAAACTTTGCATCTGACTCCATGTGGCTTGAGGACATTTCCTCACATATTGCCTCTTAAATAATCTATTTTATTCTCAAAAGAAAAAGGCTGGCTTTCACAAGTATTGGAATGGCTTTAGGCAATATTGCTGTGAATATTCCACATGAGGAGCATAAGATAAAAGATATTCACTCAGCCTCTGTGGTTATGAACCGAAAAGGCAATATTTCTGTTTAGAGAGAGACATTATGTCTAAAGTGGAGATACAATTCATAATTTCTTAATTTCCGACCACACTAAACACATGTTTGCTGATGATAGATGTCTTCTTTTTTCCTGTTCTGTGTTTTTAGGTGTGTTTATCACAAAAGGAGACGTGGGTGTGGGAACTATCGTGGGATCAGCTGTCTTTAACATCCTGGTTATCATCGGCCTCTGTGCCATCTTCTCTAGACAGGTACTGCTCCAGCTAACGGGACTAATATCACTTTTTCTGAACTAATTGCACTAATTTGACAGAAAAGCCAACGGATGTTTTTAAAGCTTTTGTACAGCGTGTGTCTCTTTCCAGCCCATCACTCTGAGCTGGTGGCCTTTGTTCCGTGACGCCATCTTCTACATCCTGTCCATAGTGGTGCTCATCATGGTGAGAAATCTTCCAGTGAATTCCCACAGACATCATCTCCTTTAAATTCCTAGTAGAGAGAAACTACTCACTTCACAAAACATTATTGCTTGAGTGAACTGGAATTGTGAGGCCAATATTAATTCAACACCATGTCAGTTGTTATATATTTTTTCATTAGGATCCATTTCGTTTGTTTACTTTTTGAATTGTAACCAAGATGTGATGAGCTAATACCTTTAATAGTCTGTATTTCGCTAATCAATCTTGATATTTCCTTTGATAAGGTATGATGGAGTATTTCTTCATATAGATGTAACTCAAGTATATTTGAAATGTTTTTTTCAGGTGATCTATGATGAAAAAGTTGTGTGGTAAGCCTCTGCTGATTGGATATCGGTTTGCAAGATAACTGACTGTCAGTGTAACGAATGTGGTATTTATGAGTATCTGTTGGTGTGTGTGTATGTTTCAGGTGGGAGAGCATCATCCTGATCTCCATGTACGGAATATACATCCTCATCATGAAGTGGGCCTCTTTTAATTTCTCTCACATTATCATTGTTGGTATCAGGCAACAACAAACTCTATACCTACTGAAGACACAACGTGTGTGTGCGTGTGTGTGTGTGTGTGTGTGTGTGCAGGTTCAACAGATCTCTGTGCAGCCTGGTAGAGAGACACTGCACCAGGGCAGGTCAACCATTCCTGAGTAGCCTACGACGGACGACTGCTGTTGGAAATGTCGGAGACTGTGACAACGACATGGTACCGCTGAAGCCAGGTGCTGGATCTCGTGTATGCACATGTGAACGTTACGTCACATTTAGCTGACGCTTTTATCCAAAGCAAATTGCATTTTGTTCTATACACACAGCAACAGGGAGCAATTCAGCGTTAAGTGTCTTGCTCAAGGACACAACGACATGGACTAGTAGAGACAGGACTCAAACCACCGACCCTGTGATTGATAGACGGGCATGCTGTCCACTGAGCCACTGTCGAGAACATTTCCCTCAGTCTCCAAGCAGCATTCAACAGACCTAGTGACACATTTAAGACTGAAAGTCAAACCCATTTTTGTTGCCCTGAGGATTTCCAACTGGCTGAAATAGAAGTAGACCACATTGATGGACAAGGTTTTCTATCCCTCTATGTAGTCTTTGTGTTCTTGATGTCTGTTGTCTATTGTTTGCTATCTTTCTTTTTTACATTATCCTCTCCTTTCCACTGATATCTCCTGCTAACGTCCATCCATTCCCCCCTCCACTTCCCCCAGATTCATGTGTGGTGGCAGGCCAGGACTCAGGAGTGGTGATGGTGGATGAGATGCTGAACCTGCATCCCCACCAGCTCTCCTTCTCAGAGGCAAGCCTCCGCCTTCTCATCACCCCGCATTTCCCCCCCTTCACCCGCCTGCGCATGGCAGCACGCATGGTCATCAACGAGGTACACTGCACTTGCTTGTACCCTTCACATAACTTCAAGTTCTCCTGGGTTTTCGGCTAGGTTGGTGGGTATATATTTAAAAAACAATACATCAAATGAGCTGGGTCATATCGGTGAAATTACCGTGTATATAATGAAGGATCACTGCACCCAGGCTTCTGAACTGGATTGGTTTGTGAAGTCCTCTCTTCGTAGTGATGAACTAGTTGCTAGTTTCTTTCCTCAACTGTGTTGCACTATTTAAATGTATATCACAAGTTGTAAAATAACTGCCAAAAACCGTTTTATTGAGGAATGTGTGTTTCAGAGTTTGCAGTATATAAATCTCAGTGAGAATGTTGTTTATCCATTGTCACTTTCTTCGCTTAAAAGAAACATATAGATTGTTTTTTTCTTACTTAAACTTTAACTTTGTTACGTCCTCATATTACATACATGTTTACATACACGCATGGAATTAGCTCTCTGCATTTAACCCATTCATAGCAATTTCGGAGCAGTGGGCTGCTGAGAAGCGTCCGGGGCAACTGGGGGTTCAGTGTCTTGCTCAAGGACACTTTGATCCTCCCACAATTATAAGAACAATTATGATGAATTATTTTGGGCTTTTCTCCATTTGTACTAATAGAAAAGTCTGTTTGGGTTTCGAGGATACTATTTCAGCTTGGTGTTATAGATGGTAATTATGTTTTTAGTTGCGATATGGATGTTAAATTTGGTTGGGATTTATCCAAGATGATTCCAAGATACTCTTGACAGAACAGCTGGTGCACAGGAGTTTTACAGATAGAAAGAGAGATGAGGAGATACATTTGTATATGTCATATTATCAAACAACATCCTATTTGCTGCCACAAACATACAGACTGCTGCTTAATGCCTAAGTTAAACCAAAAAAACAGACAAGAACGCAATCTCCAAATCGGCTTCCTCTCCCTTGGCTCCTGCATGTATTGCTTTGTCGTTATTATTATTTTTTTTTCAATGTCATTCCTTCTTTTCTCTGACTTAACCCTCACTCCCTCCACACCCACAGAGGCAGAGGCTGATTCGGTCCCAGGGCGGTCAGGAGGAGGGGGGAGCTTCAGGGGAGGAAGGTTTGGGTGCTAACGGCTTGTGGGGAAGGGAGAACGGGACGGCGTCAGAGAGAGACAGGCAGCCGCTTGAGGAAGAGAAGGAGAGGGGTAAAGAGACAGAGGGGGAGACGGGCGGGGGAGCGCAGCCCAAAGAGGAAGAGGAGGAAGAGGAAGAGCAAGAGGAAGGAGAGGAGGAGTACACTCCTTTCAAGCCCTTCATCCTGCCAGGTGAGGGGTGAATGAAATCCGACACTTTTTTTATTATGCACACAAAGTCTTCTTGTGTCAAATATCTAAATGAAGCCGCAAAATCTCTCAGGTTCTAACTGACATTTATTTTGACCTTTTGCCATAGCAACAAGCAGATTTCTATCAATCCTAACTCAGACTTTCATCTTTGAAGCTCCGGTATTAAACATAACAGCTTCCTCCCCGGCTTTTTTTTTCCCTACTTATGTTTTCCAGTGTTATAGATGGATTAATTGCTAATGGAGCTAATAAAAAAATTATGGTACCAAGATTATCAAGCCAGGCCACATGAATAATTTACAAGCTTGGGTGAATCTGTAATGATCCCTGTGGGGAATTTTGTGTGCACGTGTTTTCATCATTTCTCCAGATGGTTGGTGTGTGCGTCTGAAGTGGCTGCTCTCTTGGCCCGTGAGCGTCCTGCTTCACTTCACCGTCCCCAACTGTAGCCTGCCGCAGTGGGAGCACTGGTACCTGCTCACCTTCCTGTCCGCCACGCTCTGGATAGCCCTCTACTCTTACCTCATGGTCTGGATGGTAAGAAACACAGTAATGCGAGTTAGCAAGTATGCACTTGCTAACTCGCACGTACACATAAAGATGCACAGCCTCCTCCCTGTGTCTCTGTCTAGGTGACTGTAATCAGCTACACACTTGGGATTCCAGAAGTCATCATGGGCATCACTTTTCTAGCAGCCGGCACCAGCGTCCCCGACTGTATGGCCAGCCTCATTGTGGCCCGACAAGGTGTGTGTTGTGTTTACGCGTGTGTTTAAACCGTCTCTGCACACATTTTTCCTGGTTGAATCATTTATAACACTTCGCTTTTTTTCCCCATTTCAGTGTGTTACTCACTTTTGACAGAAAACTAATAAACGTCAAGCCGTTTTGACTGGATGTTATTTGAATGCCTTCACACTTCGATTTTTGTTGTGTGCCCGGCAAATGTTGCAGGAATGGGCGACATGGCTGTGTCCAATTCCGTTGGCAGTAATATCTTCGACGTGCTGTTGGGCCTGGGCTTCCCCTGGGCATTGAGGACTCTCATCGTCAGCTACGGATCAGTGGTAACCCAAAGTTTTCTTTATATACAGCTGACTTGACCCACGCTCTTAATAACATAACAATATCCTACCAGTTGTCCTGTCTCTGCCCCTTGTTCCCTCTTGACTATCCACTCATAGATACCCTCTAAGAAATACTTCTATGAAATAAATCTTAAATCTTAATATTGCTCTTTTCAAAGAGATGATGTTTTTAAAAGTGAATGTAGTGGAGGCCCAAATAAAATACTGTATTTAAGTATTGTACAACACCTTGAATGAACAAAGATTTTATCAATGGACTTCATCAACATGTTAATGCTTTGTCATCTTTGATTTCTTTAGGTGACAATCAACAGCAAAGGCTTGGTATACTCAGTGATCCTTCTGTTGGCCTCAGTCATCCTCACTGTGAGTTAGATCCCCATCTGATCATTGTTGTTCAAATTCAGTTCATTTTATTATTTCTTAAATTGTAACATGAGTAAACAAAGTGTGCACCAACATCTGCTGCCTGCTTTTCTTTACCAATCATTTCATTGTAGATTTTTCTTGTCAAGGCCTGAGAGCCCTTGACGAACTCAGGGAATTATATTCAGTACAGTGCAAAGGAAACAAATCTCTCTCTCTCTCTCTCTCTCTCTCTCTCTCTTTCCCTCCCTCCCTCCCTCCCTCCCTCCCTCTCTATCTCTCTATCTCTCAGGTCCTGTGCGTTCACCTGAACTGCTGGAAGTTGGACCGCAGGCTGGGACTCTGTCTCTTAGTGCTCTACGCCATCTTCCTCCTCTGCTCCGTCGGCTTTGAGAGTTTGTAGACTCACGTACAGTCAAACAACAGGACGCATAAACAAGATGGCTGACTTGATGTCCACCTTCACTGCTGTCATTATTCATCAGATGTATGGACTGAAGCGTTTTCCTTTCACTTCACAGTGGCTTTACATGTTTGAGCAGCATTTATTCGACACCAGCTGCCTGAAACCTGCATCGTTTACCTTTGATAAATAAGTATTTTACATAGTTTTGTACCGAGTACCTCCAGCCCAGAGTTTGTGTACTCCGACCCAACTGGTAATGCACTGTTTCACAACACATTTATAAAGTATTGTATAAGGAACCCCAAAGTGTGTAACTTTACTTATTAATGTTATGACTGCCACGAGTAACCTCAATGACCAGTTGACTACCCTTATAAATGTATGTAGTTGCTTCTCAGTGCTTGAAGTTATTTTATGTAAAAGATAATGTTGAGTTTTCACTCGCCTTTGTGTCTGTAGTTGTAACCAGCAAAGCATGGCTGATCATCACGCTCCAAATAATTGCACTAAGCCACTGTTGTCTTGCCCACCCCCCCGATGTGTTTTTGAATGTCTGTGTTTGGAGAGATTGCTTGAGTGTGTGTTGAAATAAAATGTCATGTTCTGCAAGGTTTTGCTTGTCTTTTGTAAATTGCCTTCACAAATTGCGCTCATAAGTCAAACGTGACAAGAATAAGACGACAAATGAAGAATCAAACCAAAGCATACACCATAAAATGAGTCTTGTATTGAAACACTTAACACCAATAAAGCAAATAACCAAATAAGGCATACACAGTACATATATGTACATGTATCTGTCCTCCTGACTTAGTTGGGAAAGACACTAAATTATACTATACTTAGTTCGACATTTTGTGACTTTTCACAATACTTTATAGAATTACGAGATACTGTACTGGGACTTTGTAGTTGACATTTATTATAGCGTACTATACTACTCGTTTTTCATAAGCTGTTCCACCTAAATTGTAGTGCAGTTACACCACAACTATTAATACTTGTTCCTAACGTGGGGCACACTGCTCTAATATAATTCATTGGAAGAAAAGACAAGTTCTGTGGTTGCAGGAAATGGTGCCATAGTATAACAGACTAATGTAATGTAGTTTGCAGTCACATAGAGCTATTACTTTTAGTACTTCAGCACTATGGTCTGCTCCACCGCCTCCAGCTGGCTGGTTCAGGGAGCTGTCCAAGTGCTGAAGCTTGGACAAACATAAACGTCAATCATCCAGATTTCCTTACACTGCATGCATTATACAGTATGTAACATCCTACTTCAAATGAAACTACAATCTTACTTTTTGTATAGAAATAATCTGTGTTGTACCAGTGGACAGTGTTAAAGATGGTTTTTAAAAGATTGAATATATTTTTGTTTTTGTTGAGGGTTTTCAATCCCCATCATATTTTTTTGAGAAATATTTCACACCTGTGAATAAACCGCTCCATTCCCTTTGTGCGTTTGTCACATTTTCCTGTGAAACACAGGAAACACACAACACAAGACTTAAGACTAAGGCTTGACATTAGTTGGTAGTGTGGATGTGCACAAACCGAGCCGCCATCACAGAAGCAACACAATACCTTAACACCAAGTAACCTGCAGTGCATTCGACTATAAACTAATCAAAATGTACATTTGGAAATTCCAGCAGGAACATATGTATATGTATTAATATGTAAAACAATTACAATGAGCATGTAATTCAAAGTGATTTTTATTTCAGTCAGGCTAAATTGGCTTTGATACCAAAGAAATGTAAAAAATAAAAATAGTACAACAAAGTACATAATTTTACAAATACTCATAATGGAGGTCTGACATATCAGAATAATCAAATAAATTCAAACATGTCACAGTCATAACAAAAATAGAAAAAGTACAGTACATAGAATGCATTAGGAGCTATATTGAAGTGTTTGCTATACCATAGACTTTACAAAATTCTACTAGAAAAAACTCCCAATACCAATGAAATATCAGGTAATATAAAATGTAAAAAAAAAAAAAAAAAGCACAAAAAACAAACAAACATTTGTGGTGTGTGTGTGTGCATTCATACAGGTGCAATCTGCATGCAAATCTGCCTCGGTGTGACAAATGATAAAAGCAGCTACAGTCTATAAACGATACTGTGTAATCGGTTCAACAGCAGATGCTGACTTGTGAAGGGTGATGTCACTGCAAAACTGTTTCTTAAAAGCTAGCACAAAACATCTTTCAGAAAAGGTTGCACTTTTATGATGACTAGTTTCGCGTATTGGGCAATTTCTTCCAAAAACAACAGCATTATCTGACTTATTAAAAGTCATGTTTTTTAAAATGAGAGGATGTTAGCTCTGTCTGATGGAGAAATAATATTGAAGACAGGCATTTCACAAAATGTTTCTGTCTCGTCATGAATCCAACTTACAGTAGTTTGCTCCGTTGTATTGTGTTTGGTTGAAGTGACTGATCAAACCTTAACCGAATCGAAGATGGTTTTGGTGCAAGCCTAAAGAAGCAAGGCCAAAGAGTTTGTGCTAACAGTTTAACGAGTCAAAGGCAAAGTTTTTTGTTGGGAAAAAATTAAGACTTTTTTTTTTTTAATCATATTTGTCCCACTGATTTCAAATGAAACAAAGATGGTTGATGTGGTTATGATAAACTCCATGGATAATTGTTGTGTGTATTTCTTATGACGGTGGACCTTGGCACTGACCGGCTCCCCGCAGGGACACCTTTAAAAGATTTACGCTCCAATGGATCAGACAAAGTACACAAACAAATGCCACTACAAAAGTCCACTAGTAACCAGAACAATAACAATAGTAGTAATAATAATAATAATAATAATAATAATAATATTCCTTGACCGTATAAGTGGTGATTTTTTTTTCTCTCTCCCAAATTCAGGGAGTAAAAATAGATAATTTGTCAGAAAAGAAACTGTGTTGTCTCGACAGTCCACACTGTGTCCGAGTGTGAAAGCGTGCAGATAATTAGCTGCGAGGCTAATCCGTTTGCTCCTGAGAGCTAACATGGAGACAGTGGTTACTGTGGTTGTTGCATGCTCTCTGTCATTGTATCTAGTCTCTCTATGTGTGTGTGTGTGTGTGTGTGTGTGTGTGTGTGTGTGTGTGTGTGTGTGTATGCATGTGTGTGTGTGTATGCGTGTGTGTAACAGTCCAGAAGAGAGTGTGTGTGTCTATACTGTATATACTCACAAAATGTATGTGTTTGATGGCAAGCCGCAGGGGTTTTGCAGGCAGGTTGGTAGTGATAGGTTGATTTCCATGTTGACCGACACTGTAGATATTAAGACTTCTAAAGCTGATCTGCAATCTGGCTCCGCTACATCTGGAGAGAGCCTGGTGCTCTGGACCGAGAGGAGGTCTGATGTTTCCATCGAGGGCGGGACTTGATAATATGATGTCACTCAGGGGTGGAGCTCTGATTCTGCTGGTATATGGATGCTTTGTCCTTCAACAGAACCAGGCACAGGTGGCAGCTCCAGCTCCCTGTACAATATATAAACACAGTGAGGTCAGCTTCCTAAACAAAGAGATATTTTCTCACATGTATATTTCTACATTCTACACCTACTGTGGTCAAGCATTTGAACCGTGGTTAGCTCCTCGCACTAGTGCTGCCGACATTACTAACATTAGGACTGCTCCTGTTGATTTCAAACATGGATATGTTGTTCACAATGTAGTATTATCAGTGAGCAACGGCTAGACAGCATTTGTGCCAATCACTCAATCGCCTATTTATATTTTTGTCAGGCGACAAAGATAGACAGTTAAACTATATTTCACAGTATAGTGGTTAACTGAATAATTTATCCGCGGTTCACATGAGGTGGGATCCACACGGATTAAGATCTATTACACCACTACTATCAATGCTAACAGTACCTGCCTTCAACCAAGTGATGATATCAGGGATGTATAACAAGATGTGCTTTGAGTCTGTTAACGTCTGCAGCATTAGCTTACCCTCTGGTGGTTCAGTCATCGGGGGACTTAGACAGTACATATGGTAGCCTCGGTCACAGTCATCACAGAACAGCAGTTGGTCCTACAAAAACACAACATCATGGTCAGTCTACTGATTAGGCAGGAAGAGAAAATCAGACAAGCAGAGAAAGTGAGACTGTTTCACGATAAACTGTGGCTGATAGCTGCAGTGCTACAATTCACTTTATTTCCATTCCATCCCAGCTGACATTGGGTGAAGGCAGGGTTCACTCTGGACAGGTCATCAGTTTATCTCAGGGCACATATAGAGACAGACAACCAGTCACGCTCACATTTACACCAACGGGCAATTTAGATCCTTCTATTAGCCTGAGCTTCATGTCTTTGGACTGTGGGAGGAAGCCCATGCTGCCAGAGGGACACCATTCAACCTCCACAGAGAAGGACCGCCTGGAATCGGGGATCGAACCCGTGCCCCCCTTGCTGTGAGGTGACAGAGCTTGCCACTACACCACCACCAGCCCGACAATTTACTTAACGATTAAAATTTTCATTTTATTCTAAAATGTAGATGCGTAATTGTCCCTTATAACAACTCAATTCATTATATTTGACGAGTCTGATTTACAATTTTGGGTGCAGTTTTACTAGATAGTGCAATCTTTAACCAATCTTTAATCTTAATCAATTCATCTGAGGCACACATATTTCTGTTGGCAACCAACTTGCTGAAATCTTGTTGCCAGCTTTGCTTCATGCTTAACAGTCACATTATTCGACCGTATGCGCATTTGACTCAATGGGGACATATTTTGGATTGATGATGGCAAACAAAAACAGATAAGATTACTTCTTCTCATGAGCTGCTCACATCTTACAAACTCACAATTCTGTTCAAGAAATACATGGCCAGATATTTATCAAGTTTACCAGTGACTTTCAACAACTAAATCAGTAAAAAAGGAAGTGAGAAAAATATGTTCATAACAATTTGCAAAGGCTCACTTTTCTCTCTTTATGTTAACTACATGCATACAGACATGACCTGCAGGAAGGAGGGGACAAGGGAGAAATGTTGTCATGTGTGTATATATAAAGAGCGTCTTACATCATTCTCTGAGGTGCCGCACACATTGCAGCACTTGCACTCTATGCACTGCCAGCGGTATGTCTTCACTGCAGCCATCATCACTGGTGTGAACTGCAAGCATGTTGGGTGGCCTGCCAGAAGGAAAAGACATGGGAGAAATGTTTTCAAGGAAGATGCAAGAACAGAAAACTTGAATGGCATAGCAACAGTAACTAAGGGGCACTAAGTGAATAGTACATTAGTAATGAGAGAAACATGTCAAGTTCATACCCGAGCGTCCGCAGTCTGAGCAGGACACGAGCCCTTCTGATTGGCCAGTCTTCTGGTTTATAGTGGAGTCTCCCAGACAGAAGTCACAGTAATCGTTGGGCAAAGCCAGCCCATTGGGACCTTTCTTAGTTGCTGATGGGAGAATGAGTGAAGAAACAATTCAGTCCATGTCAATTGAGTAATCAAGAAGGATGATTTGACTATCTGTTTCCCGATGAATATGTTGATGTTGGTCTAACAGTAGTAAAATACAGTTTATAAATGAAATATTTTAAACGTTGAAACACTGACAAACTTGTTCATGCTGCATATTAAACAAAGACCCTTTTATCTTAGTAACTGGCTGATGATGGATCTTAACTCATGATCCAAACAAATGAATGACTTGACAACTGACAAAACGCACTTGTTGAATGGAGTTGCTAACACAATGTTGTGTGCACATAAAAAAATAGCAATGCGATGGATATGTTGGGGGCGAATACCAAAATAAAAATGATATGCTTAAAAGATCCCAACTGTGCAAGCATGTTTCAGTCAGGAACACTGAGTCTAATCCCAAATTTTGGATTTAAAAATCATGAAAAAAAAAAAGAATGAAAAAAAAAGAGACAAAAGTATGACAGAGTGACGTCCCTTATACAAACACACACACACACACACGCCACATAGCATGCAACCAAACCCTTCCCTCTCTCTCTGTCTCTCTTTCAGCACTAGAGTGTGACTCACTCTTCTGCTCCTCAGGCTGGCGGCGAGGAGTGGGTGGTGCCTCGATCTCCTCGCGGTCCTCGCCCTCCTCCTCGGCCAGGTGAGAGTGTGTATAGTGGTAGCTTAGTCCAGGGCGGTTCTTGTAGCGCTTCCCACAGACTGACACACACACACACGGTCATACAAAAGTGTTAAAGAGATGGCGGCTAATTCTAATTACCGTCCAAAAAAGGCCCAAGATGGAACCACAAAACTACGCTGATCAGCACCTGACAACGAGCTTTATTATCTTTTAGTTTTTAAACTTTTTTTCAGATGGTAAACATTTGGCTGACGCGCTATTTTTTTTTGCCAGCAGGAAGTTACAGAGCACACACGGAGCAGCATCTCAGGATAAGCAAAAGAATCACATTTGTACTTTACAATTTCTATGCTGTGAAAGGTTCCAGATGGGGTCTTTCAGATCACACCATGCATGGCAGGAGGCTTGTTTTTGTCTATCAGGTGGCAAAGCAAAAACCTCTCCGGCTGACATGCCTGACACACACGGACTTAGTAAAGAAAGCTTCTACTCACTGTCGCAGGCGTAAGGCTTGTCCCTCTCCTCCAGCGCTGCAGCCGCAGCCTCCTGTTTTTTCTTGCCATTCTTGTCACTGCGCCCCTATGGAACCCATTTAACAGTTGACGCATTGTACACTACTGAAACATCAATCTCACGGTGGACTGACTGCAGAGAAAGACGAGGCACTCACCTTGGACTTGCTCTTGCCTCGTCTCTTCGGAGTCTCATCCTCAAAGTCGTCATCATCCAGGTCGTCCAAATAGTCATCGTGGTCCAGGACTCTCTGCAGTGAGAAGGTCTGGGTTAGATCTCACTGTATTGGATTTATGAACGCTTCCCTACTTTATTTTTCTTAACATTTAGAGTTTAAATTTGATTCATGGAAAGAACTTAATTGTAACAAAATCTAAATCCATCCCTGTATTGTTGTACTTTGCGGTAGCAACAACATCATCATACAAGAAAGACCTGTTTTTATAAATTAAACCGACACAAACATACACACAGGACAACAACAATCGCAGATTGTGCAACGGCGACAGGAAGTCCAGACGTTTAATTTACACGCAGACAGTGCATTTCTAATTTATTTCTCTGATGCCCCCCATAATTAAATACATAGAAGATTGATACTTGGCTTCCTTGTATCGATACAATATCGCCTCGCAAACTACTTCTATGCTGTATCGTTTTTTTCCCCAACCCCTACAGAAAACAGGTTCAGCCAGCTTTGAGCTACACCTTGCGGATACGCCCAGAGGACGTGTGAGTGGTCGCCGAGGTGGCAGGAGGCTCCACAGCTGCCGAGTCATTTTCAGGGGCCCGAAGGTCCGACACTCCGCTCCTCCTGTCAAGTGGCTCCCCCTTCAATAGGGCCTCCAGACTGCTGCCATCCACTGGCCCTGAGGCGTCACGCTTCAGACCAAGCTCCAAATCTGCTATACAGACACCAAGTGAAACGGTAAAACATTCATTGACACAACATGAACACAGAATCAGACAGACACAGAAACATATCCACGTTAATTCACAGAACAGGACCTCCAATCTGTAACTATTGAATATGAACAGATATTTACTAAATACACAACATTTTACTGGTAAAGTTCTACGGGGACAAATTAACTGACCATGACATGTTTTTGTGATAAGAGACAAGATGTTCAAAAGTGTTACCTGCTTTGAGAGGGGGGAAGGCCAAGCGGGGATCCTCCGGGGGATGAGAACGGCGTTTCTTCCTCCAACGACGGGCTGGGTAAGTGTACAGCTGCCCCGGAGCTACACCTGATGAGACACAGAAGAGCACATATAGAAGAACCAGCAGGCGGCGTATGTTTTGATGAGATCAAATTATCATTCCGCGCTCATTATATACCTGCACTCCGGTGTCTCTTCTCCATCCAGATGTAACAGTTGGACTGGGCTACTCCAGTCTGAGAATCCAGGAAAGGCATGAGGATGCTGCGCTCAGCACACAAACGAGCATTGTAACTATGACACTGCTCCATGGCATCTCTGTAATACTGCTCTCCCAGCCTGAAATGAGAAAGTGGAACACTGATAAATTAAATAACAGAGATTCAGATAGACTGTTAATAATCACGGACAGATAAATGTTGAAAATGTAGCTTTAAAATAACAAAACTGTGTAAGACAAACACTCTACCAATGTAATGTATGCAAGTAATATATGTAACTACGAATGGATTATTTCTGAAACCTCTGACATGGATTTCATTGATTTTTTTTTATACAAGAAAACATTGCATAAGGGGCGGGGGATGTTTCAAATGCATTTTGAATGTTAAAAGTCTGTTGAGCCACCGAGCAGATATATTTGTCAGGAGTGTAACACCAGTAGGCTATAAACTGCGGGTCATTTAAATACATTGATCCAGCAAAATATACATTTAAGTGAACATTTGACCTGTGAAAAAACGTCACTGAGAATCTAAAACTGTCTGAAAGGTCTCCACAGTGTGTTCACTCCTATTAAGACAATATTGAACTGGGGAACATAGATACGCTCCCGAAATCACTCCAAATTGCTTTTTTTGCACCACCGATTGTTACTTTGTTAGCATGTAATTGAAACATAATTCACGACTCTCACGTCCACCACTTTGATATTTCTAACATTTAACATTATTACAGTTCCAATACGGCAGCCATTTTCGCTGTAGCGTAACTAGGGCGAGCGAGTGAGCGCCGTTCCTTCTCTAAACACGTTTCTGTTCTCGTCTTCCTTCTCTCGCCGATCTGTCGCATTGTGGCATCAGTCTGCTCTTAGGGCTGCTGCTCTGACTGCACCATGTCCACGTGAAATGAAAGCACACACCGGCCAGCCTGGCTTCACTACAATGCTCGACAACGCCAGTAACGATGGAGGCACGTCAGAACAAAAGGTTGATTGTTAGCGAGCCCCTCGTCACAACAAAGCCCCCGCCAAGCTGACAGGGTACTGCTAAATTAACTCTCTCATTCAACTGCAGGTGGCTGGTTAGCAACAGTTTGGATACATCGCGAGAAACAGCACCTGTGACATGGCCGTGTAAGAAAAGAGTAATGGCTAAAACACGGCTCAACAGTGGGTTCGCCTCATTTATATTTGCCCACAGCTAACACGCTAACATTAGCTCAGTGGGTAACGTTATTCTCTCGGGACAAATCTTGTACTGAAGATTAAGGATGCGACGTTTAACGTTACGGTTTACGGCAACCTGCAGTAACATGACGATTGATCGGTTATACGTTCAACTCGGTCAATCTGCTCGTTTTATTCTCACAACAAATAAAGGTAAACTTACACTTTCACAACACTGTCGACGGCCGCCGCCATGTTTGCTTATTGCGGTTGTGTGAAGTGGCACTGCGCCTGCGCGTGAACGTTAGTGAGCGTTACTGCCTCCTGAGGTGGAAAACATGAAGTTCACGTTAAACAGGCTACACACGCTTCACCTTCACTAAGATAATTATTTTGAGCAGACCATATTTAACAAACTCAACGATCCCCCCATCACCTTTCACCTCGTAATCAACTCCTCTTTTTCAATTAAAATCCCATAACTTCTTTCCACAGACGGCCCTTAGTGGGCCCAAATGGGTCGAAAGCGGTAAATAACGCCAATTGATGCACTGCAGGCATCTGATTTTAGAGGTCAACTGCACATGACAGGCAGTATTTTAGGAAAAGGTTGCTATTCCGGCACATTTTTTGTATATTACAAATACCCCTTCGTCTTTTATTTTTATATTTAATATTGCTTTATTTATATGTATAAGATAAATATGTATTTTATGAATCCTCAAGGGGAATTTTTTTCAAATGCTGCTGTAAAATAAATGCTGCTGTAATGAAACAATTTCTACTTGCAGGGTTAATTAAGTAAGTATCTATCTATATATTTTAACTGGATTTAAAAACCTTAAGAATTACATATTTCGTTTGAAACTATGAACAAAGCCAATCAATAAAACAAAGCATTGGACAGTTACCAAGGATTCTACTTAAAAAGCTGTGTGGTTCAGTTCAGAAAGGGAAAAGTTATAACCTTTATGCCTAAATATGCTCGGATTGAGGCATGCTGGGTATTACAATGTGCATACATTTTTGCTTAAGACTTGTGTCACGTTTGAAGAAATATCCCCTGACCACAGAAGCCGCCGCAGTCCGGCTGCATTTGGATTTTTCAGGTAACAATACTACCCACAGGGATCTATCATACTTTAATGGATTCATACAAGCTCTGAGGATTACAGAGAGGTGTCTTTTATTGATCCGATTGAATGCGACTTTGTAAAGTGTATTACGTTATGCTCCTTGCTTTTTTACTGTGCAGTCGTTTTTCTGCTGGCTCTTGCCTTTGTTTGCCTTTTTCTGCTAATATCTTCTGATATTTTTGTTTTTCTTCTGTGAGAATCTTTGCGCAGCAGCTACTGGACACTTAATAATCACTGGGACTCTATTTCTCTGCAGATTTAGTTGGTTATTGCCCTACTTATGCTGGTTCAAAGGTACATTGCTAAAGGCTACTTAGCAGCTAAGCTAAAGCTGAGGAGCAGCAAGATGCCACCCGTTTCCCTTTCAATGGACAACTACTACAAACTCTTGCAGTAGATTGCAGTTTTGGAAACAAAAATCCACCGACTAGAAGTGAACGTGGAGGTAATTGGACCGTTTTCAGAATGATACCACTTTACCATGGACTCAGAATTCTGTACAAATGCAAGCTAAGACAAAGCTAACTACTACCACCAGGCCTACCAAGAAACAGGAGGGCCGTGTAGCTGTTAACGAAACCTCAAATGGTAGTCCTTCCTGGAACTCTCTCAGTGCAAAGCCGAAGAGGCATTTACAGTCTCAGGATGTGGGAGGACCAGGACGATTCACAGGCATAGCCCAGCCGCCTGAGATTTCTGATGCAACTGGCTGGCCTGCACTACCATGCAGGCAGAATTCCTCCTTAACCCCTGTATACACGGCCGAAAACAGCTGGGAAAAGTAAAATAAAAGAACCTCTACAACAACCAAGCCTACAACTTTAAAACAGGTTTACTCCATTGTTGCAGCATCCTGAATCTGATGGCCTGGATAAGCAGCTATCTTCTCAAAGCAGGGTAAGAACTGAGAGTAAATGTCAACGTAAAAGGCAGCAGGAAAAGCCACTGATTGTTGGTCACCATGCTGTAAAAGACGTCAGAACGATCTGCAGCAAGAATACCAAAATACTTTGCTTTACGCCGGATATGGTCTCTAACATGAGAGACAAAATCCTGGACATTGTGGCTGACCATCCCACGATGAATAACCTCATTGTGCATATGGGAAGCTGTGATATTGTGAAACAAGAGTCTTAAGTTCTGAAGAGAGACTTTATTGACTTTATTGTCAGCTCTGTCAATGCTGAGGTGTTTACCAGTGGCCCTCTTCCACCAGCCAGGAGAGAAGATGAAAGATTCAGCAGGCTGTTTCAACTAAACAGATGGCTGTCAACTGCATGTACTGACCATAAAGTACATTGTATTGACATTTTTTAACATTTTCTGGGAGTGTATACATCTTTTTAAGGCAGATGGAGTTTGCCTGAACAAGTTTTCTTCCTGCGTCATCCGTCTGTTCCCACTGCCAAAGACAGGAGACAAGAAGAGTCTAAACAAGAGATAACCACACAGCACCGCCATCGAGACCTCACGGGAAGGATGCCGAAGGAGAGCCAAGCGGAGGAGTCTCCACCCTCAGCATCAAGGATTGATCCTCCTCTCAGAGAGGAAGAGTCTTTACCTCCCTCCCCCTCACCTACTTCCACCTCCAATACTTCATCCAGGTCCCTTTCCTCACTGACCGCATGGAAGAGCTGGTCAGTGCCGGAACCAAATTCAACCCTGTCTGCATTGTCATTTCCCGTGCTAAAACCCCTCCAGCTAGACCTCCGCCACTGACTCTAAGTCCTCTGACACTAACAGCAAAGTTAAAGCGCTGTGCCCCTCCCCCGCCTCCACAACGGCTCCATAACCATCCTCTATCTTCCCTACCTGATAAATACATGAATTGATATTTTGTGTGGGTCTAGACTACAAGGCTACTGACACCACTGATTATATCCGGGAACAGTCGCAGATGTCTTTTGGTCATTTTACTTCCTTTAAATATGTGGCTCTGAATTCCACTCAGGTTTTATTCCTCAACATTTACAGACCACCTAAATACTGTGCAACCTTTTTTGATGAGTTTACTGAACTGCCGTCTATCATTTGTATTGATTTTGATTGTGTTGTCATTGTTGGTGATTTTAATATCTATGTTGATAATCCGCAGAACAGAGGGTCTATAGAGCTATGTGGTGTCCTTGATAACCATGATCTGACTCAGCATGTAACTGGTCCCACCCACAACAAGGGGCACACTCTAGACATGATCATCACCAAAGGTCTAAACATTTCCAAAGTTACTGTGACTGATGTTGCACTCTCTAATAATTTCTGTTTTCTTTGAGAGTGCAATCTCCCTGCACACAAATGTCCAAACCGGGGTTGTGACAAAGCGTTGTATCACTGAAAACACCAGTGAACTATTTATTCAGATGTTTTCCTCAACGCCAGCCCTCTCTTGCATCTCAGTCAATAAGCTTTTGGATGGCTTTTTGAATGTTATTTATGCCATTGCACTCACTAAGAGGTTGTCTCGGGTTATAAAAGAGCCCCCCTGGAGAAACGCCACGCTGGTCCGAATAGAGAAAAGAGAGTGTCGGAAAGCTGAGCACATGTGGCAAAAAACTAATCTCCAGGTTCACTGTGGTATCTATAAAGAGAGACTTTCAAATTATAATTTGGAACTTAGAAATGCAAGGCAGTCCTTCTTCTATGACATCATAACCAAAAACAATAACAATACACACGCCTTATTTGCTACCGTGGACAGGCTAACAAACCCGCCGGTGTCGGTAACTGTTACGCTCCAATCCACCTGGGCATGCAATCAATTTGCTTCCTATTTTGCTGACAAAATTCAGAAAATTAGACAGGCAGTCGGTGGCTCCACACCAACCACAGGATATGTGTTGTCGACATCTTTAAATAGCATCCATTCAAATATCATGACACAAATTCATTCAATTAACCAAAGAAACCTAGAAGACATTACACACCATCTGAAAACCTCCTCCTGCTGCTTGGATATTCTACTAACACACTTTTTCAAAAACATTTCACACTGCATGACCTTTTATAAATTGTAAACACATCCCTTCTCTCGGATGTTTTGCCACAAGCCCTAAAAACTGCTGTTATTAAACCACTCCTAAAGAAGGCTAGTTTAGACCTTGAAATATTGAAAAACTATAGGCCAATATCAAACCTCCCATTTTTAAGTAAAATAATGGAAAAAGTGTTTTTTCAACAGCTGAACAACTTCTTGGCTGAAAATAACAGTTTTGATGTCTTGCAGTCCGGCTTTCGTCAGCACCACAGTTCTGAAACTACTCTTGTTAAGGTTTTAACGACATCCACATAAATACAGACAGTGGCAGAACTTCAGTCTTAGGATTACTAGACCTTAGTGCTGCAGTCGACACGATCGATCATGACATACTACTAGACAGACTGAAAGTCTGGGTGGGACTCTCTGGCGCAGCACTTAACTGGTTTGAATCCTACTGAAAGGACCGACAATACTTTGTGTCGGTAGCTAATTACACATTAAAGCAGATTAGTATGACATCAGGTGTTCCCCAAGGCTCAATATTGGGGCCTCTTCTGTTCAACGTCTATATGCTTCCACTGGCTCAGATTATGAAAAACAACAAAGTGTGTTATCATAATTATGCAGATAACATACAAATCTACATAACTATATCACCAGGGGACTATAATCCCATACAAGGGCTGGCTAAATGCATTGAAGAAGTCAACATCTGGATTTGCCAGAATTTTCTCCAATTAAATAAAGATAAAACAGAAGTTATTGTTGTTGGTCCCAAGGATGAACGATTAAAAGTATGCATTCTGCTTCAATCACTGATGTTACAGTTTTTTTCCCGATTGCTAAACGACAGCGGGCACAACTGGAGTCACATGTGCAAAACTCTAACTACAGTCTGCACAGCAGCAGTTCATGTGGACCAAACTCTAGTTTGTTTTTCATTGCTTGAACACAGTTTTCAAAACTCTACACACTTATCCCATGACTTTAACCACAACCTGCACAACGCTGTGGATTTACAGCACTTTGTTCAAATGCTAACACAGTGCTGTCAAAACTGTGAACCACACATTCAAAACCGAATATATTTCAGCCTTGTGCCTTTCAAACACTGCTGATTGCAATTTCAGCTGAAAGGATAAGCAGGTGTCTTGTTTTAGACTTGTTAGTAAACACACACACACACACACACACACACACACACACACACACACACACACACACACACACACACACACACACATATATATATATTACAGTATATAGGTAGATCTCAGAAAGACTCATTTTGGAAATGGAGGGAGAATTTCATGGAGGGAGAAAGGTGCATTGATAAGGCACTCCAGAAGGTTCTTCCCCAGGTGCATGGCAAGAGAGAACATTAGATGGGATGTTGATGAAAACATGTGGCCTGATGCTAGAGAGAGGCAGGATTAGCCCCTTCATTATTTGTTTGAATTACAGTATGTACTTTTAGTTTCTACCTTTTTTTTTCTCATTACTATAATTCCGTAAATTATTACAGACTATTGAAGCAAACTGCTAATTTTGATTTATCTTAAAGAATTGTTACGTTCTAAAAAAATTAATAAATCATGTGAAAGAATGTCACTCTTTTCTTTGAAGAAAATATTATTTTGTATGAAGTCACTGAAATTGTTCAAACAATTAAGTTTGTATTTTCTGTATTGTTGTTTGATGCTTGTGTTTTTACTCTCAGTGTGTTCTGAGTGACAGTGTGTGTCATCTCAGTGAGGGTTGTGCATAGTGTTTGGCTGCACTGAGCGTGTTTTGAGCCATGTGTTAAGAGTTGTGTTGCTTGGAATGAGTTTTGCAGGTGATGCGAACTGTTTAGCTCCGGTGACTGTTGGTAGTGCAGACTGTAGTTAGAGTTTTGCACATGTGACTCCAGTTGTGCCCACTGTCGTTTAGCAATCGAAAAAAAAATGTAATAACACGCGCAAACACACACACACACAAGCACACACATATATACACACACGCACGCTAAAGCTCACAGGTGGGGGATTGTGTCTGACAACCTAAACTAACCTTATGCCTCTTCCGCGGAGTGCTAATACCGTTACTGTTTTTTTTTTTGCTGGCTTAAAGTGGGTGGAGCCAAGTACCTTGGCCCTATATGTGCTAGCCGCCAAAGCATAACCAGTTTTGCTTGCTTCTACACACAGAGGCTGTGGGAGCCACAGTCCATTGATCAGTCATTGCATGATGACCTTGAACATGCCAGGACTAGTGCTGATGGTACTCTTCTACTTGCTGGTGCTGGGCACCGGCATCTGGGCCTCCATGAAGACCAAGCGGCTGCAGAAGAGCAGCCTGGGTGACCAAACAGAGATCACTCTGCTGGGCAACAGGGGCATCAGCCTGGTGGTGGGAGTCTTCACTATGACAGGTGAGTGTGGCACAGCTGAATTCAAAGAAAAGCAAATTAAAGTAGAATAAGTAGTTTCGGGGGTACATCTGGATGGATTTTTAAAATGTATTCTTTAAATTAAAGCTATCACAATGAGCCAAATGGTAAGTACAATGCAACCATAGTTGCCTTATTCCAACAACTCTACCTCTTTCAAAACCTTTTTTTAAAGACTTCCCACATAAAAGCATGCTTACTTCAGCAACTAGGCCAACACATGCCGCCGTTAAGACAAAAAATACCTATGGGCTAATACTTTATAGATGCCTATAGTCACTGATAACTACTGGATATTAAAGTGTTTAACTCAGGTGATTAGCATTACTCATATTCTGATATTTTACTTAAGTAAAAGTAGCATTTCCCTCCTACAGTAAAAAAAAACAACAACAACCTCTGGCTATTCCTTTATATACTGCTGGGATAGCTTGACTTTACTAATAGCTATAAATAATACAGTCATTTATTACTTGAGTTTTGTTTTCATCAATTCGAAGCAACTCATAACTGAAGCTGTCCAAAAACTGTAGTGGAGTAAAATACAGATACAAGTGCAGTATGTCAGTTATATTCCACCACTGATTATTTTGTAACATGTTGTAACGTGCCAACATTATTAAAGGGGCGGGGGGGTTCAAACAATTGGTATTCTGTTGGGGAAAGGCAGCTGAGTGTGGTGTTTAAAATGTATAATGCAATTACAACGGTTTATTTTTTTTTGCTACTTATATAACAACATAAATTGTTAAATGGAACAGTATTCTATGCTGCAACTACTTTGAAAAATTGGTATTTCTCACATGTGTGTGTGTGTGTGTGTGGTGTGTGGTGTGTGGTGTGTGTGTGTGTGTGTGTGTGTGTGTGTGTGTGTGTGTGCGTGTGTGTGTGTGTGTATGGCACATTCAGTCTTGTGAGTGTGTTGATTTGGCCCTCAATGCAGGCCAAATGCATTACAACAACATTAACATCCAAACACTATGATGATTTTAGTAACACAAATATGTGTGTGTGTGTGTGTGTGTGTGTGTGTGTGTGTGTGTGTGTGTGTGTGTGTGTGTGTGTGTGCGCGCGCACGTGCACATGTGTGTGTGTGTGTCCTACAGCTACATTTGTTGGAGGTGGCTACATTCTTGGTCTGACAGAGGTAGTGTTCAATCCAACTTTGGGACTGACGTGGGCTGTCATGCCGATAACAGCCGCTCTGTCTTTCATTATCGGTAAGACAGTTGTTCAGGCATCTTAAAATGGCATCACGTGTATATGTTTTTACAAAATATAAATAAAACATTGTTTTTCCCCCCCAGTAGTGACATATCAAGGGGCATTTGTAACATCACTTAGTATGATTTCACAGCTGAAAAAAATATTGCAACATCTGAAATATTTAACTGTTGTGTCAGGGCTTGTAGTAGATAAACAGTGGTATGTGGTATAGTTAGGTTGGGCCGATCTGTCCTATAAATGACATTCCTGATACTGAAGTCACGTTAAAAAAATTACTGCAAACAAACTGTGTTCATCCTGAAGGAAATAATAATGACAGGAAAGAATAATGTGTGAAATAAAAAACTTAACTATCTATTATCATTCTGATAATATTCAAGGGGGACAATTCTAAATCAGTTTGGCACTGTGAAACAAATTATGTCTACCTGTTGGAAGAAAAAAATATTCACGCTTAATAATTTACTGTTTCACTGTTATATTCAGACTCCTCATCTTACTCTCTCTGTTTAATATTACACACAAACTCAACATGTCTCCTGATAGCAGGGACACAGGGGAATCTGTATGTTTCTGTCTGAAAGCACGTGCAGTTCCTTTGTTCTCATATGGCCCTTTCTTACAAACCGCTCTATGGGACGAGGGAAAAGGGTCCCGAGTAGGACGAAGACGTCATGAGGGTTTCTGTTAGTGGGTCATGATTAGTATTTAAGAGGTGGTTCTCTGAGAGATCTTTGAGCAGTCTTGGATATGCAATTTGTCTGTCACGTTGTACTTCTGACTCTGCTCCTTCCTTGCAACGAATAAATGTTCCTGTTTTAATGATTTTACTCCGAGGGGTCGAGTGAATTTTTCTAACACTACCCTTTGGTTCGATTCAATTCTTCAGGTGGACTTTTCTTCGCCGAGAGGATGAGAGACAAAAGATATGTAACGATGATGGACCCGTTTCAGATCAAGTATGGAAATGTAATAAGTGCAGTTCTGTCCCTGGCACTGCTGATATCTGACATCATCTGGGTTACAGGAACTCTAATTGGTTTAGGTAGGTCACACAGACACTTTGCAATAATATCATTTATACTTCAAACCATTGTTTACTTTTTGGACCGTGTAGAACGTACATGATTTCCAATGAATTAATATTCTTTTGGTTTAAAACATGGAATGAAACCTGCCTTTCATTTGCACCAATAGCACTTTAGTAGCAGTTAGATGGCACTTACTTATAGCACTTTTGTAGTTTGGCTCTCTTGAAGAAGTTGTTCTTCCACAAGCGATTTGTATTTGGGCGAGTATAATATTTCCAAATGTTTAAACATGTTTCAATACCTGAGGAAAGAATTCAAACAAATAAGTTTTGTAATGTTAAACTTTCACTTCATAATCTTGAAAGAGTTGACAGCTGTCAAGAGACAACGGTTGAATTTAATTAGAATTTGACGCACAGTCTTTGTTTAAAGTATTTTGTGTCAGTTACACACAGAAACTACATGAAAGAATACACAGCAAAGGGAAGTTAAAGTTAAAACCATCTATCAAAACTTCATCTAATCATATATTGTGCACAAAATACTCAACAGAAAGAACAATTGTTTTAAAATGTATAAAATCGTAATTTTCACCTAGATGTGATTGTGTGGTTGTCTTTTTTAGGTGCAACAATGAGTGTGATCCTGGATTTGCCCTATTCCGTTTGCATTTGGATCTCTGCCACAGTAGCCATCATCTACACACTGCTAGGAGGCCTCTACTCTGTCGCCTATACAGACATCATACAGTTAAGCCTCATATTCATCAGTTTGGTGAGTTCCTCCCTTTCTCCACAAACTTTTTTTTTATTGCAACAACCTGGAGCTGTTCAAATATTTTCTTGTATTAGCTTGCACTTTATTGGATTCAACAAAACTTCCCTCAAGGCACAACATCATCTAACTTGTTCTTACTTAACAAAAAAGTGTGTGATGCTTTGCCAAGGTACTGTGCAAAGTCTACAAGCATCTGCTAGTCACATGTACAACTGACACATTATCGAGTAAAATTACATGTTATAAAAAGGTTGAAGTCAGTGGTTCTTTGTCTTTTCTGCAGTGGTTCTGTGTCCCATTCATCTTTATGAACCCCCATTCAACTGACATCACCAAGACGGCTTTCAACTTCACCTACCAGGCCCCCTGGATTGGTTCGGTGGAAAAAGAAAAAGTATGGAGGTGGATTGATAATTTCTTAATATTGGTAAGGGTTACATTTTGACACAGCAGTAAATTAATAAGTGTACATACTCAAATGAATAATGGCTGAGTTCCATTTATCTTCAGCAGTTTAAGAGTCGTGGTATTGTGCACACTGGCTCCCCATGGCTTACTGAGAACAGAATAGAACAGAGCCCTTCTTAGGGTCATCAGTAACACTTCAAAGGAAGGCTCAAATGATGTTTTCGTTCAATAAAATGTACCCTTAAACTGCCACAAAAAAGAATGTGGTGTTATATTTTTCATAAAAGTATAAATATTGATCGGAGGGATCAATACCAGTGCATGAGAGTGATGCTACAGTTTGTATTTTGGTAGAAAACAAAACATCTTCATTTCTAAACACTGGGATCCGTGTTTCTATTGTGTTCTAAATTTGAAACAAATGTTTGAATTTGCCATAAAGGCTTCGATAGAAATGAATGAGGAACAGAGCGAACCTTTTAAGAACAGAAGTGTTTTTTTACTTTAACGTGCAGTCAAAATGTCCTTATGAAACAAGGTTGTCTGAGAACATGATAGTTTTCTTGCCCACCTGGCATTAAACTTTGAGATTGGAAAAGATAATTTGGACATCTCTTTCTTCAGTATATAAGCAGGTTTCTTATTGTTTGGAAAGTGTGTATATAATGCTGATTTTAGTTACATTTATCTGACATATTGTACTGAAAATTAAATTATTATGCAATATGTTAAATTCCACCGTTTGTGGTTTCATGGAAATTAAAAGTGAAGTGAGGCAACAACTACGGACTTATTTCCACTGTGGTCCTTGCCTTTTGTTTTTTCAAAGTCACTGGGTAACCTTGGATATCAAGACTTCCATCAGAGGACGCTGTCAGCTGCCTCATCAACTACAGCAAAGATCACCTGTTTTATTGCAGCTCCCCTCATCTTCATACTAGGGATCCCATCCGTCTTGATCGGGGCAGTGGCCGCTTCAACAGGTAAAACAATTTAATTAAATAGCAAATGTGTAGAGAGACTATGCTAATTCATGACACATCTTTGTCGTCAGATTGGAACTCAACCGCATACGGCTCTGCGACCCCATACGAGCGCGGTGAGGCCAGTCAGGTTCTGCCTATTGCTCTGCAGCACCTCACCCCACACTACATCTCCATCATTGGTATTGGAGCTGTAGCCGCTGCAGTGATGTCATCAACAGACTCGGCTTTATTGTCCGCTGCCTCCATCTTCACATCCAATATCTATAAGAACACACTGAGGACTACGGTGAGAGGAGACCTGAGGGGTAGATTAGACTTGTGGTTATTCCTTTTCTGTTTCAACTTACAGGCTTTTTCCCCTCTGCAGGCATCAGACAGGGAGCTCCAGTGGGTGATCCGTGCCACCGTGGTGTTGGTGGGCTTAGCTGGCACCCTACTCACCTTCTTACACAACAGCATTTTGTTTTTCTGGATTCTGGGGTCAGGTATAACCTACACCATCATGTTCCCTCAACTTGTCTGTGTCCTCTTCTTTTCCATCTCCAATGGCTACGGTTCGACCATGGGCTTGATTATTGGAGTGTTGCTGAGAGTGCTGAGCGGCGAGCCAACAATAGGGTTGCCTGTTGTTCTCCACTTCCCAGGTTGCACACTGGAGAACGGTGTATATGTCCAGCACTCTCCTGTTCAGACGATCTGCATGTTGTCCAATATATTTGCTACTTTATTGTTCTCCTTCCTTGCATCACTGCTCTTCAATATAGGACTGATTCCTGAGAGATGGGACGTATTTAAAGTGAAAATCCAAAAAACGCCCCAAAAAATAATGTTAGTGAGCAATGGCGCAGAGGAGGAGAAACCTGAAGTTTATAATGAGATTGAATTCATGTTGACCACAAATCAGCAGGATTGAAATAAAAAGTATTTACTGTCATGCTGACAGGTTTTTTTTTTTACAGACAAAATACATATATGGTGTAAGAATTTTGAGAGATAATACAATGTTTTAAAGGAGCTGTATTCAACATTCTAAGCATTAATATAGCAGCAAACATCGATTTTTTTTATGTAAAGATATAAAGGAGTAATGTCTTCCTGAGCAGAGAATAAAGTCCCTCTAAGTGTGTTGTTTACCAAACTTTTCCTGCTTTGATGAAGTAGCTGGACCGGCCGTGCGTGCTTTTACTGCACGTGAGTGTGCTATCTTGGTTAGCTCATGGTCGCGAGCTGATCGGTGCACTGTGCTGATGTTGGTAACGCCCGTGTCATCTTTGAATCAACTTTGTTTAATGTCGATACGATGGCTCCAATTGATTGATCAATCATCGGAATCAGAGGACAGCATCTTGGATAACTGCATTTTGAGTTTTGCACTTTCTGAAAAAACAGAGATGAGTCTAGTTTGATATCGTGAAAGAGATTAACTAAATCAAGTGTACAAGGAGATTAAAACAGCGACATTTATTTTTTAATAATTAAATAGATGATGATAATATATGGTACATCTCCTTATCTGGTAATATAGTTTACAGTTATCCCACTTAACATTATAAGATTTTTAATTAAGGTGTTTTTAACCCACAAAAAAACTTGGAAAGAGTGCATGACGCATGAATTAAATATAGCACTGGCATGAGATATTCCTGTATTTATGTGCTGGTAATTCCTGGGTTGGCCTTGTTGTGGCGGTAACGCTGCAAGAAGTCCAAGTTTTGATCTCTTCTCCAGAGAGCGAGGAAGCACCACCAGTACAAACGCAGAACGATTGGCAACGGCCAGAAGTAGTTGTCCGATGATTATCTGTTCTGGATGCGAATAAGGTGAGAAACGTTTCCGTCACACGTGAAGACGCCAACCCCTTCAAGACGAGCGGACATCCTGAACGGAACGAGCGTTAGCTGGTGTGTGGGAAGGTTAGCTAGCTCGGTTAGCTGTAAGCCGCAAACCGTCAACGTTCTGCTGTGACGTGACGTCTCACAACGTTCGTTTAAGCCCGTCAACGTTCGTTTAAGTCCGCCAACGTTCGTTTAAGTCCGCCAACGCAGGTAGGTTGAATACAAAGTAAAGTGGCGTCTCATGTGTGACAAACGCAGCTGCACTAGAGATTAGATATCCAGCTAACGTTACTTGGCAAAATTGACATAGTTCTACAGTTGGGCGCAACGATCCCAGATCCATTCAGGGTGAAACCAGTGAATTTAACAATTTAAAAAAACGTGCACCTGCCAGACTAATTCATTCTAGAAAGCTGCCACTATGCGTGTATTCGTCGTTCGAGAGGTTCTTCTTCTTTGTTTTTTTAATGGCGGTTGACATCTAAAATGCTGTATTACCGCCAACTACTGGATTTAAACTAACATCTCCACTCGCTAAATTTAATGACTCATTCCTACTGCTGCCCATTGTTCTATAAACTCTATATTTCCCAGCTGCTTGATAGAGCCCAAAAGCTTCTCTCACCTGCTGCTTTCCTAGAAACTCACCGCATCGATAATGTTGTCCGGTTTCTTAAATTCTTTCTATTCCCGCAGTATTTAATAACCAGTGCTGAAAAGAAGAAGAAAAAACTGTCGAACCACTTGAGTGCTGCATACAACCAGACCCAGGATTAATGTGTATTTATTAATCTCAACAGCTGATGAGCTCAACTGCAGAAATGGAGGCTGCAGGAGGAGATGAGAGCATGGATGTGTATGGGGAGGCAGCAGAATCAAGCTTTTCTAGACACCGACAGACGTCTGTAAAGTCAGTTTGGACTTCGCTACAGGAAGCGGCCCAAATGAAAACACAAGGGAATATTTTCTACAGGGAGAAGAACATTCGCTCAGCCATTGGCCGTTATCACCGAGCTCTGCTGGTGCTCCGAGGCCTCGACCCTGATGTGATGAAGTCGGTCAAAGGGTTTGGACAGGAGGTGCCTGCTCTTACACCTGAACAGGAGGCTTCACTGAGAAACACACAAGTGGACTGCTACAACAACTTAGCTGGTAGATATTGTCACACATTTGCCAGTGTTGAAAAGTACTATATTTGGCCTAAACATATCTATTTAAGTAGTATCACTTCAAAGAAATATGAGTATCAGCTAAGTAGTTTCATGTAGTTGTCAGTTTTATATTAAGTTCTAATAATGCCCAACCAACAAATCCCTCTGCAATTCAGTGATGCTCCGAAGAGATGACTTCTTTATAATGGAGCTTTTTCATTGGTTGCATTATGAGGAAAATTGCCAGCCGGCTATCATATGTATAATATTATTTATGTATAAATATATCTCTTTCAGCCTGTTTGTTGCAGAAGCAGAGTGTTGACTATTCTCGTGTGCGGGACTACAGCCTGCGGGTGCTGCAGTGGCGACCGGGTGACATCAAAGCACTGTACAGGGCCGGAGTAGCCACTCTGGAGATGGGAGATGCCCACACTGCCAAACAGTACCTCACCCAGGCCTGCAGAGAGCAGCCTAATGGTAAGAAAAAGAGCTAGCACACCAGGGTCCACTTATGCTATCGTCTTGCATGTTGTTTTCACAAATCCTTTTAAGATGGATACTTATCTTGAGTGTGTAATCGGTTCTCATTTGTGATGCTTCCTTTTCTTAGTGCAGTGTATACATACATACAGTTAAATATGAATCTAAAGCCAGTTATCTTAACTCGTCATGAAGTCAGCTCCAACTTTCCACCCACCAGCACTGCTTCAGGTCACTAATTTACACGTTATATCTTGTCACTGATTAAACAAACAAGATATGTTTAATGTGTCCTGTATTAAAGGTCTTTCAAATAAAATATGACGCTCTGCCAAGTTTCTGTTTTTTTCACTCAAAGAACATTTGGTTCTGTCATAGACTTGTTTGGTAAATCTGTCTGTCCTGTGCATAACCCTGCATATTCTTTACTAGTCCTCAGCTCTTGGATAAAGGAAAGTATATTTTTACAAAATAAAACACATTCCTTTTTCTGTCTCAGATGCCAATGTGAGGAAACACCTGCAGAGGGTGGAGGAGAAACTGAGTCAGGATTTACAAAAAGAGAGGGCCATGTACCGAGGCATGTTTCCCCCCAGCGTGAAGAGCAGCCCCGAAGAAGGGATTAAGCAAACCCAGTGAATGAGTTTTAGCCGGCCAGCGAAAGCCACCAAATCCAGCCTCATCCTGAGAGACTCTGTTCAGCCTCAACTGATGACAATCCAACTAAAGATTGTTAACACATCTTGACTAATATTACCTAAAGGTGTTGATCAGGTGAGCATAGGAAAGTAAGACTTGAAAATCACACAGAATGCTGGGAGGCGGTCAAAATGAAACAAAAGATGTCGCTGCTGAAAATAGAAAGGAGAGGATGGGGAAGTTAGTTTCCTAGCAACACGGATGCAAAGCTGTATTTAGTTTGGATATTTCACAAAAATGCCTCTAAAAGCTAAAGTGACACTCTTAATGCACTAAAAGTTCTGATTATGCATTCATGATTGCAGCTGTCTGGTCGGTACTGTGAATGCGATTTTGTGAGTTTAAGTAAAATATTTGGTTTTCTAAATAACACCCGGTCTCTGTCTCTTTAACACAATAGTTTGATTATAAAAGATTAATAATGTATTTCAGGCACAGTGCAAGTTTAGTTATGGTTCTTTTATTATTCATAAGCCATGAGAAGCCACATTTTGTCTCAAATAACTCATCAATATCTTTAATCATTCCACATTCATAAATCCTGAGCACAATATCAAGGTAAAGAGTATTTGCTTGGTTTTGGTCATCATCTGACCAATATGATTGTACTTTAGAGGCACTGCTGCCCTTAAAAAAAGGAATATCACATTCTCACAATAGCTATAATCACTGAACTAGTCACAGAGTAGCATGCAGAAGAATACAGGTACACATTCATACATGGTTACAGGAGGGTTCTGCTTGTAGCTAATGAATTCATATTCAATATCTTAAAGTTGGGCTTGAAGTGTTAAATTCTTTGAAACGACATTCACACTATTAAAAACTCCACTGAAACCCACACTAATAAAGAAGATTTGTAGTTCTTTGCAGCTCCTAAAAGGAATTGTTCCCCAACTTTTCACTGACATAGGGCTCACCCTTGCTACTGTAGGGTGTATAATTTACAATAATACATTGTCAGTGAGGAAAGACTTTAGGTGACAATTAAATCAATTGACTGCAAAGCATCGCAATTATGCTGATGGAAAAATTTGACATTTTGTAGTTTTTTGGGATGCTATAAAAAGTTTCTTTAAAAATGTACAAAAACATCAAGTTGAAGGATGTGAGCAACTAATAGCAGATTTTACAGACTTTCTGTGCCTGAGAGAAACTTTCATCATACAGGCAGTGGATGAAAGGACTAGTACACTAGTATATCTTATAGTATAACTAGTATATCTTATAACCATTATCATAAAACCAGTGTATCTGTAATCAATCATAAGTCATGAAGCTTTAAAATGATGGCATTTTCTTTTACATGAAATATAATACTAACCATCACGGGTGTTTTGAACTTAACGTGTACAAGATGCATTCACTGTGACGGTTCTTTTATTGTACAAGTGTCACTTCTTGGATGGCTTCCTTTTGAGACTCAGGGACCTCATGGAGCCAAACATTCTCCTCCCCAAGTCCCTCAGTGACCGAGAGCGCTGCAGGGGCATCCGTGGAGGAGGAGATGGAGAGAAGGAAGGGGAGGAGAGTGGAGAGAGGGAAAGGCAGCTGCCTTCCAGGCTCTCAGAGCGAGAGAGGTTAAAGAGGCTTGCTGTGGAGGACAGGCGCTTGTCTTCTTCTGCTCTCAGCCGTCTGACGCCTTCGTGTTTGCTGAGGCTCATGCCGCCTGGCCCGACATCTAATGAGGAGACCCAGTGTGGCCGTTTTGGCTGCTCCTCGCTGTGGTTACGTGACACCAGCAAGCCTTGGGACTCGCTTCTGAACAAAGCTCTCCTGGAAAGCCTGAGGCTGGTGCTACGCCTCTCCCCATCTTCCTTTCCCCTTTTCTTTGAGAAGATGGGAGAGTTCTCAACTTTTGGCCTCTTATCATTGCTGCTAGATGAAGCCTTCCCCCTTCGATGCTCCCTCCTCCAACTTCCAACGCTGTTCCTCCTCCACCCGTAGCCATACTCAGCTCTGTCCATCTCCTCTCTTTCGCTTTCAGACTCTTTGCCCCAGAGGCGTCCCTCAAAGCCCCTCCAGAGTTTGTTTGAGGTCTTCCTGGGTGTCTGGGCTGCTGATCGCTCCATCTCCTGCTCCTCAGCCCAATCAGAGCTATAATCTTCTCTCTTGGCGTAGCTGCTTACTGTGGATGCCCGGATCAACTTGTGGGAGGCATGCTTTCCTCTATAAAGCCCCTCCCCCTCCACCCTCTTCCACCCGCCACTACCCCCACTTACTCCCCCACTCTGCCGAAGTGATCCACCCCTTGGATGGATACCACTATGCTCCAATGGAGAGCTCCTTGTATTTGTGCGAGGAAGGGAGCACTGGAAGGGCGCATCCCGGCGGAAAACGGAGAGCGGCGTGGCACCCAGAGGGGATGGCTGGAGAGGCCGGGGAGGGGATCGGCCCCTGGTGGTGGGGCGGGAGGCAGGGGAAGAGGCTGTAGAGGAGGGAAGGTCGGATGGTGAAGGGATCTGTTGGTAGTGGCAGTGTGAGGAGTAGTGGGGAGAGGAAATATGGATGGACTGATACGGGTGTATGGGGCTGCTAGAGTGTGATAGAGGAGGGGTGAGGCTGGACTGGGACTGTGGAGAATGGGTGACACTGAGAGACAGCTGTTTTGGTCTCTGGGGATTCAGGTCTGTCAGTCGAGTATAGTCATGCGACTGATCTGACTGAGCTGTCAAGTGAGTTTTACTGTGACCCCTCACCTCGCCTGCAGTATCTGATTGGAAGCAGTCAATATCCAGCTCCACACCTTGTTCCATCAGTCCAACCACGACAGACCTGGAGAGGCCTGAGAGGCGGGAGATCTCCTCCACCATGGGGGAATCTTCGCTTATCTTGGGACTGGAGTTGGACTCTTGGATGTAGCTACTGCGCTGAGACCTCGGAGCTGATCCGGAATTTGTACCAAACACTGAGGGTCCAGGGTCAGGTGGAGCACCGCCGCTCCAGTCTAATGAGCGACAGAAGCTAGATGATCCAAATCCAGAACTGGGTCCAGACCCGGAAGTGACCTCCAGGGAACTGCGGTGGCTCAGGCTACTTGGACATGTTGAAATGCGAGGGCGGGCCCGAAGTGCTGGGGTGGGTGTAGCAGAGGAGAGAGATGTAGCAGAGGTCGTGGAAGCTGAAGCAAAGTCGCTCTTCAAAGCTCCACAGCTGCCATTTTTGGGATTGTCCACCGTGCCCCGGCTAGAATTTAAACCAGGAGTCAGGTTTAAGTTCAGGTTCAGGTTCAGATTTATGTTCACGTCTTCCCCAGTTGCTGAAGGAAGGTTACCCAGGTTGATTGAATTCCTAGTAGCTTTTTTCCCAGTGGCGCTCAGGCTAATTCTGGCGGAGTTACCCAGCAGTGACTTACAGGGAGTGATGCTGCCTCCTGGCAGGGTGGAGGGTGTACTGCGGCTCTCAAAGGCAGAAAGGGACTGTGTAGAGCCGTGACCTTTGCCAGGAGTACAAAAACCTCTGTGCCTGACTTGACCTGGGGTGGCAGATGAAGTGAGATCGGAGGTGAAGGAGGTTCCCCGACTTTGGTACTGGCGAGCCAGTCGAGAGATGTACTGCTCCAGCTGGGTGAAAGAAGCAGTGGCAGGGGGCTGTTGAGGCTGGAGAAGCAGGGTCGGGTCAGTGTTGGACTCTTGCGGTTCACATATTTGGGGTCCTTCAGGGCTCGGAGAGGCTGATTGCTCCCGACTCTGGGAGGTGAAGAGAGGGCTCTGGAGGGCGACGGCATGCAGCGGGCTGGGGTAGGGGTACACCTCTTTGGTCCGACGGGACACCAGGTCTATGCAGTAGCGAGGGTCCGTCTGGGGGCTTGGATGGAGGGAAGAGAAGGAGGTGGATTCAAGAAGGGGGAGGAGGGAAGACATCAGCGAGTCACCAAGTCCTGAGCAGAGTTCTGACAGGAAGCTCAGACCAGTCGCTTCAATCACATTTTGGACTGTAAGAGACAAGAGAAGAGAATTTCAGACAAAACGTTCATATTAGAGCTCTTCAGGTGTTTATAGCCAGAGCACTCCTTGAAATATCTTCAGTTGACGTTTTGCCAGCTCACCTGAAGCTGGTGTCCCTTCTGCTGGTCCCGTGTCTTCCGGTCTGCTCTGCAGTGCAGGCTGCTGTTGAGGCACACTACTTTCTGACCACAGGACGTCAGTGTTGTCAGCGGGCAGAGGAACCGGCTCACACTGCTTCAGGGGTCTGGCTGCTGGCACCGATCCCCCCTGAGCCGCCTCACTGGACACCGAGTAGCAAGAGTCAGAGAGAGAGCTCCCGCTCACTGAATAGAAACCTGAAAGAGTGAGGAAAGGTTCAGTAGGTTTGTTTCTTATGTTATCTAAATGACAATAGATAACAATTGATTCATTTTAATAATGTAATCCTGATGTAATATATACTCTTTATTTTATTCAAATTAGGGATTATATTTTTCACTTGGTTTTCTTTTTATTTATTACTGCATTACTCGTAATATTTAATTTAACTGTTACATACAGTATGGTGTTAGCTGTTTCATATACCCCTTGTCTATTAAGTCTTTCTTGAGAAGTGAAATCCTGTTTTGTAATTCAGATGTATATACTGTAAAGTGAACCAGGTAGATCAATGAAAACTAGCTAAACAAAGACATCGCCTATAGAAACGCAAACATCAGTCGCATGAATTCCAGTAGAAAGGCGTCACAACACTGGATCCTCTGTGTACTGCAGTCAAAAAAACACAAGCGCAATTTTTGCAATAGCTGCTAAAATATCACAAAATAACTCATTGGAATTCAACATTTGGAGGAATAAAAAGGTGAGAGGCTATGAAACTAACTTCAAGTCTAAAATTCTGAAAAGTTGCCTTTTAGGTTTCAGGTGACCCTTTGCAAGAGAGTAAAGAATTGTAACAAGAAGGCGTGCGTGAGTGCATAGCAGGGAGAGGACTGTCTGAGTTGGGTGGAGAGACACACAGACCACAGTTACAATGAGAGTGGATAAGAGTTTGGCAAGAAAAGCTGACAGTGAATGAGTCAGTGCCAAGTCCCTACAAGTAAATACAAGTTAAAAAGAGCACGGTTAATGTTTAATAGTGCTTCGCTTACACAAGGGGAGCTGGTCAGAGCTGTGGACCAAACACTGAGCCACTGAAAACAAGTGTGTCCCTTTACCTGAACTAGGCCTGGAGTCGCTGTCTAGATGGACCATACCACTGGCATCTGGGGGTGAGAGCAGGTCAGAAGGGACGTCCCAGGACAGAGAGGACCAGCGTGAGTTACCCCCCTTGCAAGATGAGGAGTGGACCGTCCCGTCCCCTGAATTAATGCCACAGTCCTCTGGGCTGGTCTGACTGGGCAATATCACGATATCTGAGGGAGACGGAGCCTTAGAAAAACAAAACAAGACCAGTTAGACCTGAGCAAGTTTGACAAAATCAAATATTACAATGTCTTTGATAAAATATCTAAATGTTGTTACTATGATGATATACACAAACAACATATTTGTCAAAATAATTAGTGATATGGAGGAAAAGGCATCTCGTCATTCAGAAACAACATCTGAGCTATATCAAAATTAGGACATTTGGTCTATTTTGACGTGGATGGGATCGTCTAATCGGTGTAATAGGAATAATAACTCATTATGATACACAGTGCGCGGCTTATTCACTTAAGCAGAAATTCCCCTCTGAGAAAGATTGTAAATTATAGTGAGCATAATTCTCCAGATGTTCATGCATGTTCACATACTAAGATTGGCCCCTCATATACCGCTACTCATCATCTCTTATGAATCTCATCTTGAAAATCAAGACAGCCTCGAGGTGTGCAGCATCAATCATGAGCCGCCTCAACAATCATTTCAACGAGTTGACCTTGAAACGCCTTCTGAAGGAAAGAAGAGTTCAAATGTTACAAACAAGCTCTCTTCTAGTTTATACAACACATGGAAAATACTTAATTTGGAAGTCAAAGCTGGTTCTATTTATAAAAACAGATTGCAGATCCCAAAGTGAATTATGTATGATATTGATTGTTATGCTAATTAAATGCATTTATTTCCACAAACAATATTGAAGAAGCATTGTTTTCACTTCTCATCGCTTGTTACCAGATCTCCTATTTAAATTCAAGTGTTGGCCCATGCCCTAATAGACATATTACCAACGTATTGTATTTTATAAATTGTCTATGTTTTTTTATGTACAATCTTAATCTAAAAAATAGTTGATAACTATAGTTGTCAAATAAAAGTATTGGAGTATAATACTACTACTTACTGAAGTACGTACTTGAGTAAATGTATACTCTTTCCACCACTGACAATAAGGCCGCTGCTTAAAACACAAATGTTGGGATGAATATCCATGATATAACTTATCAGACGCGCTCCGGTGGCGTGACAACGCTTACCAGAACAGTCAGGAATAATGAAATGAGCCCCGACACACACACACACAGACATCACACACACACACACAGACATCACACACACACACACACACACACACACACACACACACACACACACAAACACACACACACAGGCACACACAAACAACAACAACAACCGCCCTGTTAAGTAAAGCAAAGTGCCTCCATTTCCTAGATTAGTAAGCGCTTGGTGAAGAACCCCTCCCTCCCCTCCAATTATCCTCCAAATCCCCAACCCCTCCAGGACAGCAGCCAAGAGGAGCCCCTGCATTAGACTGATCGAGCCCAGACAACAGAAACACTGTGAGTGGCACTGATCAATCCTCCTCTTACTGAGGAAACAATACAGGTAGTGACTCACTGCCGAGGTTGACAGGAGAGAGAGAGGAGGGGCGGGAGGGGGGGTTTAGAAGATAATGGGAGAAGACAGATGACGTAACAAAGAGCAGCCGGAGTGGCAGAAGGGGAAAGGGGGGATGGAATGAGGAGGCAAGGAAGGAAAAGAGAAAGAGTTGAGACTTTGACCTGTCTTCGACTTAACTCCCCTCTGGTTTGTGAGATTAGGAGCTTTTGCTCACTCCGGTCCCCAGTTTTTTTAATTTCCCAGTGAATCTGAAGTGAGTCGAGGCTGAGTGGGTGACCAAAAAAAATTATAAAAAGAGTGAGAGGGACCAAAAACAGAGAGTAATAAGAGTGAGTCACTGAGTGGGGGCGTTGAAGGGAAGGCGAGTAGGGGAGGGGGCGTGCGGTTGCCGGGTGAGAGAGAAGGGCATCTTGAAGGACCCCCACCTCCCCCACACCTCTTGACAAATACTCCCCCCCCCCCCCCCCCCTCCCGCTCCCACTTCTGTAATATCCTTCGAGCCAGCCGCCCCATGCTCACCATAGCTACAGCTGCTCGCTCTCTAACTCTTGCTCGCTTCTCCTCCCACACAGAACCACAACAGCACAACAGGCCCGGTGAAACATTTAACTCTTCCTCAGCCTGAGCACACACACACAATCCGGCCTTGCTGTGACTGCGAACTGTTCTGCCACAAAGTCCCACTCACTGCAAATTCTTCTTACTGCCATAAAAGAACATGTTTGTCTATCTGCACTTGTAAGGGACTCAGCTTAAGTTTTTTTCCCTTCACTTCCGTTAGATGTGTGTATATATCCGTCCTTCATCTCCTCCATATTATCCCCCAACAATATAATGCATTGCACATTACAGGATATAATGTTACACAGAGACCAGCGTATAATCAAATCATAAGAGGCAAGTGGGTGGGGGTCTGCACAGAGCTCTGTAACATGATATTCCTCCATGTGAGGGAGCAGCTCAGCCCCACTGGAACGATATAAAGAAAACATATGGGTCGATTGGACAATAATGCTACAGTAATGGCAGCTGCACAAGCAGCACACCTCCTCTTAATAAGTGCTTTATGTCATTACAGCGAGACAAATGGCAGCGGTTGCCATGTTGAGGCAGAATCATTTGGTCAAACAGGAGCGGGTGCTTGGTGAGAAGTACATGCTTGTTCTACACGGCGCAGTGTTTATTGTTTCATGCATTATAAATGTGGTATTGGAATTAAAAGATAGCCCACGCTGTGCAGCTTCATCTTCACCAGCTGGATGGAGTGATATGTGCTGCAGCTTTTCTAAAACGTTCAGGTGAATCTTTCCTCGCACATAAAAGCATGAGGGTTACAGAGGGTTTTTTCGGTGAGCTCAGAAGGATCCCGAGGCAAGAACCAAGAAACAAAAGCTGTCTCACTCCACAAGTCAGGGTAATGGCTCTCCATGTAAGATGATGCTTTCCAATACCAAACCTAATTTCAAGACAGGCTGCCCTCAGTAAGAGTGCATGCAGCACTGCAGATGGCGTAGAGACTTGTACAAATACTGTGTATTATGGCTGCAAATAACTGTGATCTTTATAGCTGATTTTCTCGATAACATTGATGAGTCATTTGGTCTATAAAACAGCAGATACATGTAAAAAATGTCATCAAATGCTTTGTTTTGATCAGCCGACAGCTCAAAACCCACAGTTATTCATGTTAGTACAAGAAGAGGCAACCAATTTTCACATTTTGGAAGCTGAAACCAATGGATTTTGCGTAATTTTTGCATTAGAAAATTAACAGAATAGTTGCTGATTCATTTTCTGTTTCATGATTAATTTGACTAATGTAATGTAAATTCAAAGTAAGGGAAGCTTTCCAGCATAATCCCTGTTTTCCCCACTCCTGTCCTCATGTGCTTTCTTCAGCGAGAATAATTTTGTTTTGAATACTGAACATTAAACAGCAACAATCCTTGTTTGAACAACTCGGCCTTGACACCATTCTGAAGGCAAGAGGAGTTGCTGAAAAGTGTGAAAAGATTAAAATGTTACAAATAAGTTCTCTTCTAATTTATAAAATATATGTTAAATACTTAATTTGAAATAAATGCTGTTAATGACAAATAAAACAAATGTGTTTTCTTTCCACAAAGAATGTTGAAGATGTATTTCTTGGGGAGTGTTATTGCTTCTTTCAGGAACCTGCGTGCATCACAAACACCAGAACATTGTGGAAAAGATTTTAAATTGTATTTTTTCCCATCACAGATGACACAAACTAGCCATAATCCCAACTCCTACTCGCTCTGGACTATTGAGAGAAATGGTGAATCACATTTCAAGAGTTTAAATCACAAACAAACAAACAAAAACTAAGTGGGTTTCAAGGTAGAGCGCATTATGTTGTCATACAATCCTCTGTTTACAAATATTATTTTTAAAAGAACAAACTGTGTTTGTCAAAGCAGTAAATCATGAATTTTAGGTCAAAAATGAATGTGTTTAGGTATGAAACCCAAAACATCTACTCCCTCGTCCTTGTTTTCTCTCCGGCTGCTGTTTAAACGAGATGTGCTCACTTTTGAAACAACAAAGTACAACTATTTGTTTCCATTTATGCAAATGCTGTGTTTGTGTTGGCGGAGGTCGGCCCGGGCGGAGGGCAGAGGGCCAGCCGGCTCTGCTACACTGGCAGCTCCCTTCAGAGGTGAGAATGAGCAATGCTGCTCGGCCTCTCTGCAGGATATCTCAGCTCCACGGGAGGAACGACAGAGAAGATGTTGGGAGGTGGGCGGCGAGGAAGGCGGAACATTATGAGCCACATTTCCATGCAGATACCCTCCGATGGGTCTGCCATTTCTGTTGCTCGCACTAATAAAAGCAGATTATTATTATCTTCCTCCCCTCAGTGCACTCTGTAGGTGCTTTATTATCATTTTATCAAATAAATACACCGTTCTGCAAAAAGTGACCTCAGCTGTGACCTGTTTTAGACAGAACATGCATTAATGTGCTGCAGGCTGCTGACTAATACGGCTCATTAGTATCAGGCACACACATTCACAGTGTAGCAACACTGTGTGCAAAGTGAACTGGATGAAGTGTCAGTTACTTTCTCAGAATAGCAATAAAATGTTATTAATGCAGCACCAGCAGACTCTGAACACAACACAAACCTGTCATGACACTCGTTTGGAAATGATCCGGAGAAAATCCACGACAGACTGACGAACACACACAGCAACGCAGTCTCTGTGTAATGCAGAGATTTAGGCGGATAGAAAAATATAAGGCAACTCTTTTTTGATGACATTTAAAGAGAAATTTAATGGCTCGAAAAACGATTATTAAAAAGTTGTCGATGTCGTGGTTAGGTGCTGTTATTGTTGCTCCCTTCCGGTTAAAAAAGGGGTGGATTCTGTCGATCCACCCATGTCATGGAGCTTCTGTCCATTTTTCATGAATAATTATTTGAAAGATTCAGTCCTCTAATTGACTAATCAACTCATTTTCAGCTCCAGGTTCAATATATTCTTGCCAATGCCCCTATAAAATAAACTATAACACCTTTTGTTTATAACCAGTACACGAACAGTCACTTACTCTAATTTCCAACTGATTTTACATCAGTTCACAGTTTCAAATATAGTTCATGTTTACAAATAATGGACCAGACCACCAACAGCCTCAGTATCCAGGCCTCCAGCACGGGACCTGCTCACATCCTGTCCTCCATAGCAACCACATTCCCACCACACAAAGGCCTACGTATGCATTTCAGGGGAAGGTTGGGAAATGGGTTACTTTATCTGTGTGTTTGAAGATCACACATCGCAACCTTTCAGATTGAAGACTCCACTGGAGCGCACAAGATTTCAGGATAAAAACTGCACTTTTTGCTCAGGACAACATGACAGACTGTGATGGAGTCTAGACCTTTATATTGTGATTTGAATGCAAACTGGGTGCCAAAGTGACCTTTACAGCCGATGAGCTTACCAGCCAGAGCCAACAAACTGCAGCAGTGTCTGGTGGCTGGCTTGTGTGTTAAAACCTGCACCTGATTTCAGCTCCTGTATCCCACCACATCCTCCTCTCTAACCTTGAGGCAGGGCACAGAGCCAGCCAGACTGAGCTGGTCCTGGTACTCTGACCTCAATGACATTTGCTCCATGGGACGGTCACACACTACTACTGTGTAAAATGACCAGGCAGCATGGATGGCCCCTGGCACCATCTCAGTCGGTTGGGTGCTCAGCCGTCAGCACAGTCATGCGCCGCCGGGCAGCGCTGAAATCTGCCGACCAAGCCGCAGTGGGACCGGCTTGTTGGCAGATCACCATCATCCCCGCATCCATATTTAATAATCCCGTCATGTAAAGCGGCGTGACAGACGCACTGACTGACCTGTTGCCTGCGGGATGTCGCAGAGCCACGCTCGGCTTCCGAGTCGGCGCTCTCCGGGGTTTCGCTCGCCTCCTCCGGCCGCGGCTCTCCGGCTCGGTCCTCCAGAGCGGTGTCCACCATCTCCAGATGTTTGCACCTGAGCAGCTCCAGCTCCAGCACCCCAGCGAGCGTCGCTTTGAGGCGCTCTCCGATGCGGACGCGATCGGTGCCCGTCCACAGCGAGTTCACGCAGCCGCGGCTGCCGGCCATCCTCGTCGGGGTGCCGCCGGGCAGGCGGGACCAGAGCGCACCGCTGACCGCCGCTCAGTTGCTCAGTTGCCGTGCAAATTGACGAGGGGGAACGAGTGAGCTACGGTGCGGCTCCAGGTTGAGCAACACGGGTCCGGACGGGCGATAGCAACATAGTAGCCGCTTGACTTAACGCGATACGCAAAATGTGACCACCATCACTAACGCGCCATGCAGCCCGCAGCTTCGGGCGGACTGGCACGAGACCAGTACGAATGAATCCAGCGGCACACTGGCGCAGCATCAACGAGCCTCGTCTTCATTTGCTGTTGACAACCCTTCCCTGATGTCACTTATAAGCTTCCCGGTCCAGTGGAGTTACCATGGTGCTGTGCTCCTGCACGCGGCGTCCCCACTGAGACAATGCAACAGACTGAAGGAGCTGATAACGTTACATGCGGGAGCGGGCAGGGGGAGGAGCCGCTGCACTAGAGCTGCACGCGGATTGGACGGGGAAGTTTTTCGAATGGACGCATAGAAAGAAAATCCCCACGCTTGTCCGACTCATACTTTGCTGTGCAGGATACCAGTTGACACATAACTCACATTCCTCTCGTGTTCCCATGAAGGTAGTGAGTTGACAACGTGACCTCATCATGCTCTGGAGTAATGTCCTTTTGAACGCGATACTACAGTTGGGCTGTAAACATGCCGGCTGCACTATATGTCCCCTGAGGGCCCCAAGGCTCAAGCAATTCAACATTAGTCAGGTAGTGCACCTTTTTTAAAGGTATTTTGTCAGACACAATTGAAAATGTCATGGTTATGATAGTTTTAATTTATCACTGAGTATTTTTAATTTATTACTGGGACACTTGAAAATAAATGTTTGTGTTATTTATTAACGCCTGTACTTTTTCTCTATTGATGATGAAGTTAAGTGTCCCCAGTGAAAGAAGGCATATTAAGTGTCCCCAGTGAAAGAAGGCCCTCAGGGGATATATATATATATATATATATATATATATATATATATATATATATATATATATATATATATATATATATATATATATATATATATATATATATATATATATGTATATATATACACATATATATATATATATATATATATATATATATATATATATATATATATATATAAAGAAATAATATATATATGATTATTATTATTTTTTATTTTTTTAAATAATATATTATTATTCTCTTTATCATGTGGCCCTTTCTTTAACAACATACCGGTGTCAAGTGTCAAAATGTAGTTTTAACTTATTGAAATTTATGTTGTGTTCAAATGGAGTACAGTCCTAAATAATGCTCTTTTTAATCAAATTACCACAAACTAATTGCCTAACGGCAGATGTTCTCTTATTCTTTTAGTAAGAAGACTCAAAAGTAATGCAAACTATTATTATTATTATTATTATTATTATTATTATTATTATTATTATTATTATTATTATTATTATTATTATTATTATTGTCGACTCTGCTTTATTTCTGCTATTTTGGTTAATACAAACTTGATGGCAATTGCATTTATATTCTTTCCATTGATGACTACCAGCATGTCAAAGTCAACAAAGTTTAGAAAACTCCAAAAGTAAAGAGTCTTCAATTTGAAAAAAAAAAACAGCCAATCATGAATCTGTATGGTGGATGTGCTCGGTGCTGTACACGTTTCAACCAGCAGAGGGCGGTCTTCATCTACAACAGAGCATCCGTTTCTACAATGTTTTACATAACTAAATTGAATTATATGTGTGTTTACTTACCTCATTATATCCCTAAACAGACAGCAGAAACTGCCTCCATTCGTGTACGAATATTAATCAAAGCATCAAATTAAAAGTACTCATGCAGAATGACCCATATTATAATAATTTGTATCATGTTATTGGATTTTAAAAGATAGATTTATTAACAATTTTTGAAGCTGGTATTCAAATTATTTAAATTGAATATTTTAAATTTAAATTATTATTTATACTTTTTATGCTTGTTAGTTTCAAGTAATCAATAAAGTGTTATATTCTTTACAATTTTACATCAGAATTTATTTGATTATTATTGTACAATTATATTTTGTATTGTTAATCTGAACCTGCAAAGTAACTAATATTACCAAATCATTGTAGCTCCCTAGTTCATACGTCCCTCTGAAATGGAACAGAAGATAAAGTACAAGACAGTGAAAATACCTAATTAAAGTATTACTATCCAAAATATGTATAGTGCAGCAGCGTATTATGTATATAGTCTGTTACTTACTTTCCACCACTGCCCACAGACCAGACTTCAAGTTCTGCTCGGGAAGAAATAAATTAAAGTAAATGTGACAATGGGCCAGTAAATAAATAATAGTAGATTAAAAAAAAAAACAGAAATGGAAGATATTTACATCCTATTACAGTTTGAGCATTCTGCACCAGCATTGAAACCTCCACATGGCTATCAGACAGTGAGGTCAAAGGTCAGAGAAACCTCATGATCAAAGTGGTAACAGGTGTCCATGTGGGTCCATGTGTGCCCGAATCATTAATGTCATGTGGTGTTTATGCTCCTCACATGTTGTGCTGCCCTCATCACGCTCCTGTCTTCATGTTTGTACCCCTCTGTGTGAATGTGTACTTGACAGCAGCACCCAATATCACCAGTAGATGTGAGAATGCCCAGTGAGATAACCAGTACATGCGAATCTGCCGCCACACACGCTGCCCACCAGGACGAGGAGTGTGTCTTTGATTGCGTGAAACACACTTTGACTCCTCCCTGCTCCGTCTTCTATAAAACACTAGATGTCTGAGCAGCATAGTGGGGTTTGCTGACTTCCACCCGAGGGGACTTCACTGTCAGCCCGGGCAAGACTACCACCACGCTTCCATCACCGCTGGACTACGCAAACCGCCCTAACCAAACAACAAACAAGCATGGCTCCTTTTGAAAAATCCATGGAGATGATGCCTTTCAAGCAGAGGAAATGCCTTGGTACGTACATTTGTTTCTTGTTTTGTTTTTTAACTCTCCCTATGACGCTGCATAAAACACTCCACACTATTTCTTTTTAGAAACAAGAAAAGATGAAGTGTGCACGATACGGTCTAAATTCCCTAACAAACTGCCTGTAAGTTGGTTTTCCGTACACACACAATGTATTTAATCATCAGTTTCACACTTTAATTGTGCATGTGATGGGCCCGCCTGACCCCAGATATGTTTTGCTCTCAGGTAATAGTTGAACGTTACATTCGTGAAAAGACTCTCCCCCTGCTGGACAAAACTAAGTTCCTGGTTCCCTTCGAGCTGACCTTGGGTCAGTTCCTCTGTCTGCTCAGGTAAATGATTCGGGACAATTTGTGCTTGTGGAACCGACAGACTTTCTGAAGACTCTTCTTCTTTCTCAACCAACTTGTTTTGGAGTTTTCTAGCCTTTTTCTTCTCAATCCAACCCTCCCTTTTCTACACTTTTCTCACCAAAGCTGTCAGATTTGGCGCTGTTCTCTGCATGCCTCCCACCTCCTCTAGCTGAAAAATAAGTTGTTTTCCATCCACCTCCAACTGCCTCTCTATTTCTTTCAGGAATAAGATTTCATTGGAGTCCACGCAAGCTCTGTTCCTCCTGGTGGCAGAGAAGAGCATGTCCTGCATGTCTTCCAGCATGGGTGAAGTGTATTCCCACCACAGCGACACTGACGGCTTCCTCTACATCACCTATGCCTCGCAGGACGTGTTCGGAGCCCCTCAGCCAGCAGCCAGGTTGGCCAGCTGAGTCTGAAGCAGATCAAATGAACTGAACCAACGGAGGTGACAACAAACAACCAAACTGGAGGGAAAAAGAGCCAAGCAGCCACACACTGCATTTCAGCCTACCTCATGAAACCGTCTGGACTTTCAAACACAGCATGTCCCTGTTAATTTATGCTCCTCGGCTCGCTATAAGCAGACTGGAGCAGACAGACTCGCCCTGATGATTTGTTGTAGACAGATTGATTGTTTGATTGGCAAGTCAATACAGATGCAACAGTTGTTTGTAAGCATTATCTGTTGCTTTAAGTCTTCACTGGTTGAGAATGTCAATATTTACTCTCTAAATACATCAGAAATATTGAGCTTCAATGCAAACAAACCTGTTGTAACATTTCTGTTATTCCAGTTCAGTGTAAAACCAGCTCCTCCCTCTCTGCTTTTTACAAACAGGGACGATGTCTTGCTGGTTATCAGACTCCTTTTCAGCACTTATCTCCACTTCTTCCTCTCCTTTCCTTGATTGCCTCTTCATCCTTGTCTTCCCTTAAAAATGTGAAACTGTCCTGCGGACACTTGAGATGCACTCATTCAAAACATGAATGTCAAATGAATGCTGCTCTGTATCCAACTGCCAGCATTGCACACAAATAAATCCTTGTCCTTTTAATCTAATGACTTTGTGTGATATTTGACTTTAGTTCATAAAATATACTGTGGGGTAAAAGTGTATGTGAAGCTTTTGAAAGATAGTCCCTTCAAAATCTCAACTTTTCAAGGGACAACTGTGGTTTTTAGTTTGCACTCCAGATGCTTGTAGATCATTGCGCAGAGCTTGAAAGGGTTACACAAGTTCCCAAAGCACAGAGATACAGTTTAATCCCTCATGTTAAAGTAAAGCATCAAAAATAGACATTGTTTCATAAGGCTCCACTCACAGTTGTGTACTCAGATTGTACTGAACACACACACGCAGGTGCCTCATTCCTCACCTGCTTCTGAGAAGCAGCACTCCCTCCACATGACTGTGCTACATAAGCCCGACCCAGTCAACTATCTGCAGAGGTCAGTGTGTCAGAGGGCCGAGGGGATTATTTTTAGAGGGAGAAGTCCCAAATGTGACTCAAAACACTGAAGCGGGAGAAGAAAAAAGCGGGGAGAGTGACAGGAATACAAATGAAAAACAATGAAACTTAGGAAAAAGATAAACACGTAGAAGAAAAGAGGGGAAAAGAGATGGAGGGGAGATAGCCACGTCCGAACAGAGGACGACAGGAAAAAGGAAACCCTGTATAGGAGAGACATACAGTGGGGGAGTGGGACAGCTATCCAAACACACAGGCACGTACAGTCACTTCACACCACTGTGGGCATTCAAGCAGCTCTCCGTCAATAAATTATCATACCAGAACAAGAGCAGCCCAGAACTGTGACTTATCTAATGCTGTCAGTACTCATCAAGACAGACTGCAGCGGCTGTAGATTTTACAAAGTGACTGTTAGCGTTATATAGCACGACATTTTTTGGAACGTTGAATTACGCTGAAAATGTAGAACAATCTCAAATGAGATTTTACACTTTTATAATTTTTTCACACAAAATGATAAATTTGCCTGAACTTCTACGCAATAGTTCACTTTTTGTCTCATTAAAGACAATATTTCAACCACTTGTAAGTTTACGTTAGTAAGCCACAGTAATGCTGGAAAGTGCATAACATGAGATAACAATTTAATGTAACAGAGACTCCGTAATTACATTTGACAGAAACCGAAACATTTATTTAATGTAGGGCGTAAATAAGATGCTTTTAATCTACTTTATATCTGTTTTTACATCTTTATTATAATGTATGAATACTGACTTTGATACATTTTATCCTTTAGATCCCACCTCTATCATGATCCTGAACTACACTCTCTATAGAAGTCTGTCGCACATGTTTCATAATCTGTAACTATTGTGTTAGAACATGAGTCGATCCAAACACAATACCTCTAGTAACTTATCAAGACAGGCTTGGACTTTATCAAAAGGAACAGCTGGAGAACATCAGTGTTTTTGATTCTGACTGATGATCCAGTGAGTCATTGTGCAGAGTTTCCTCCACGGAGGGCTGAGTGTGGCGATGAGGGAGAGAAGCATGACCGAGTGCAACGTGAAAATGAAACATTCAAAAACTTAGAAAACAACCAAGTCCCGCCTTGATGTCGAGGCTGAAAAAGATGGGCAACTTATTGCACATCTTTCCATCAGATGTGAAAACATGTAAACCGATAGTGTGAGAGTATCTACACATTGTGTCCTTGCTTTAATAACCTGGATGCTACTCCATAGATTAACAAGGTTCCTACAAATCAGAGAAAGTCACAAGTGTCTGTTTCTGCCGCTGGTTTCAATATGCACTCAAAAATATGCAGCGGCAACTTGTATTATAGGCAAATGGTCTTATATGTCCTGTGACAATGCTGTCAATGACTCTTTCTGTCCTACAGAGGGCAGTATACCATATTCAAACTGTCAAAATTAGAGCATTTCAAAATAAAACTCTTAATGACCTCTGGGTGACACAGTCCTTAACATGACCCTCAATGAGACTTTAAAGCCAAACAACCAGTATTTTCCCAATTTAAAATAGTGTCTCTTTCAGTGAGACTTTCTTCTGAGAATCAAAGACCTGATGAACCACAATCAATGTTGTATATCAGAGAAAGATTTAATAAAAATCCACATTACCACAAGTCAGATGGTACAGTAATCATTTTTATTTATCTGGCAAAATAATAAAAAGGGAAGCATTTGGAAAGAGTCAAAGTTAACAGTCAGGAAATACAAAAATATAGATAAAACAATTATAACAGCTGTTTTGATTGATTTCCTCTTACACTCTCCAAATGGAAAAAAAAACTATATTTCTTTGGATCAACATATAATATGAACTGAATGCTTCGAAGACATCTTTTACACAGGATGCACAAATCCATGTTCAGCCCATAATGCAAACTCCATCTACCCATCAGTTCAGTTCATGATCTCATGATGAACTGATGGGAACATGAATAGATAATGTGCCCTCTCCTCCCCTCATTGATTTCTAATAGATACCTAAATATTATCCCCTAATGCACAAAGATGGACCTGCCCTCCCTCGCACCTCCCCCCTGATCCCCTCCAGTCTCTCTCTGGTGAAAAAGATCACAGCGATACCTCCTTGTGGCGTGTCAGGAAGCCTGGAGACTCGCAGCTTGATGGAGGACGATGCTGTTCATGCTTGTGGTTGGACTTTTGTCTGGAGAGTCCTGAACGTGATGCAAAGCGTTGACGTGGCTGGTCTCCAGGCTGCCCTCTCCCATCTCCTCCTCTAGTCTTCCATGGGTAAGGTGCGTTTGGACGGGGGCACCAAGTGTCCAGGGAGCGAGGGCGGCAGCTCGTGGCCCTCCAGCTTCACTTTGATCAGGTGGTTGGCCAGGGCAAACTCCTCGTCATCAAGGAGGCCATCTTTATCCACGTCTGCTAGCTTCCAGATCTTTCCCAGGACCGTGTTGGGCAGCTTGGACTTCAGCATCTCCTTCTTGGCTGCAGCGCCGGAGACTTTGCCATTAATGGGAGAAAGGGTGTAGAAGATCTCATCATATGTAGGCTTGTCGCGACCCACCACCCACTCCAGCTCATCGATGCCTTCGCTGGCGCCCTCTCCATAGCCATGGCCAAAGGGTCCACTCATGGTTCCCTCAAAAGCTCCACCCTTGACGGACTGGCTGGGCATGGCGGCCTCTTCCTGGCGCACCATGGCCATAAGACGGGCAATGTCGTTGGCCAGCATGTCCTCCACTGCCTCCAGCAGCTTGGGCTTCAGTGGTGCGAACTTAGTGAAGTCCTGGGCATTCAGTTGCTCCTGGAGGGATGGAGGGTTGAGAGAAAACAGGAATTGGTGATAGAAATAGATCAGTCTTCAATGGCTAGCAATGGGTGTAGCATACAAGAAGCAGGATTTCCTGACAAACCAGGAAAAATAAATCTCATCCCGTCCTGGCCCATCCTGGAGGGTAAGGGCAGGAAAGAAGGGTAAAGATGTGAAGAGAGTAAAGGTTGGAAGGTCATTCTACTCTGAACCGTTTGTGTCTAAACCCTCCATGTAGCACGCACAAGAAGAAGTTGTTTTTTCATCAAATATGTAACACTGACTAACCCTCAAACAACGATTTGTATGAAATCCATGAAAAATGTACTCCTTATGTTGTGTGTGTTTTCCTACAAAAGCCAGCATCTATTTCCACTCATTATCATATAGTCTTTTCAAAATAAACTTCCTTCAGCCTTTACAGGAAACTCAGTTAGATTTACATACAAAATATTTTCGTGGTATATGCATCTATTACAGCAAAATATTTTTGCTTTGCTTTTTCAATGAATGCTGGAGGAGACCAGCCGGCACTGATGGCATATTAGTCTATTGTGAAGGCGTCTGGATTTATCTTGTTGTTAATCCTACCTGCATCTTGGCCAGGTTTGGGAAATCTCCAGGTGAGATCTGGTGCTCCTTCTCAATCTTATGGTAGATCTCTCCCAGGTTGGCTATCAGCTCCTTCTTCTTGGACTCCTTCCCAAACATCGCCGGCATGTCTTTTTTCAGAGAGCTGATGATATAGGCCTGTACCTAAACACCATGAAGGAAACAGAACAAACATACTTTCAGTGAGTATTGAAACTGGGTTTTAGGGTTTAAGGATATATATATATATTGTATATGAATTTGACCCCAAATTAACATCTGAATCAGAGGCCTCTCCCTCCACTCAAAAAAGTGTTTGGATTATTTTTTATTTTATTTGGATGTTTAAGCTTCACTGTGAAGAATGATCCATGTGTCTGACACTAGAAGTCTGTTTTCACATTGATCTGCCGTAGGACGAAACTTTCTATGTATTCACCTTAAATCTGATTGTGTTTGTACAATTTTGTGACATCACAACAAGTCTGGAAGCAAATCATGGTCCTGTATGCAAACGTGATGTTGAAATTGGAAATCTACAGAAAACACACACAGTGAAGGACTGAATGAAGAATATAGTGTCCAGCAGTTGAACTTAAAAAAAAAGGATTTATAGATGCTGGATGTTTCAAGAGGAAAAAAAGAGAAGATGCAACTTTAAGGGCAAGTAATTCTCAAAATATTGAGTTGATCAAACCTTTTGTGTAAAAAAGTATTTCATCTGTTTCTTAGGACGGTTCTAATGTGGTGAAAGTATAAAATATGCATAAAGACCGTTAGCAGAAGTAACAAATAATCCCTCTTCCTTTGTGGTTTATCAAATACTCATAAGATTGTACTCACTTCTTCCTTTGCTTAGTGAAGAAAAAACACAAAGTTGCATAAATCTGTTTTTTTTTTTGTATCATCCCCATCTTGTGTGACTGGAGGACAGAGGGCAGTGATGTGAGAATGATTTAGACCGAGATGCAACTTACTAATCAGGTGTTTTTTTTAGCCACTCTAGCAGCATGGAGCGTGAGAAGTAATGTCTCTCTGTTGGTCCACCACATTGATTCTGACCTGAACTATTGGATGAATTCAATGAAATTATCCTTTAGCTAAAAGCACGGCTGTGGCTAACGGAGCCACTAGCATGTCTGTAAACCATTCATGCATTCCTATACTCATACTATTATACTATTTAGTATGGCATAAAATTATACACAGTTTTTTCAAATTCAGTATTTCTCAGAAATATCAGGATGTCCTGCTGTATCCGTTCGCATTTTGCATACGTTTTTTTTTGTTGCTATTCTGACCCACAATCCTTTGCGCAGCAAAAAAAAAAGTCACAGTTACTAAGCCGACGAAAGCGCACAGACAGACGACAGCCTGATGACAGCTCACTGACAGCAATTAAAAAGAAAAAGTGTTTAATTTGGCACTCAGACTTGGTCTTGTTCTAACTGACCTTGGCGAGGCGGGCTCGTTTGATGAGGTCATTGAGTTTGCGAAGAGCTGCGTTACGTGGCAACGATTGGATGTCCAAGAACAGGTCCTGCTCCTCTGCTTCAAACAACTTCCTGTTGTCTGGGACCAACAGGGGCTGGGCCCAGAATGACCCGATGTACACACGCACCACCTGGAATTAAGTTTGCACAAGTCAACCTCCATTAATCTCTGCTGTTCATTAGGTTACACTTAACTGACACACCCACACAAGATGAAATAAGTCACATCCATGACACTGCAATCTGCAAAATATGTTTGTCTATTAAAAACACACATACTGCGAGATTTTTAAAATGTATGTGTTCTCTGCTTCACAATACAACACACACTCAAAGTCAATGAATAATTCTCAAGATAATCCAAAGGTTCTTCTTAGATGGGTTAATGAATATGGCCCAAAATCAAACATTAACTAAACAATCAGGTAAAAATCATAGGGTGAGCTAGGTCACATGATATCAAGTTTTTTCTTTTTTACAATGACAGACTGAGAATATTAACAGAAATCATTTTAAAATCTGTCACTTTAAATGACTCTTTCCTTGTAAAAGTCACGTGACCTCTGTCCAGAGGAGCAAAGATACCAGCCAAAATGTTCCCTTGAAACATCAATGTTTCAGTCCCAGAACCGAATGAGATCAAAACGTTCATTTTAAAATAAATCTGTGGATCACATAAGCTAAAAAAGAAAAATGAATGCTTTTCACCTCAGGTGTGTTGATGATTTTTCCCAAAGACCACATCAGAGCTCCATAGACCCTCATCAGCTGCTGGGTGCTGATCTGGTCTGCTTTGTTCAGCACCACGCGCATTTTGTCCTCATGGTTCTTTAGAGCTCGGATGACCTCGGAGAACTCGTCTGAGATGTCCAGCTTGTGAGCGTCGAACAGAAGGATGATGCGGTCGACTCGCTCTGCAAACCACTCCAGCACTGCGGCGAAGTCGTAGCCTGGGGAGAGAGACCAGCAGATTAAAGACGGGATCTTACGGTCTGAATGACCCGTCACTGGCTGTGTGCAGTCGATTCACTGGCTCTTTTCCCCAATCGAAAAAGACAGAATAACATTGCATTTTTATGTATTAAAACAACATCTGACATTAGTTTTCAAAAAGAATATTGCACCACTGTAACACATGGAGAGTGAGGACAGATTATTTTGAGTCCTACAAGACCTTTTAAGCAAATACTTCAATATTTACTTTAAAAATGTTTTATTGTGACATTCAAAACTTACAAACAAAACCGACCATTCTGGTTTGGAGAAGTACAAGCGTTGAACCTGACAAAGAGCGCCAAGGCTCAAATCGGTTAATAAATTGTCGGCACAAAAGGTGTAATTGTGAGTTTTAAGTTCATATTGCAAGTCCTGTTGATCCACTAATGTTTAGTTAAGGGCCTTCAGTAGTCAGGACATTTCTTCCAGGTTATTTATTAACTAGTTTTACTGAGACAGCAGGAGAGGCGTATGAAGGTAAAGACAGTTTGAAGTCCATTTGGGAAAGCTACAGCATATATTAGGAATTAAATTAACTCTTATCAGGGACAGGTTTCAGCTGTGGGCCTTATAAGAAACAAGCTTGATAGTAATGGAAGCAAAAAAAAATTAAGCAAGAGAGCAAACAGTTGAGACAGACAGGAAGTTCAAGTGTTAAGATAAAATGCTATGCTGTGTCAGTGATGACAACACCCAAAAGTGCAGAGCCTGAGGTGGAGTACAGAAACCTAATGTACGGTTCACTTTCTCTGGTTATTTGAGAAACGAGAGGACAAAGTAAAATTACATATAACAGACTTTCCTTTGCCTCAAGGGACAGAAGAGGGAGTAAGGAAGAGAGACTTATGGTTCTGATTAACATCTGTGTCATCTGATCAGAGAAGAATGCAGTTGCTCTAAAAGCTCATCTCGGCTGTCGCACAATCAGCGGTAGATCTGCTGCACATGCATTCCAACATAGCTGGCTTTTGTCTGTGTCTGAGCACATGTATACAAAAGAGACAAAATGAGACTAATATAGATAAAAACAGCAGAGAAGGTGAGAGGGAGAGAAAGAGAGAGATTGAGATACCCCACTTATAAACTATAATGAGAGACTGTGGGCAAGTAAAAGTGAAAGTAAAAGTGAGAAGTTAATGAAATAAGAGATGACAGAGAGGAGGGTTGCAGGAAAACACCTTCGACATCAAGTATGGGCCTGTTTGTGCCCATGACGACATGTGAAAGCAGAGAGGGATAAAAGGGGAATATTTAAAGTCCAAGATCCCAGAGGGAGCCCGCTGAGGACATTTGTTCATTCTCTCTCTCGTCTGTTTTTAACACATGGGTCAGGGAATCAGACAGAGAGACAGCTGCTCAAGTGTAGACTTACTTATAGCACATAGCATCGACAACTGACGGACAGGGATACACCCGTAAGCTCATGACAAATCTGGACTTATAATCATGTGCCAATCATTGACAGAGAGCGGAGAAGTGGAATGATACAGCTGTAGTCTGGTTCAGAAACAGAAACTCCTCCCAAAATAATCTCAATTTCCCAGAACACAAACGGCCCTTCAGTTTACAATAATGTAAAACAATGATTAGCTAAAAGTCTGACTGGCTGACACAATCAATTATCAAAATGGTTGCCAATTAATTTGGTGTCGATCAAAAAAAATAATTATTTACCGTTTTATTGAGTGATTATTCAAGCATGTAAAAACAACTATACGTGGTTAGCAAACAATATATAAAATGTTAATTTGTGAGCTTTATTTTTACTTAATTTTGTCAGCATTGAGCCTGTTTCCAGCTTTAATGCTGAGCAAAGCCAACTGTCTCTTTTAGTAGCTTCATATCTAGTGTACAGACATGAGAGCGGTATTTATCTTTTGATCCAACTCTGGGCATGTCAAACTACTCCTTAAAACAAAAAACGTACAGAGGTACGGTATGGCCAAAAGATCTAAAAGTTTAAAATTAGCTTCTGACAAATCTATTTTTTATGTCTGCTAAACTGGCTGAATGCTGTTAAAACAGGTCATTACACATGTCAAGTCATCAGCAACTATTGTGGGAAAGACGCCAACCAGTTCTGCAAAATCACAGTTTCGTTATAGTTTTTACTCTGTAGTTCTCTATGGAACAAGCTCTGAACGACACTTACATGCTGACTTCAGCAAAAATGAATAAAAAGCATTATGCAATCACAACTTCATTGTCTCTAAATATTAAGCTGGCTGTAGCCGCGTGCGCACATACACCTGTTTATATATTACACAGTGAGTACAGTATATCTGTGTAGTACAGTATTGTATCCATGTTTATATAAAAACAATTAAGAGGATAGTGTGTGTGTGTGTGTGTGTGTGTGTGTGTGTGTGTGTGTGTGTGTGTGTGTGTGTGTGTGTCTGTTCTGTTCTCTAGAATGCAAGTATGTACGGATAGAAACAAAACTGTTATGAGGTGCCGGATTTTGTCTGCTCCTGTTTTTGAAAGGAGTCACCTCGATACAATTCAGTTTTTTGATTCATACGGACACTCTTTGTTTTAAAATCAGCACTCATTTATGTGTGTATGTTTGCAATTGCTTGCTTGTTATCTACAATGCTTTGGCAACAATCCATACTCTGTCTCTCATCTGCTTCTCATTAGGGCTGCAACTAACTATTTTCCTTACCTGTTAATTATTCATTATTAATTGATTAATTGTTTTGTCTATGAGTTGTAGGTAAATGATAAAAAAAAATACCCCCAAAAATGTAGTAAAGACCAAAGTAATTGCATAATTTGAGCTTTGGATCAGAAACTAAGAGATATATAATTATTAGTTTAATAAAAGAGAGTAAAAGAAGCAGATCCTCATGTGGAGAAGCTATAACGAAAATACTGTTTACTGTGTATTGTGGGAAATATAAGGACTATGTATCAGCTCTGAGGTAGGGGTCAGGGGGAGCAGTCTTGAGAAACTCTCTGCTATTTTTGACATTTGACTCCACTTCCTTTCCCTCAATTACACAAAAACTCTTGTATGTGTGCTTCCTCTTAAAAGGGGCTCAAATCAGGTAGAAAAAGCAGAAGCTGTGTTCAGCTGTACTGTTATCTTCCGAGTTCTCAGTTCTGTAGAATCATCAAAAATAAAACAAAAAAACTGTGTATGTAGCAACTCTTAAGACAGCCTGAAGGTCACAGAATTGTTGGAGCATGTGGACAAATAGATAAATGTATTCATTGATTTATTTCCACAGTGCATAGGGAAATGACTCAAGGGAAAGATGTCAAGTGGTAAATGATGCAACACAGGGCAAATGGAGAGGAAATGTTTTCGATCACTGACGCTCATTATATCTTTTTATATAAACCTAGATACAGGCCGATCTGAAAACAGAAAGAAAAACAAAAATGAGGGCAGGATGTGGAAGAGGATGGTGCTGTAGAAATCTACAGGTACAGAGACAGGAAATGAACTTCAAAGTGCTCTGTGCCCTCTCCTTGCTTATTGACATGCTGTTTTACATTAACTGTTTGTGACGATTTGACCCGAGGGTGTTGAGAGTTAATTACAGGTTTGACAGGACTAAACGCTAAACTGCTAACTGTTGACTGTAGAGCACATGCCAAACAGAAATACTAGGAAGAGACTTAAAGAAAGGAAGAGTATGTTGGTCAATAAAGCAGGTTTTTTCTTTTTCTATTTGAACATGTGACTTCCTGTGGGTTTGTTTCGCATGTACGTCATTATAGTATTTCAGAGGGTTTTGAGCAGAGAGGGTGTGGCTCTGCTAAACCATGATAGTACTAGTGACTAAGTGAGTGAGAGAGTGAGTAAAGTGTGAGTGTGTTCATCAGTCAGACCTCTGCTTATTCTCTGTTTCTCCCCAGACAGAATTCCAGGAGTATCGATGATGCTGATGCTCTCCAGGACGGGGTTAGGCATCTGGGCACACATGAACCTGCCGAGAACATACAGTAATGAGAGAGGGGACAGTGAAGGGCACAGAGGGGAGAAAGGGAAAGTAAAAGAGAGCGGAAACAGAAAGTGAGAATAAAGAGTATGAGGATAGGGGGAGAGAGGGAGGGTGGGAGAAATGAAAGAAGAAGAAAACAGTTGGGTGAGTGTTTATACATAAGCTTGGCATTAAACAGACATTCTGGAGTTTTCAGTCACAACCTTCTGGCTCTCTGGCACCAACGTTAGTGGAATACCTTTGCTGTAAAGTCACACAGCGAGAACACAAAGTAGCAGTGGGAGGGAAGGACCGGTTTGGGTTCAGGGAGCTGCACCAGCCCATTTTAAGAAATCCTTCAAGTTGTCCACATGTAGGCCTTTATAATAGGTAAACCAGACTTTTTCCACACATCAGATGCCTGGTGTTTAATTTAACTTTGAAACTAGGGCTGCAACTAACAGTAATGATAATAATTGATTAATCTCGCTACATATTTCTTTATTTATAATGAAGCATTTGGGCTGTAAAATGTCAGACAATAGTGAAAGCTGTCCGTCACAATTTCCTAAAGTCCAGGAGGATGTCTTCAAATTGATTGCTTTGTCAAGGTTAAAAAAACAACTATGATATTCAGTTCGTAACATAAGACAAAGTAAAGCACCAAATCCTTAAATTTTAAAAAGTGGAACCATTGACCTTTCAGCAACTTTTATTTTAAAAGGCTGAAGATTTAGATTATTACTTGATTATCAAAAAAGTTGCCTATTTATTCGCTGTCGGTCGACAAATGTATATATTAAATAGTAGTTTCAGCTCTCAACTCTTCTGTAAAAAAAACATGCGACTATATGATTCAAATTTTCCGAACAGTGTGTGTGTGGGGTTGGGGGGAGGGCTTGCTTGTAGGAGGTAACCATTGATGTAGGAATGTTAGTGATGCACTGGTACAATACATTATAGGTTATGAATAGTTATTTCCCAAACAACATAATTCACTACACAATGGCCTCCTGTAAGCTGGGACATTTAGGTTTGAACTATAAAAGGGGGGTGTTGCTCTCCAACAATAATCGAGCCAAGGCGCGCACGCACACACACGTACACACGTACACACACACACACACACACACACACACACACACGCACACACACACGCACTAAAGTATGAGATGAGTGGTTTTGCTTAAACCCATGGTGTCTCACTCAGGACAAAGAAAGTGATTGTAAGACACCAAACAGCTCCGAATACTAGTTCTCGCTCTGCTGCCCGTTCACTCATTCTGAACTGATACTCACAACATGAGCTCAGAGGCACCGGGTCATAAGACCGGGAGAACCATGCTTTTACATTCCTGCTGCAACCACACTGAGGGCAGACACACACACACACACACACACACACACCACAAACCCTAACAGCGATCCCACACCACACGTAGGGAGGAAGAAGGAAAATCCAAGGACAATGAACAAGTCAAAGAAATATGAGAGATGGGCTTCTCGCATAGAGATCCTATGCAAGCTATTACATTACAATAACAGAGGCTGCCAAAGATAACAAACATGCAGGTTTTTCCATTGCCTCCCATAGCTGATGGCGTAAGATAGCCAGTTGGAATTTGGGCTTAGTTTTTCCATTTAACTATCTATCCCGACATTTTCCAGACAGAGCTAGCAGGAAAAAATGCACTATGAATTCAAACTGGAATTCTCAAAAACAGAGGACCCTACCAGGCACGGGGCCCTGAACTAGCTGAGATCCTTCGCTGTACAATTATGTCTCGCGAAAGTGAGAAACCCCTCTTCTGTGTGAGGCTGCGGCCCTGGCATGAAGGCCTGGGTTAAAACTCCACAACAGACCTCTCATGTGATTGGGGGTCTGGCTCCAGCTTATGAAAGAGGGTCTTCCTCTCTTGCCCAACCTCCTGACCAATGACCTTCCCTGACATCGCAAACTCAACTTCCCGTAGAGAAGAGGAAACAGGGCGGCTGCCGCTAGCACTTGGGATTTGGACAGGGAGTTCACAATTGTTTAATTTTTCCAATTTTGCTTCTTCGAAAATCTTGTGTGTGTGAATACATTATTTATAGATCATATATATCAACATGTGTGGTCTCACGGGTATTTGTTTGGTGTGTTCACTAGCTGAGTAAAGTGCAGAGTCAGTGTCCTGGAATAAAAGGCCATGTGCAGGACAGGACGGACCGGGACAGTGTTGGCCAGTGCGGAACTTAAACTTTGCTGACTCAGTTTTACTGACGAATGGCTTACAGAGAGAACAAACACACTGGCTCTCTGACTGCGGTGGTATGTTGACTAGAAAGAACATAAAGCTTAAAAATATGCGAGTTTATCTGAAATTCATTTTACAGAAATATTTAGGATTTAGTACAAATCAGTGAACATCCAATGGGGAACAATGAATGAAACCAGGATGTTCAAAATAGAAATAATGTAAAAGCAGGTAAAAAAAAAATCCAGCCACTAGTTTTTAGGTTTGTCAAATCCAAGAATAAAATGTAGGTGTGTGGATCACCTGACTGATTTCTGTTTACTCTCTTCATAAATAACTGATTATATTGGAAGGATGAGTCCTATCTAAGGCTGGTAGTTAAAGGCTAATCTGCAAGTTGAATGACTATGGTTAAAGAGCTTCACTGGGAACCATCCCGCTGAGCAAGGCCTTGAGTGCTCCTCTGACATGGCGCTTTTTTTTCCATTTCAAAATCGGTCAATTAACACAATCTGATCTAAGATATCTATATCTATCTACTTCTATGAATACCCCACATTCAGTCAACAAACAACTGAAGGCCAATCCAAACACTTTTGGCCTCCTCAAAAGGAAAGTGGAAAACTGGCAGAGTCTGAGGCCCAAAGCAGCCAAGTTCCAAATGTTTGACTAGATCTGGTTCTTGACAGACTTTTTTTGAACCGTCGGTCTGCTCTGGGCTAGATGCCATTACAACTGATTAATTATGCATGAGGCACTACACTTAAACAGAGCTGTTCAAACGGGTCACGCACCTGCTGTTGTCATACAAATATTATGTTATGTATGATCATGGGAACTTTCCCCAAAACCAATGAAGGGCACGCAAGCCTGAATTCAAAGAGATACACAATTCCCATGATATCGCAGGCATGCGTCCAACAGTTAGACAAATGACGCTACAATGGTCAAGAGCCTTTGTTTACAGACAATCTTATCTGGTTTCCTCTCTAGTCTGTAATAAACTGCAATGGGGTGAATCGTCGCCTGTGAGGTCCAACACCCCCGCCCCCACACTCTTTTGAAATGTTATCTGAAATGCAATACTTTACTTTTCTGAGTTTGGCTGATGCTGTTTAGCAGAAATTTGCACTGATGCATGATAAAGCAAACACTCCACACAATTGAGGGAAGTGATCTGCAACCTCTGTCATCAATATATTAATGTGTATTTGAATGAGTGAATATTGACTTGCACTTGTGTACATGTGGTCAGAAGACTAGAAAGTTAATTTACCAGCTCAATAGATCATAAGACATTTGCCTAACTGGGAAAGTGTCAACTTGAAAGTGTGTTAGTCATTTGTGTGTTATTTGTCCATCTGTTTGTCTGGCTTTTCCTGTGCAGGGTGACACCACCACACAAGTCACTGAGAAGAGAGGGGATATACCCACATCCTCTACAGGAAGTGACACCATCAGCAATTGGATGTCAGCCATCAGATGTCATCACACAAATCCCCCACACACTAGATTGGATTAAGATGTTTTTTACCAAACATTGTAACACCGGTTATGACTCATAGTACACGGTTTGTGCAGCCTCACCTTAGTCTCTGCGTTCTCTCTATACTATTTGTTTGTTTCACTTTTATTTTGATGTTTTGTATCATTTCCAAATTTCTGCCATTTCATATTGTACTCATTACTGAATGCCCCATCTGTGCAATACTTCATGAGTCAGAGTTTTTCCATGAGGACATTTTTACATCAGAGTTTGAAGTCAGGCTGAATACTACGCCTAACTGATTCATAAAAACTTTGGGAGCCTCCGGATCATCAGGCACGTGGATCAAACTCCATTGAGCTGAGTGTCTGAGTGAAACAACTGCTGAGTCAATGAAACAGCAGTGCCAGAAGATAGACAGTCACACCAAAAACCTTTAAACCTTTGTGATAAGATTTCATCTCCACACTGGTAGGGAAATAGGGAGTTGACTTGTCGGCTTCTATTGATGAAGTAACACTTATATGACCAAAGGGGTCATATAGCACCTACATTTGAGGGCAGGACAAGGTCATCCCATTGCCTAGCAACACTTTCAACTATTTCTCTGTTCAAGGGGCCCGGCTTAGACATAGGGAGAAAAGGATCTGTCACGAGTGGCTCTGCCAGGTGCTTTCAGTAAGAAGCACCTGAAGAAGGGCAAGGTGCAATGTCAACAGGCAGGATTTGACCCAAAGTGAAAGGACTTCCTTGTCAATGTTGGAAAGCACCTTCCTGCCCTTGCTTTGCCATACACAGAGTGACACTTCCATATAGCTATTGACACTAAACACCCGCATTTGGGATGATAATGAAAGAGGTGAATCTTTCACACCGTCTGCTGGGAACACAGTGAAACAGAACACCATGCATTTACCTGTGTGGAGGTTCATGTATGGACACGTAGGGAGGCCATTTAAACCACACGTGATGGGCTGTTTTGACCTGGCTCTTAACACACAGCTGTATTTTACAGGCATGATGACATTGGCATGACATTATTTTCAATCACGCATTAATAAATAACTGCAGGGCTCTAACTGCCCAGGGTCTATAATCCTAGTGTATCACACATTTCACATCGTTCAGTGTAAGCTCCTCAATGTGGTTTGGCTTTAACGTTACCTATTAAGAAACGCGTTGCCGAAGGCGTTGAGCTTGCGGAAGGGCTTCTTGGGGTCGACCACCAGCGCGTTACCCGGTATCACCCCGTCCTGCTCGCCGTGCATTACCGCGATGAACGAGTCCGTTGTCGGCTCAGGGCCAATCCGCATACCGGGGAAGTCCTGCTCCATGAGGTGCCGGATGAAGGTGGTCTTCCCGGTAGAGTACTGACCCACAAGCAGCACCATGGGCTTGTTGTCGAAGTCGGCATCCTCGAGCGCAGGGGAGTGGAAGTCGTGGAACCGATACGTGTCCTCCAGAGGGAACAGCTTGGTCCGGTACAGCCGCCGCAGCCCCTCCGACACGTTTTGAAACAGCTCCGGGTCCTTCTTCAAGTTCTTTCTGAACATGATGACTGATTTCTGCCCTTCGTTGACACAGCCGTGTCCGTCTCCCGTTGGATAATTATCTGGTTCGGTGGTGGGGGGCTCTCCCTCTCTCCTTCGTTCTTTCTTTCTTTCGTTCTTTCTTTCTTTATATATCTCTCTCTCTCTCTCTCTCTCTCTCTCTCTCTCTCTCGCCGCTCAAAAGAGTAGCTGCCTGCTGGAATGAAGCGACGGCTGGGCGAGGTCTTGGAAGTTTTTTGTCCCCACCCTCCTCTTTGCTAGCTAGCCAGTCATTCAGGGAAGACCCTACTTCAGCTGACGTTGGCTCACGTAAGACAGGCAACTACACTCTACCACAAATGTGTAGCTGTATGAAGCCGAGTGTCGTCTAATACAACAGAACTGTGACCGTACAACCTTGATAACTCCGTTTAGCAGTTGGCTAACTGGCTTAGCAACCGGCTGTCAGTCAGCGAATCCCTCTGAAGAAGGCTGGTACGCAGATACCGGAAGTGCACGTATTTCACAATAAAAGCGTCAGCAATGACCCTAAGTCCAGTGTCTACTAATGTAGGTTTGTGCTCACAATCTTCCACACGTTATCAGTTGTGTCTTTCTTTGCAATATTTCTTACATCCAATGGTCACACACATATACAGTTTCTTTAAGTTCGGAAGCTATTACCCTTCAGCTGCAGAAAGGTTTACATGAATTAGTAGGAAAAGTAATTATGTATCAATTCATAGTTATATCCAAAACATTCTCTCACAAATATTTTTTTACACTCTGAAATTAAAAATATTTTTTTATAATTATATTAATAATAATAATAATAATAATTTATATTATCATTGTTAATATAAAAGCACATCTATGCATAAAATGCTGCATATACATGTTGCCATTGTTTCAGTACGACAGTGTTTCATATGAATATATAATATATAAACATATGTTAAGTTTCTATCTGATCTTATGTCTTGACCGAGTTTTTGGACAATCAAATTAAACCATTCATTCATCCATATCAGGGAAACTTCCAGTAGCTTTTTTGTATCCAATTGTTGCACGCAGATGTAGTCACAATGATGTCTACATGTATTTTCTGTTCCCGTTCTTAGACTGTGTGATGTGTTATTTTTTTATTATTTTCAGTTTTATGCTCCTTTTTTAATTTAGTGTCACAAAACAATTTTTAGTCAGACTTTGATTTTATCCTTTGTGTTGCAGGCACAAAGGTAATAAAGTTCTGTAATTTATCTTTTCTAAAAGCAGTAATTCATTAAAATTTCAACCAAAAAATCCTCTTGTCATGTCACTCTTAACACTGGTATGACTTATGTAATGCTATACTCTTGCTCAGCTATGAATTGGGGTGCTGTTATGTCAGTATGAAAGCATTATAGGTTTCATTTGGCAGTCATACAGACACGTTCTCCTCTTAATTGTTTTCATATAAACACAGATGGAATACTGTACTACACAGACATACTGTATTCAATGTGTAATATAAAAACAGGACTGTGTGTGTGTGTGTGTGTGTGTGTGTGTGTGTGTGTGTGTGTGTGTGTGTGTGTGTGTGTCTCGGTACAGCCAGCTTAATATTCAGAAATAATGAAGTTGATTGTAAAATAAAGAAACAGAAAGACATATTCAGGACTTAAGTTTCATTTTATTGCAAAGAGCAACCTGCCCAGAAATAAGCATAAAAATAGCACATATTGTAAAAACAGCAAAAAGAAGGCATTATGTACACAAACAAGAGATTCCCGTTGACGAGAGGTGTCCCACCACAGATAACAGCAGCGCCACTGGAAGCCAGAGTTGTTCCATATGGAGATGCTGTTACAGCTGGTGAGACCCACAGAAACAGCACAGCTGGCAACGCGTGCAGACCATAAGAATGTGCTGTTGGAAATAGAGGTTACACCAAGTGATTGTAAAACACGTTCTCCTCTTATAGGTTTTCATATAAACACAGATTCAATCCTGTACTACACAGACATACTGTATTCACTGTGTAATATAAAAACAGGACTGTGTGTGTGTGTGTGTGTGTGTGTGTGTGTGTGTGTGTGTGTGTGTGTGTGTGTGTGTGTGTGTGTGAAATGTTCAGGTCCCGAAACCTTACACATTTGAACTGCGGCCAAGTTTCACACGTGAATAATTCTGCCCTCTTCTGGTTGGGCCTCATTGAATCAAATCATTTTACTACATTTTTATTTGAGCCCTCATGGGATAACACCACCCACAAAGAATAAAAGGAATATCATCCACCATTGTCTTACATCTCCTGGTCTTGATTTTTACTGCTTCTAAGAAACATAATAAAACATAATAAAATGCGGGTCATTCACTCAACAAAAGTTTGATAAGTGTGATTTGAGTCAGGAGTAAGACTTTAGACCATTAAAATTAATATTTTACACACAATCATTGATATGGCTTCGAACTCAAGTAGTAAACTTGAGTGTGTATCATTTTCTTTTGTACATCACATCTCCTATAGTCTACCAGTATCGGTCTTAACTTATCTCGACTGAGCATTGAACCTTAACCCTCTCATTCACTGAAAAACAGGGCCATAAAGCAATTTAGGAGGAGAAGGAAAAGACCTTCATCCCTGTTGTCTCCTTCGACTTTGCCCTCTTATTTATGTATACATATTTTACTGGATAATTCCCCTTTGAAAGTTATACTTGTGCATTCAGAAAATCTTTGTTTTGAATCTCAGCACTCAAATTAACAATAAGTAAGTCTGGACAGAGAATTGGATGTGATCAGAATTGTGACAGGAAATCAAGTTTTAGGACATTTTAAACAAGGCTTTTGTGACTCAACACTAAAGACCCTTTTGATAAGTCAGGTTAACTAATCTACAGAAATACCATGCTATCCTAAACACATTCAAGGTGTTATGGTTAATGTACAGATATAACAAATAGACCTACTGTTACAGAAATGAAATGTTAAACGTTCTAAAGATTTTAAGAATGATTGCATGTTTTGACTGGCAAACAATAATTCTATCAGGAAGCGTTTGGTTTTTAATTCAGTTTTCACTCATTTTATAAATGTCTTCAACAAGGATTTTGAACATGTCTTCATAACCATTTCACCAAAAGAGTTGGCAAGACTGTTTGCTGGATGATCTGTGATTGATATTTTACTGATTAAGTAAAATTAATGCACTTCCAGTGACAGTTTGCTTAAGTTGCCTGCAAAGTTGATGCACAGTTTATATCTAATCAATACAAAATTACATGATAGTTTGGTGTCAATGCAAAGAGCTACAAACTAGAGCTGTCTTTGTCCCATAATGTGCTCCATTCAGTAACAACTATATGATGAAAAAAATGTCTTTGATTACTAATTTTCAGTTATATAATATATAATTATATAATTTGTACATTTAAATATACACACAAAGTTCATACTCACCAAGTCATAACTGCAAATGAGGCTTATTTCAGTCATTCATTCTGAGGGAGAAGTCAGAAAAGTGGGGGAAAAAAGTGTGAGGAAAAGCAAACCAGTAAATGGAGAGTAAACAGTTAGTGGGTGAGCATTTGAAAGATGAGAAAAGATTGATAGAAGCAAGCAGGCGGAGGCAGAAGTCTGTCTCTAAGTAATGGAAGAGTTGTCAACGAGGGCTGTTTAAGACTGCGTGGGGGAGAGAAAAAAATTAATCATTACACTCACTGTAAATATGTAACAGACTCAACCTTCCCATATAAGTCAGCAAATTGCATTCTGTTTAAACAACCCCAGACAAAAGGATGGGACTAAAGCATACAAAATAGAGAGCAGCCAATAAGAGGCATCATCAGGCCCTTAAGCACTTCAAATGAGCCTCCTCACCCTAAGGCCTCTTCATTCACTGTTTGTTTCCAGTCTCTGCTCACATATTATCGAAAAACTCAATTTCTGGTCTAGCGTGTAGTAGACGTAATTATTATGAATGCATTGATTAAATAAATACATGAAGAGACAATAAATCACAGCTGCATGTTGCACCCAAGAAGCATACATCAACATTTAGCCTGGCTGCTTTCTTTCAAGAGTAAAACAAAAACTGTTGAGCTTGTTTTACATTGTTTACATTACTTTTGGACTTCTTTCACCACTGATTACTGAAATAATTCCTAGTAAAGCATTTTAGCGCAGTATATCCAATAAACTGGTTTAAAATATTAGTTTTCACTAAGACTTTTTGACTATTGTCAAGTTTCATTATTATAAATGAATGCTTGGTGATAAATTATCAAACGTATACATTAGCACATTATAAGTACATGAGTATATGTCTGTAATAGCGCCAGAGACACACATTTCTTTCTCGCTTTTCTCATGCGGTTCAGTTTGATCTTTGTGGGCTCCCGTACTGTTGAAGCGCTGTTGACTGATGTGTGAGTAGCTAACTAACGTTGTCTTCATGAATATATTAGCTGATATTGCCTCTGTCAAAAATAAAATTACACGAATTTGTGCCTTTACGTGTTATTCACAAACAAACATTAATGGCTGAAGTGGCGGAGAGCTTGTGAGAAATCCTGGTCGATTTTAATCGAGCTATCCAGCGAGGCTTCTCGGCTCGCTCTCGCGATCTGAACGTTAGCCACCTTGATGCTAATTGTAGCACTCAGCAAAACGGCACAACGATCGATTCATCAACTTCCATTTGGACACGTTGTTACCCTGTTGCGGTTTGCTGCTAATAAAGAGTAAGTTACAGGACAAATAAAACTTGACTAGCTCGCTAAATACTTTTATTTAGCTCAGTCCTGTGTAAAGGAGCTACATTAACGTCACAATTGTATGTAGAATATAACACAATATGAACACATTGTCAACTTTCCTTAACGTCACAGTACTTGTGTAATGTTACTCCTTTTTACGGCTTGTTATTGCTATCGAATATAACCATTGGTGTGTGTTTAATGTGTTTCAGGTCAAGATGGCAGAGCTAACGACACTAGAGAGCCTGCTGGAGATGGGCTTTGATAGAAACAGAGCGTGAGCGACACCAAATATCAAAATACATCCTAGTTCATGTACTTCCAAAGAAGTCAAAGTAAACCTGTGTAACAGTAGAGTGAACCTGTCCTTTATCTTGTGTTTGCAGGGAAAAGGCGGTGGCCAACACAGGGAACCAGGGTATAGAACAAGCCATGGACTGGTGAGATACATACATCCATACGTACACACTACACAGTGTTGAAATGACTGGATGGACACAGCCCTCTTTCATCACTAAAAGTCACACAATAGGTTTCTCTTCTAATACCAAGCTGTGCTACTGATGCCCTCATTATAATTTGACTTTTTGTCATCAACAAAGTAATCAGCCCTCATCTTTCTGTGTGATGTGCTTTCCTCAGGTTGATGGAACATGAGAACGACCCAGACATCGATGAGCCCTTTGTGCCGCCTGTGGGGAATGTTCTGGGAGGAGAAGCAGACAGCCAGTCCACTACAGAACAGCCGTCACTAGCAGACACCGCTGAAGGTCGGGGCAATGGAAGCACAATAGACTACACCATGAATGCCATCTAGGGATGTCCAATATGACAATATCATTTTATTCAAACAATGAGAGAAAAACAGACATATCCTGTCCCTATAAACCGTTCATATATTATTGTTCTAAGATATAAGTACAACAGGATACATCATGATATTCTGATATAATATGTCAGGATTTTATTCATGTGGCTCACTCTTATAGTCACCATCTATAAACAAGGTATAAACTCCAAATTACCTTTAGTAAATTAAATGTGTGTCACTGTAATTTACACTGAACATGATGTGATATCAGTTGGTTAGTTGCTGGGTATCTTTCCATTTGAGTATCGTTTTTTCTGTGTATACTTTTTTTTCCAAGTGACATCACCTCCACACCAAGGAGATTTAATGGGTCCCTTCACTTTGTTCCTTTGTGTTTTGTGGTGGATTTTCCTCACTGAGGATCTAATGATTGTGGTGTTAGGTGTGTAGGTTAAGTTAACCTTTTATGTCAGCAAACATTTTTGCTATGAATTGTGGTTCACAGAAAGATATTTCAACACAATGCATATCTTCTTATGTGCATTTGTTTTGGTTTCAGGGACAGCAGGTGGAGAAGGCAGCTACGATGGTGATGACACAAGTGCAAGGATGCCAATGTCGGAGGACGAGAAACTTGAGCAAGTTAGAAGGTTAGAGTTCACACTTTTCATATATATATATATATATATATATATATATATATATATATATATATATATATATATATATATATATATATATATATTAGAGCTGTGAAAAATAACACATTAACTCATTGTGATTGAATTACAGGATTAATGCGTTATTTTTTTTAACGCATGTGCAGAATGAGCTTCTTTTAGAGTGGAAATAGTTGAATTTCCGCTTTAATCATGACACAAATCCACGCGCTGTATAAAGCTGGAAAGAACAAAATGGAAAATGACTTGGCTGCTACGGCTCATGTGGCGCTGACAGGGGATCACTGGACTTCTGTGAGTAATGAGAATACCTGGTGACCAGACGTCCTCTTTTTCCCGGACATGTCCTCTTTTCGAGACATAACAAATGCGTCCGACAGGGATTCCAAAACATCCGGAATTTTGCCTCGTTGGATATTTATGTTTCTCTGAGTCGTTTACAAACAAGTTATTACGCTTTTACAAGTTGTGGAAACGGTATCTTACGCCCATCTTCTTGCGCTAGCTCTGACTGTAGAGAGAACTGTCATTGGTCGACCGATCTCGGGGTTGCCAGATGCACGATAATTATCCTCCAAACACAACCATGTTGAGCCTTTGATACGATACTTCTCCATCACCAATCTGCAACACTGAGCACCGAATATCCTGTTACACTCTGAAGAAACTAGTTCTGCATAAAACATCGCCGCACCAATAATCAACTGGAATTTCAACGCCAAAGTTTTTTTTGGTAGTTCAGAACGACTCGATTTTTTTTATGAGCTAAAGATCGCGTAGATGCTCGACTGGAGCGGCATGAAACCATAACAGGGTTCACCTCACGGCCTATAGCTGCATTGTTTACAACAGCAGCCCAATGCATAAATGACAATGTATATATCCGTCTTTTATCATAAATCTTTTTGTTTTTACAAAAATATACTGAAAATATCGGTAATATGTGATTAATCATGATTAATCCACAGAAACCTGTGATTAATCTGATTAAAAATTTTAATCATTTCACAGCAGAGAGAGAGAGAGAGAGAGAGAGAGAGAGAGAGAGAGAGAGAGAGAGAGCACTTGAAATAACAAAAGCAAATGCCGGTGTCTGTCTTTTTTTCAGGCTAGAGGAGCTGATGCGGGTGAAGCAGGCGGAGAGGCGAGAGCGAGAGCGGGCAGAAGAGTTGGAGCGAGAGAAGCAGCGGAGGAAAGACGGACAAGAGCTGCAGCATATTCGCCAAAAGCTGCAGGATGATGATATGAAAAAGCTTTCTGATCAGCGCATGAAAGAGAAGATGGAAGACAAAATGGCAAGGTAAGGTATTCATTATAAGATGGTATAATTATAATATACTGTAGTAATAACAGTATTTTTTATGGACCAAATTGTCATGACTTGTTAGAGATTAAATAATGCAGTACCTAAACATCCAAAGATGTTTCCACTCTGTATATTTTCAAAACAGTTACTTGACTTCCCTTTATTGATAAGAAAGAGAAAGTTAATTACTAAATGCAATGTTATCTCTGCCTCATTCTGTATAAATAAAAAAAAGATAGTGGATGACTGTATCACAATGGAAACTAACGATGGCTGAATTCCATTCCATGAAAAATTAAAAGCAGCTACTTGTTTGAATGCGAAACTCATAAGCTCAGAGCAGGAATGAGTGATAAATTCACATGCACTTGAACAGATATGTTCCCTTTTTAAGTCAGCAAATGTAAACAACTGCCTAAGTAAGACAACTATTTACCGTCTTTATTCCTCGTATTGCTTGTCTTTTTATCTGTCAGGCAAAGGGTCAAAGACAAGATTGCACGAGACAGAGAGGAGAGAGCACAAAAGGTAACCCAGTCAATGTTCGAGTCATTTGACCTTCAGTCTCCTTTTTTCCCCTGCCACTTCCTATTTATTTCTTTTTACCACACCTATCGGAACCAATAGTAAATTATTTAATCATTTGTTTAGTTTGGCGGTGGACCCGCGAGCACTGCAGCATCGGCTCAACCTGCCCAGCCCAGACCCTCGTCACCCACCAGTCACGGCCCTCCACCCACTAAGAAGGAGTACGATGAGTCCAGGATACAGGTACATCCTTAAGTAACAACAGAATGATGAATGCACACGTAAACAAATAAGTCTCACTGGAAAAGCGTTGGAATGGAATAGTCAAGTGAAAAGAAAAACAAACTCTCTTATCCACCGCCCAACTTTTCTCTCCTTCGCCTTCTGCTCCCGTGCTCTTCGGTAAAGGTACGTCTGCTGGACGGTTCGACCATCACGGCAGTCTTCAAGGCTCAGGAGCCGCTGGCGGCGGTGCGCGTCTATGTGCAGGTGAATGGCAATACACCTGAGGGTCAAGACTTCACGCTGCTGTCACCCTACCCCCGTCACGTCTACACCGAACTGGACATGGAGAAACCCCTCAAAGAACTGGGTGAGCGCTGGAACTACATTTGAATATAGAGCACATTCCCTATAATTATTACTACAGGTAACCATCATTTAACTCAATTATCAGGGTTTGTGGTTTAGCTTGTGTGGACCTAAAACTAACACTTAAACTGTGTCTGACCTTATTTTGTGACTTTCCTTTCTGCTTTTAGGTTTGGTGCCTTCAGCTGTGCTGGTTGTTGCCAAAAAGTAAGATCAGGAGGATCTGCTCTGTGAGCCTACCTCACCACTTCCACTGCATCAACACAAGAGACACCAGAAACAGATTGGAACAGAAGCGCCACCTCTTTAGTATCACTCAACAAGTCAGCTAACTGAACTAAAGCAGAGAGATGTAGCTCGAAGCTGCGTTAAGATTGTTTCTATCTACTCTTAAGAAGTTTACAGCGCTAAACAGTTTGCTATCTCACTGAATAAATGATGCCCTTTGCCATTCCGGGCTTGATATAGATTTTGTGTTTGTGTGCAGTGAGATAGACAGTGACCTTTATTTACTCAAGAACAAAGTGAAGATAGCTGGCTTCTGATGGATACTGCTCCATGGTCTCAACAACGCATTTATAAAAATGATGTTTAATCATCATGTTTAATTTTAACCTGATATTTACAAAGCAAAGTACCACACAAGACCTACTTGATGAAAAGGACTTAAATTTAATCTGCACGATATTCCTGAATTTTGTGACATTCTACTTTGCCAGTTTTTTTATAAGTTAAAATATATTGATGACAATTATGTCTGCATAATCACCAAGAATATACTTAAAATAAAGCTGACTTGGAAAATCATGGACTGAATTTTCTAACTATTTTTGTAACCTTCCGTAAATAGATCTGTCACATAATATAAGACCAAAACCAACAAATGTAATTGATTGTGTACTGATATGCATCTTATTCAAGCAGCCACACAATTGCAGTTTCCTTAATTTCCATGATGCAGTAAATAATCACTAGAGCACCACATCTATGGCTTAAAAACCATTGTTAGTTTTTGTTTCCAGTAAGAACAAGTGGGCTAAAGAGACCGATTAACACATCGTGTTTTATAGTCTTTTTATGCGATTAGGTGAGGATAAGAAAACTAGAACATCACCTTTAACTTTGAACAGATGTTATCTCCACATATAACTTACAAGCCACATGGATTTTAAAATAAGTGGACTTTAAAACTACTGTGTCACAGTAGGAAGCGTACAGGTGTAAATAAATGAAGGATGGCCGCTTCAGTTTAAAAGGTCCTGGCACAGCTTACTGGGACACTTGAATAGAACAGATGTTAGTAACACATGAGTTTTACCTGTTATGACAACTGAAGAGGTCTGCTGTTTATTTACATATTCGGCAAACTGGTTTCAGAGAATAGCGTCTCACTTTGAGTCACATTATTAAACTAATGGACTTAATAAATATATACATCTCTTCATCCGTCCATGTATCAGTGGACTGGAAGAATTGAGTGCTTGCCCTACTTGAATGTGACTTAGACGGATTTTGCGTTTGGCTGACGGCACCATCAATGATTCACAAGCTTTGATATAAAAGGGAACAAGTAGAGCCTGTTCCTTCCTTTGCTTTCAGACTATTGAGAGGATAATTACAGCCTCTTAAACATGCTGGCTATGTGGCTTCACGTCACAAATTCATTTAGTGAAGCTCTCCTAAAATTCCCACCGACATGACGAGCCAATGCACTTATGTTCCGAATGCTCCTTCACAACGTTTTAGAAAACGTTGAAGAGAAGAGAAGCAAGAGTACGACAGTATATTTTTCACCCTTGTTATGAAAGTACAAGTAAACTGACACATGACACAAACGGTTCTGTTGTGACACTATAAAACACCTTTATATACATTAGAAAAACAAACAAATATCCTACTCTGGAATGGTACAAAATGTCAATCATACATCACCTGTGAAGTTGGATAAACTGGATGAGTTTAAAACAGGAGCGAAGGGCTTGCAAACAAATACAAAAATAGTTCTGATTAAAATGGAGAGACACTGACGCACAGAGAATAGGAGTAGATTCCTTTCATCGTCTTTCCACTTGTCAGTCACGACTCAACACTGAAATGACACAACATGCTAAAAGAGCTCAAATCCTGACCCTTATTTAATCACATCCAGGACAGTGAGGTAACTCAGAGGAAGGACGGGGAGGAGAGGACGCTGGGATATTATTTTAGCAGGTGGACCGGCACGCCTGGGTGGTTCAGTTTGTCCAGCTGGTAGTCATCCTGGGTCAAAGCCATTTACTGTGGCTTTTTGGTGTCACAGTGCCTTAGCTGGGAGGATAGTAGCCTTGGTTGTAGTTCCAGGTGTTTTGGTAGCCGTAGCTGCCGTAGCTGCCGTACTGCGGTTGCTGGGGAAAAAAAAGAAATCACAAGAAATGATAAGTATTAATGTTGAAGCAAAATGCCACACCGGCAAGTAAATCTAGCAACTCACTTGACAGATTGAAAAAGTGATATAATAAATATAATAACTAAGAATGTTTTCCCCCAGAGATGATGATGGAGTAGCTAAGGAGTGAGTCATCTCGCTTTCTCGATTTGGTATTCTTGAGAAAATGGCGGCGGGTGAAGACAAACTGTGCTCCCATACTATTCATATGCCAGAAAAAGATTTAGTTTGTGCCATTACATAGTATGTCAGATGCAATAATCCAAAAATACCAAGATGCCAGCATTCTTTTCAGCCTATTCGGACACACAATCCTCTGCACATAAGATATACGAGCAAGAGGGTCAAAGTTCAACGTGTAATCTAATTACAATGTAGTATGTCCCAATTGTATGTCAATTGCATGCAATGTATGTGTGTGTATATATATATATATATATATATATATATATATATATATATATATATATATATATATATATATATATATATATATATATATATATATATATATATACACATATATATATATATATATATATATATATACACATATATATATATACACACACACACACAAATAAAACATCAATATTGACCCAGTAATAAAAAGATACACAGAACGTCTCTAACTGCACAGTAACCCGACTATAGAGTTTGTTTTACTTGCAGTTAAAGTTTTATTCATGAAGCACATTTCATACGCAAAATGTAGGTTCAAGGTGCTGCACAGATAAGTTAAAACAACAATACAAAGTTAGAACTACAGTTTAAAAACATTTCATGAAAAACAATGAAGGTTTTCAAGCAGCAGGCAGTTGGACTAAAAGCCACCTCTGTTGAGACTTTGCCCCGAGCGCCACAGCAGTTCACTCCCCAGTGATGCAAGAGGGTTACATTGCTCGAGCAAGTCAGTCATATATTTAGGCCCAAGTAAAGATTTATAAATATGTAATACAACTTTAAAATCAATTATTTGGCTCTTCGGCAAACCAGTGCATATTTAACAACTGGGGAGATGTGGACTGTTCTTTTGTTTTTGTTATATAAATAAATATATGATGCATCAAACTTCTTCCTATAAGTCAGTCAAGCCTTATTTATATATATACACATTTATATATTACAGATTTCCCTGAATAGTTTTTTATCCACACAATGTGCTATAAACTCAATCTTACCTGGTACCAGCTGCCGTATCCCCCGTAGTTGGCCTGTGAGCTGGCGTCGGCCCCCATCACGGGAGGAGGGGGTGTCGTGATGGGGACATGCGGCATGGTAGGTGGGTCTTGTGCAGACACGGCAACAGCTGAGCCGTCGTCACTTTTGCTTAGCTTCTCTAAGTCGTCATCCCTAATAATGAAAAAATATTACTAATGATCTCAATACAGATCTTAATTACACTGCAAAAAAGAAAAACAATCTTATCTGCAGACTTCTAATCGTATTTATCTTAAAATGTTTCCCCCAGTTGGGAAGATGAATCATCAATGAGGTCGATGACACAAATATCCATAACATAATATCCTTGAATCTAGACAATTTGTGAAATAAGTGGTTGTGTATTGGAAAAAGCTGTTTTTCCACTGCTGGTCTATTTTATTTTGTTTGTTTTAAGAAAATTGATTCTCAGAGTAAATAATAAAAAAATAAGTCTTGTTAAGGTAAGATAGACAAAGAAAAGTTGCTCTTCAAAATAAAAGCATGCATAATGTTCAATTGTCAATAAAGTTACAAAGCTGACTTTATTTTTCATACATTAAAACTGATGCATGAGCTACAACCATGTCATATCTTTAACATTTAAATAAAACATTGTGGATTAAGATTACGACTGAAACCAGTCCAACATGAAACAGGAACAAACTAAATACTATTCATGACACTCACAATCTGATATTGTGTGTTCAACATGATCAGCTGCAAATGCGAGAGAAATGTTTTGAATGTGAGTGAATTTACCCGTTCTCTGCTCCCCTCTTCGTTCCACCGAGCTCCTTCAGCAGCTTCTGGTGCTCCTCATAGACAGACAGCACACTGCAGAGGTCACAGAGACAACAAAGAACTACATTCAGTACCAAGACAATCAATGGTCTGTTCCTCTGGGTTTACAGAAGACTTGTGGCGAACTCTGACCTCTGGATAGAGTTGCTGTAGTCCTCCGCAAACTGCAGGCGTCTCTGGGAGAAGAGGATCTTGGTGTGCGGGGCGAGGGGAGCTGCCAGGGCTCGAGTAACACACTCCTGCACCGCCTCCGCTGAGGGGTCCCCTGACACCTCCAGCTCCAACAGGTTCAGGTGCAGCTTATCGTTATCCTGAGGGGGGGACACGGAGACTTATCAGAAGATGTTTAGAAACGTTAGATCAGACTGTTAAAAGAACTTGCTCAGCATGTAGAGCCACCAATAAGCAAAGCTTACTTAAGCTTAACGTTTTGTGTTCAATATTGATTTTTAGGATGAGAAGATTGACCAAAAGCCTGCTTTATTGGTGCCAATTTTCTCACCGGACTTATCTCCAGCGCTTCCTGTAAAACTCTGCGGGCTCTGCTGGGGCTCCTGCTCAGCTTCAGAAGCAAACGAGCCAGCTTGATGGAATAAAAAGCGTGTAACGTGGGCTTCTCTTTGGATTCATCCACCGCCTCACGCAGCAAGGCCTCCGATAGGTCCAGCTGGCCTGCTCGCCTCTCTAAAGCTGCCCTGCGAAGACGGACCACCGCCAACCCTGGTAGCGTTTTCTCCAGAGTCTCCAGCACTCGTCGGGCCTCAGTTAAGTCACCTGATGGAAAAGATGAGGGAGATTTCATGAGTAAACAATGCATTTTCTTTCCTTCTTTTTAATAAAATCAGTGTTGCAAAAGTCTAATGAGGAAGGTTACCATTCAAAATGTTTGCTTGACATTGAGACACAGAGTGTTGGTGAGTAACACACAAAACTCCATGGGGCACCTTACATGTGTTAGAATAATGAGAAAGGGCATTAGAGGACTTAGGGGACCCAAATGAAAGACTTTATATTGATATACTGTATATTCAGTTCATGACAAAGAAGTGAAAACCAAGTCAAGTACAGCTTCTAATCAAGTGGAATAATTAAAAAATAACCTTTTTGTTTGTCTGCGTGGCCCTATTAGTCACATTCATACACATCTTACGACAACACTTTTCAGTTTTACCTTTACTGACATTCACAGAATATGTTATTGATGACATCACAAAGTATCTTTAAAGGAATAGTCATGCAAACCAAAAAAGGTTAAGACCGACTTAAGGCATTTAACATTTGAAAATTGAATAAAGCTGCGTTCATACAGTGTGTTCATGTTTTGTCGTACCGTGCCTCTCCTCGAACATCGCCCACTGCATGTGGATGTTGGGTTTGAACGCCAAGTGGATCTCACAGGCTCGTTTGAAAATGGCCCGTGCCTCATCCATATTCTGCGACTCCAGGTACTGATTGTACTGAACGACATATATAAGAGAACATGTTACACAGAGATCTTATATACACCAGTGGCGGCCGTCAGGGCCTTCTAAGCCTTCTGAGGCCTAAACAGGATCACAAAGTTATAGCTATAAAATAAGTTGCTTTTTTTAATAATTAAAAGTTATAACTATTTTATAATGTAATTGTTTTTCACAAATACACTACATGTGTTATAATTATTTGTGCATATTAGCTTATTTTCTCATTGCACAGCTGTCTTCATCTGTTCCTCTGCTCCTTTAGTCCTCTCATATGGCTTCTTGGGACCTGTTTAACAACATTTATATCCAAACACATTTCACTTCTCTTTATCTATGTAAGATTAGCCTGGTTAAAAAACATGAAAAGGCCTTCTCGAGACCCTAGACGTGTGATTGGTCACAGGGCCTGTGTGAGCATTAACATGCGCTGTGATTAGTCAGTGAAGCGAGAGTCTCACCTAGAAGCTAGAATATCAGGATTCACTGATCTTTCCCACAGAGGGTCATGTGCGTTTGATGAGTAAAATGCTGATTATGTTACTGTTTTATACATTCACAGTCGTATTTAATCATAAACAAGCCACAGCGCTGTTGTTGCTGCTGCACCTGGGGCAGCTGGTGGCTCTTGCTGCGGCCTCTCACTGCGCCAATGTGCACTGCTGTCGCCGGCGCTGCAATGTCTTGTCTGTGCACTGTGCAGGGTTTCACTGCCGCGGTTTTGTTACAACTAAATGTGACTGGTTGGTTGTTAATATGGACAACATCTATTGTTGATGATGATTGAGTGGTTTCAGTCTGTGACTGTAACTTAAGGGACACTTTTTCCCCTCCAGTCCGCCTGTGATGTGGACGATACGGCACTCATTGAAGGCCATCAGTGCATGACCTTTGTGTGTTTTTTCACTAAAATACAACTTGCACACTTTTCCTCCTCACCCTGATCCAGAACTCCTCATACAGAGCGCAGGCGATCAGACAACGCTCGAAGAGGATGCGAACCCTGTGGTCGTCATGGGCAACCTCAGCATCCTCAGATTCCCGCCGAGGCTGGGCTGTGACCTCCGACTCGGCTGTGGCTGCCTGCTCTGGATCTAGACACATAAAATGGCGTAAAATCTGAGAACGCTTTCAAATGTTAACACAGATTTGTAGATCTTCTGAAACAAGCGACAGCTGACCTTGTTGAGCGACTTGTGGGTCTTGTGGGTCTTGCGGGTCTTTGGTGTCCTTGTTCAGCTGAGCGATCTCCCAGTCTAGGTACGAGTGCCAGGCCCGCAGCTGGAGGCGATCCAGTGGCTTGACGTGGAAGTAAGGACGTTTGATCTACAGGCCAGAGATAAGTAAATCAGCAAGTGATGTAAGTGCGTAACCAGTTTAATGAATATAAATAAAAGGGCAGCAGAATATTTAAAAGAATTCTGAATGTTTTGCTGTAAAACTATTGTAAAAAAATAAAAATAAAATACATTAATGCTGTTTGGTCGTGACCATTTTGGGCTTCAGTTTTCAGAAAGATTCAAGATTGAACCTCAATATTTTTTTTAAACTCAAATGTTAAAAATGTCAACAAATGGAAGGTGGCATTAACTTTAATTTTATATTTTCAGGATTTCAACACCGTTCTAGTACAAAATGACTGTTTTCAGCCGGCATAACATTTTAAAGAAACATTAGAATCTTTTACAAAATGAAAAAGGCTTTTGTAGAAAAATGTGTTGTTACTCCTCAAAGTAAGGTATCAACAAATTACGGTTTGTCTACCAGTACTAAAACTAATCATAAACATCAAACATATTGAATGTATTAATAAGTATCTGAAAAATATGTTTGTTGTCAAGCCTTGGTTTTGAGTTTCAAAAAAAAAGTGAGGAAGGAAAATCACAAAAAGATGGAAGAAGTAATAAATGAACAGAGCGGAGGAGAAAGAAAAAATAAAAACTCACAGAGTCTTCAAAGTGCCATCTCTTGCGGACCTCTCCCTCGTTGTCCTGGTACACTTTGTCCCTGCGAACCAGCACTTGTTCCCTCATCTTCTGCATCAATTCCTCCTAAACACAAAAAGTAGGAAAATATAAAAAAATAATCATCTATTGACCATGTCTTTAACTTCTGCTTCACTATACATATTTGAAACTTTCAAACTGAGCGTGAGTCACATGTTACTCACTGTGTCTGTGCCCTCGGGTGTGGCGGGCTCTTCCTCCCCTGGCGGCCTCTCCTCCTCCTCCTCCTGGGCTTGTTCGGCACGCTCTGCCTTCTGACTCTGACGGCACAACGTCCTCAGCTCCTCATATTCCTCCGAGGAAAGCACATCTTTAGGTTCCTGGCTGTTCAGGTGCTCTTTGAACCTGACGGAGGGCAGAAGGGGAGGATGCAAATTAAGATTAATCGCAGGAAAAAAAGATTGAAAAGGGGGAGAAAGAGTGAGGCATCGTTCAAGCAAGAGAAAAAAAGATCACAATAGTATGTTGATTTATTTTCAATACTAGACACCTGAAGATATTCATCATCGAACAAAATTCGAAAAAAACTTTGGCATTTTCTTCTTCTTGGCTCATGCGTGTGTGGTCTTACTTGTCGTAGTGAGAGTTATAGAGCTGGGTGGGGACTTTCAGGACTCGGTCCAGGACGGCTGCTGCTTTCTTCATGTTTCCCTGCTCCTTTTCCCACTCGACATAAAGATCCCAAAGCCTGTCTGAGTGGAAGTCCAGACCTGCTGCCACCACCGCATCCTCAAACACACTGAGGGTCGAGGTTTGGAAAATTATTGAAATTACAGCTTTAACAACAACAGTTAATTTTTGTTTTACTGACATTTTCTCATATGTCAAACAGCATAAAACACAACAAACAAAGATGAGTCTTTAATCAGAGTACCTGCGAATCCGCGTGGGCGAATCGGGCAGGTTCATGTCCAGTGTTCCCAGCAGCAGATTGATGTAGTGGATCCACAAATCTACACTCAGAGGGATTGCCTGGAGACCCCGAGTACACACCTGACACAGCCCACCACAATACGAAACCAGTCAAAAACACTTAAAAAGTATACATGAACATTAAAGTATTCATAAAGGTTAGGGCAAGAATGACCACAGAAATGTAAACCATCTTTCCAGTTTTACCTCCTCTGCTTTGTTGTTGTACCCCGCACGGCGTTCTAGATCAGCAAATTTCTTCCAGTAGCCGTAGCAGAGCGGATACCGAGTAAGGAAAGCCTCCAGTGCTCTGCGTGACGCTGTGATGTGACTCTGGACATAAGAGAGAAAATGTTAATCCAAATGTCATTTGGGGCTACTGAAAGCCTCCAGACCAATAATGCTTTGTGGCCTCATTGGGAGACAGGAGGTCAATAAATCTTTACTAAGGGAGAATATGATAGTTCCCAAAAAAAGGTTTTATTTGAACCCTGTTGATTCTCCTCCGACTCTTACGTCAAAACAATAACACACACCTCTTGCTCGCAGTACTGTAGTAGGTCAGTCCAACCGGTGAAGTCTTGAGGAGTGTCGTGGGCAGTCTTCCACAGGCGCTCAAAGTCTGCGGGGAACTCTCCCTCCTCATCTTCTGCAGGTGGGGGCATTGAGAAGGTAACAGGATTGGGGCCGGCAGGGGCCTCAGGGGCCACGGCGGGACTGCCGTTCTCTTCGGACATCTCCGCCATTGCAGCCGGAGGCGATGCAGCAACCTCAGAGGCCTCCATGGCTGAACAGGGGGAACATTGAAGTCAGTAATATCAGTATAAATGATTGAAGGGGATTTAGCAGGTAAGCACCTCTTGTTTGCTACTAATGTTTTACCATAACATTTTTCATGAAGCTATAATGCTGAATTTGACCCTTTGGCCATAATCCCTAACCCGCAAAGTCCTGTCAAACAGAAAGAACAATATCACAGCCGACTTATGTAATGAGACACTAATAATAGAAAAAAATTAAAATAACCTTCATAAGAAAAAGGCACTGGTCAAATAAATGCAATGTGATGTGATTCATGACCCTTCCCCTGCTTCCTATGTTCAGCTTTTATTCTTGAAACACCTGCAGATACTAGTGTCATTCACATAACATTTGTACACCCCGGTTAGATCTCTGACTCTGCTACCTTTGGGAGGTTGTGGACCTCACGACATAACTAATAATGATATTGATTGTAGACCACTTTTTTAAGTTAAAGTTGGTGCACGGACCTCTGAGCTGGGTCGTTCTGTGTGTAACGTCATTTGAAATCACGTTAGCATAGCTTAGCTTGTCATGCTTGTCAACATGCCTCCAGTCGCATCGGACCTTTATTTAAAATACTTGCAGATCAAACCAATGCACATTAATATCCGTAAAACAAAAAAACGGCATATCGTACATTCATTAATATTGCTCTAACTACCTGAAGACTCCTCGAGCTCCCCGTTGCCGCTCATCTCCTCACAGCCTTCCGCCGCCATGATGGGAAACGTCTCACTGACGTCATTCACCCGCGACACGACACTGACAAAAAAGAACAGCCATAAAATAACCGAAAGAATCTTGATATATATATATATATATATATATATATATATATATATATATATATATATATATATATATATATATATATATATATATATATATATATATATAGATATATATATATATATATATATATATATATATAGATATAAATGATATATAGATATATGATATATAGATATATGATATATAGATATATAGATATATATAAACTAAACACAAATGTAGATTCCTACAGTTAACCCAGAGTGTTACTAAATGTTGTGTGTATAAATTTCTGACTGATCATAAGAAGAGGTTTAGACATCATTTTTTAATACAAATGATTGTACAATTGTACATTGTCTATGATCTGTTTTCCTCTTATTTGCAAGACAGAGGGCAAATGTGAAAAAAAGACTTCCCTTAAAAACCTTTTTAGATTTCTGCAATTAAGAAACTATGGGCACAAAGTATCACAGCCAATTAGCGAAGAGGACCTGTGTTAAGAGATGCAAATGAGTCCTGATGAGATGGCACCTTGTGTGTGTTACAGTCTGTGAATATCCCTGAATCAATGGAGTCAATGTGCTGGGATCTCATTGTAAACGAAGATTCACTATTAAGCCCAACATAAAGAAAACATGTTTAACTTTCTCTACGATGCATAACACAAGTTTGAAATAGATAAACAAATATTAAAAAATAAAAATCATAAAATTGACTTATTCTTAAGTTTTTTTTTTTTACACATCCCTTTGAAATGATTCTTGCTTAAATCTTTGCATTTAACAGTGCCATTGTGTATATATTTATAACACGCCCCCAGCACAGACCCTTCTTGCTCCTGCCATCAGGCAGTCGCTACAGGAGCCTCAAGTCCAGAACCACGAGACTGACTAACAGTGTTTACCCGCAGGCCGTCAGGCTGGTGAACATACAATGTAATTCTTTGAATGCGAGAATCTACTTTGCTCTGAAATTAAAAAAAGGTTTTAGGCAAGAAGACAAAGTGACTTATTTTACATTTGGTCAACTTTATTTTCACTTGGTCTATCTTTTAGTAAATCTGACAACTTTGAGTTTGTTCCTTCACTTACATTTCCACCAATTCAAGCCATCACCAACACAATTTCAGCAACATGTACATTAATGGTCATAAAACAAGACAAATTCATAACAAAACCCCTAAACGGTCCAATGATTCATCAATCCAGGGTCTCCACAGGATCATTTGAATTTGTTCTCTGTGTGCATTTAGGATTGATTGTTGTGTAAATCAAAAGGCTTTAAATGAACATTTGCTAGTGAAACACTTTCAAAGGATTATAGTTGAACCATTCGTTAAAATTCAAATGACACACTGGAAATCCTGGATGACCCCAACATCTAGAAACACATGAAAATCTAAACAACTTTTAAAGTTCTCACTCTTCCATAAGTGCATTAAAAATAATCTAGTAAACAAAGCTGGGAAAGAACTCAATAAAAAAAGAAAGCACGTCAACAGGATGATCCGCAAACATCAGTGGTTCAGTCCCCTGATGTGATTCCCAACAGAGGAAAATCTCTCTGTGCAGCAGTTTAAAATCCGATCACTTCCAAGTTAAAGCGATGATAATTAATCATTTCCATGCACACAAATTTATCATTGACTGGCTCTGGGAGAGATTTGACAAGAATATACTTGTCAAAATTAGTGAGATTTTTTTATTTTTTATTTCTTCCCAGTTTACAGCAGGATGAAATTTAAGTGTAGAGCAACACAGCTGATTGTTGTCAAGCACTCCAAAATATATGAAATGTGGCACGAGTACAGAAGGTCGAGCGCTGAGCTGACTGATTGAAGAGTATTTAAAGATTAATAACTCAAACAGAGAAAGGGAATCACCAGCAGGTGGAGCTTGTGCTTTGAATGTGAACCTTCATTTAAATAGCAAACAATCCCTTACAGTGATCTTTCTTCTGAAGCAGTAATGACGGACAACAAATTGGACAACAAAAAAAAAAAATGTGTGCCCGAATGTTTTCTTTCTTTACCCAGAATATTCATTACAATTACATAATTCTTCTCAATTGTTATCTATTTGTAAATGTGACAAACATAATTATCTATCTAATAGTAATCTCCTTTGTTTTTAGGTATTACAGTGTGACTGAACACAAGAGGGACATGGGAGCGAAGTTACGTGGCTCAGTTCGACAGACAGGTCTACATGGTTGTGTGTATGTGAGTGTGTGTGCGTGTGTAGAGATTAAAACAGTGTATTCAATGTGTTTATTTTCCATGATGGCTATCCTGTTGTCTTGCTGTGGTTAGTCTTGTTCGTCTGCACTTTGTCTCCTCTCTCTCATATTCAATCCATTTCAGTCAGTTTCTGCTCTTGCACCTCCTCTCCTGTCTCCATGTTTACTGAAGCATCACATTCCAGTCTAACCCTGCGTTCATGCCGGGCTTACGAAGCGTCAACACCGACATGGAGGCATCAAAGTCAAACTCCAGCTGGCTCTCCTGACCATCTGCAAAACACAAAAAGAGTCGGGGTGAGAGAGAAAGGGGTACGAGAATCTAATCATGGTCTCACGTGGCCAATCTTAAAAAAAAAAAATTAAAAAAATAGTGACGAAACAAACTCTTTAATCCTGAAGGTGCAAAACCAGGATTCACAGACATTTTCTAACAATTTTTTACAGCATAAATTCTCCAAAACTCTGTCTGAAGTTAAAATGCACCCGATGTTTAGTTATCTACACAAAATGGTATTTGAGTTTCAGAAAAAAAACTAACAATTTGAGGAAGTAAGTTTTGGCAGTAGTTAGTTAACAGCTAAATATAAATGAAACCCGAGAAGCAAACATGATATTCCTGAAATATCAATTGTAAAAGTTGTATCACATTTTAAATCACCTATAATAACACATCTTCACTTTTCATTCAAAAATACAAACATGCTACTTTAGTTATAAGCGAAAGTTACGAAAGCCTTTACTGGACTGCGTTTTTAATTGTCAAATGAATAAAATGCTGTTGAACAGATTCATTTAGTCAGTACAGTTTAGAACTTTAAATGAAAAACACATATGAGCATTAATGTGCGAGTAAAATCCAGTAAATTACACTCACCGGCAGTGTTAAGGGTAACCTTGCTGGGTTTACTGGATCCCAGTATGACAATGCGTTCAATCCAGGAGCGGGTGGAAAACTGGGCATCTGGAGCCAGGTTCCTGTGAACCAAGCAGAGGCATGGACTTAATATCTGTACAATACAACAATTTTTCCTAAACCTGATGAAACAAAATCATACATATCAAAGATCTGCTCTGTATTGAGATAGCCAACATTTTTTTGTTTTAAGAGTAGATTTTTGCATATAAAAAAAAAGGGAGACGACTGATCACTCACACAGAAGAGAGCATGTTATTGGCAAAGAAAAGCTTTCTGTGAATGAACTCCTTCTTTTCATAGTTGAAGGTGTGGCCATCATCTATGTAGAGTTCCCCCTCTGCAGTTCTCTGTCAAAGAAACGGTCAAAATATTATAGGCGCAATCCCTGAAATGGAAATCTTGGCTCAAACCACTGCCTCCAACACTACATCACTGGCAAGACAGAATAATGATGGTGTGCATAACCAGGGTAAAAAATGGCATACAGTAACTCCATGTAAAAACGGTCATATTTCAAAACCGATGGGCTTCTGACTTATTTTAGATTACCAAACTGATGCATATGCCGATGTACTGAATTGTGAATATGGACCAAACTAACATGCGTTTCTTAAAAGGTATTTGTATTTATATATTTTCTAACTTCTTTCACTTTTACAGATAGTCTTCTCATTGTGGATGCACATGATTTATAAAGTCAACGGTGAATGGTTCTTTTAAATAATGTTTTTCAATTTCTGACAAAGCAGCTGTGTAAATTTTCAAACGTACATAAGTAAATAAACAAACAAAAAAGCAGTGGCTGAGAGTTGTGTCTTGGAGCGGTATTCGGGGTGTGAACACTTGAGTTACCTGGGTGTTAAGAGCTACATACAAAGTGTAGGGATCGTCTATCATGCAGGAGGAGGACCTGCGAACTCGAATCTTCCGGGGAATAATGGAGCCGCCACGCTGGAACACAGGGATCTGAAACAAAGACAGAAAGCTCCATATTAACACTGAAGGATATGGAGGTAAATACTAGCCATTAAAAGGATGTGGACAGAACTTACAGAACTCATGGTGACAGGAATGTAAAGGCTCTGGGCCCCGTTGTGCTTTTGGAAGGTGTGGACGTCAAACCAAACCTGAGGAGCACAAGTTAAGACAAGGTTTCTTCATCACCAACAACACCTGAATAATCAGTCATGTCCTATAAAAAGACTTTCTTGACAGAACCATTATATTGAAAAATTGAGCTTCCACTTGAACATAACAGAAAGATACAGTAATTGTAATATGTGTTAAAGCTTCCATGCTTGTTCCTCTTACCTCGTCTTTGCCAGGTAGGTAGGCGGTGACTCCCCTCGCTCCTTCCTCAGTGACTGGGTGAACCAACAGGTCTCTCCCTGCAGAGTTAAGTAGCGTTAGTACATCTGATAATTGCTTTAAACCATGTCTATCTTCCTGTCACAATTGATTTTAGTTTTAATTCATGTGAGGATTTGGACAACTGAGCTGCAGAGATTCTACAATGAAATCGCTAAATAGTTGGAGGCATATTGACCCTTTTTATTTAAAAACAAAAAACATGAAGCGATGTTATGATGAATCTGATCCAACTAAGCAGAGGACACCATTATATTCTGTTAAACTATTTAAAATGGGGGGGGGGGGGAATCCTTCAGACACACTTAAAATAAAATGCCTTTATTTCTTGAATCTTAAGTCGACTTACCGATCAAGAACTCGTCATCCAGAGCGAACGTAGCAGGATCCTGAGGATACTCCACCCACAGTGGTCTGAAAGAGAGATTGAAAATATTTCCATCTGCATCGAATCAAACTACTGAAATCTGCCATCAATTCAAACCAACAACATTAAGTCGTTCTGTGAATTGGGATAATATATAATAAATCACATTAGGGAACATATATAGTTTGAATTTTCATTCCTTTGAACGACTGGTGATGATTTCATACAGGAAAGACAACCAATGTTCTCTGCCCCGTCCTCACCTCATGATGGGCTGTCCCGTGCGGTGTGAGTGGTAGAACTGCTGGTACCAGTAGGGCAGCAGGGTGTAGCGCTGGCGCACCGCTTCACGGATCAGTGCTGTGTTTTCCGGACCAAACAGCCAGGGCTCTCGGCGGGGGGTGTCCAGGTGGGCGTGGGCCCTGAAGAACGGCTGGTACGCTCCCGTCTGGTACCAACGCACCAGCAGCTCGGAGCTCGGAGACTTGAAGAAACCACCAACGTCAGCTGTGAAACAGATGGGGTCAGTATTAGTGTCAGAGGGTAACATAAATAAATAGAGCAACCTCAATCTTCTACACGGTTTGGAAATTTAAGTCAAATTATTTTCAGAATACCGACCAAACACATTTATTTTTGTAGGCGTCTCTGGCAGCTGAAACATAATGGGGATATGTCCCTATTCTAGTAGGGACTAGTACCCAGTGGTGCATACGAAGATATAATCATGAGCAAATACACATTGACTAAAAAGGGACAAACTCACCACCGCAGAAAGAGATTCCCACCAGGCCCAGACTCAGACACATGGGGATCGAGATCTTCAGATGTTCCCACTCGGCAGCATTATCTCCCGTCCACACAGCACCTACAGACGCAAACACACTTTAACAGTTAAGGTCCTGTGCCGAAAATAACCTGCCATGAAAGATTTCTAGCAGGCAGAAAGAAAAGTAAAATCCGTAAAGGGCTTACCGTAGCGCTGTGACCCAGCAAAGAAGGCTCTGGTCAGGACAAACGGTCGCTCAACTCCCCCTGACCTCTGGATCAGACCCTGCGCTGTGGCCATTTGCTGCAGGTTGTACACATAATAAATCAGTGCTATTTTTATCCATAGCATCTTATTTTCATAGTTTGGTGCTCTTTCAAAGCCATTTGTGAACAATAACAGTATAAGCATGTTAAAAAAAGATTATTTTTATTTTCAATCCCACTGGTGGAAAATGGTAGTATAGCATCAAGGAAAAGTGCAGAGGTCAAGGTCCCATGTCTAAGTCACCAGAGATCATTATATTTGGCTAAAACATTGATTTGTCATGACTCTGAAGAGTTTCTTTGTGTGATTTTTCATACTTGAATACAAACTGAAAATGAAGTTCTGCAGAAATGTTGCAGTGGCCAACGAGACCGTAGTTACATTCATGCATGAATGCTCAACCAGACAAAAAAAGGATGAAGTGTTCAGTCTTTAACGTTAAGCTATAGACGGATTGTGTGCACTCACCACATAGAAGCCATACAAGTTGTGCACGTCTCTGTGTTCCCACGCTCCGTGCACCGCGTCCTTGTGCATGGTCACCTCTGGTCCGTTAAAGACCGACGGCTCATTCATGTCGTTCCATGTATACAGGTTCTCCATAGAACCCTGGAGAGAGAACAGAAATTATGGATGCAAGTCTTGAGGTCAGACAAACTTTATTAATGGAAAAGTGCTATTTTAAATCCATGAAAAGAGTTGATAAAACTTGTGCACAGAAATTAAAAATTCTTTCAGATGCTTAAAAATGTAGAGTCAGTAGCTAACAGAAGAAATGTGGAGTCGTGGTTAGCAGTTCCCAGGTAAGAATAGTTTTAATGTCACTGGGTTTTGCAAAAAAAGAGCGTGTGAAATTCTCCGGTAAAATAAAAAAAGGTTGAATGTTTATCGCTGTGCATGATAATATTAAAACTAGCACACATTAATATCCAACATGCTAAAACTTTAGAATTTCACTTGCAAGCGTAGTTACAGATCCCGTTTGACTTTAGATGAGCAACTGAGAGACAAGTGTCCTTCAGACTCACCTCATACTGATCGTAGGCAAACATGCTGGCCCACCAGTCCCTCATGTCTGCACGAGTGAAGTCTGGATAGCCGGCACTACCTAAAGGACATCATCCGAAGCGGAGAAAGGAATGACAGAAATTAGAATTGTTGTAATCTCTGCACACTGAGCAACATTTCACTATCAATGTCAATGTGTCTTATCAACAAACTAGTTCATGAAAAATATTAATAAGTGCATTGTTAAACATTTTCTTGTAAATGATTCAAAGTTGTAAGTCTCTTACCAGGCCAGCACCAGCCCTCATAGTCCCCACCATCTTTGTTCTTGATATAGAAAGCCCGATTTTGTATTTCAGTATGGATCTTGTAGTTGCTGTCTACTTTGATATGAGGGTCCACAATGGCCACCATCTATAACAAAAAAAAGGAAAAAAGACTGAGCAGAAAGTCTTGAAAGTACATGTGTATGTCCTGTCAAGAAGGTGCCTGCAAGTTATTTTACTGAGATTTCAGGTCACATGAGATATAAAGTAAAATAGATACTGGAGATGTTTTGGCAAGAAAACCCACAAAATACTGGATCCTAATATTGTCTGCTGGGACTGTGATGTTGGATTATGTCTATTATGTACCTTGCGTTTCTTGTCCATGAGACCCTGTAGCATTTCCTTTGGTGTTGCAAACTTGTGTGGATCCCAGGTGAAGTAGCGCTTGCCATCTGTGTGCTCAATGTCAAGCCAGATGTAGTCATAAGGGATGTCGTGCTCGTCAAAGCCTGCATCAACTGAAGTGACATCCTCCTGATCGTTGTAGTTCCAGCGGCACTGGTGGTAGCCCACAGCCGCTTCGGGAGGGAAGGACTGGGTGCCTGATGGACGACAGCAGAAAAACTTGATCCAACTTGATCTTGACTTATTAAAAAATAAGTTGATTTTTTTTTTTTTGAATGAGTGAATGCCTTCTTGATTAAAGTCTGAACCGTCAAAGCTCTTTAGTAACGGTAATTTGGTTTGTGATTAATACACCTGATTTAACTAAAACAGCTAGCTGTAAATGAACAAATGAATTGTATTATCATTATTCAAAAAGAGCCAAAGTTTTCTGTGTATCAAATTTAGAAAACAGATCTTCTAACTTTAGTAATCAGAACATGCATTTAAAGTGACACTTGTGCACCAAACCTAAACTACAGGAAGCACCCTTGAGTCCTGGGAAAACATGGGAAATAAAGCATGCTTCCTACCTGTGAGGGAGGCATACTGAGAGAAGACATCTTTGGGTGTTGGCCCAAGCATGATGAAGACATCAATGATGCCGCTTTCAGAGATCCAACGCACATCTGTCTGTGGAATCTCGCTCGAGCCTTGAACGTAATCCAACATTTTTCCAAACACGGTCTGGAAAGGGACAAGAGTGAGTGAGTGAGTGAAACACTGAGCTATGGTGCAGCAGACATTCACTCTTAGCTCAAGTCACAGGAACTAAGGAAAAAGAAAGAAGGGGACATACCTTTCCAGCTGTGTTGGAGCTGATATCCACCCAGGTCTCAGCAGCATTGAGCCAGAAGATGCCTGTGGTTCGCTGGGCGTTGTGGGCCAACATGACTGGGACAGCGCCATAAAGGGCCATAGGGTTGTACAGCTCGTACTGGAACACATCCAAATTATAGAGCCGATATGGATCTCCATTCCTGAAACAGAAAAATACACTCAGGCTTGATTCAATGCAGAGAAGACCACACTAACCACCGTGCATGTACCAATCAATATTAAAAACAAGTTCAAATTCCATCTTTCTTTTGTAGGTGAAACAGGACTTGTTCTTGCAACTCACTCGGTTGTTTTGAGCCTGAGAGTGTCTGCATGTTCTGGGATGCCGTAGACGTGCTCAACACCCGGCAACGAAAAGTCTAAACTAATAGCAGATGGACCTGTGAGGCAAGATCAACACATTTTCAATTTGATACGAGTTAACTCTAAATGCAGGTATTATGATAACAATGATTCATCTAACTGAAATAACTAACGGAAATGATTACCATTAGGTTTGCTGTCAGAGTGAGATTTAAACGTTTCCTCCCACATCCCGTCTTCTACTTTCTCTTCCTCCTCCTTTGCTTTCTGGCAGGCAAACAAACAGGAAGAACAGCGACATCACTTACAAGAGAAGATACACCACAGAAATGGTGCACTTAAAATAAAGAGAGGAAGTGTAACAGGAAGGGTATTTAATTGTGTAGTACCTCTGCCTGGCTTGCCGGATCAGCCTCATCTTTCTTCTCGCCCTCTGGGTCTACCTGACTGCTCCATGACACAACATGTGGTGGGAGGGGTGAGATAGTGGTTATAGGAAAGATAAAGAAATGTCACTTTGGAAAAGTCATGCCATTTTGGGAGAATATATGGGGTTATAATTAAACCATGATAAAAGGAAAAGACATACAAAACTGGGAGGTTGGTGAATACTCCCTGACTCCACATTGACAACTATGCAAATAATCTAGAAGGACTTGATTGGCTTAACTGTAATGACAAAGGGGACTGAGCAACTCCCTACCTTGTGGCTATTTCAAGCTAGGCATTATGGGACTGGACCTCTAGAGGCTGCTGCTTGTAACAGACACAAGGCTCTTTACAGAACCAACTGGTATCAAGTGTATCCCGAGTACGCCATGGTGTGATCAAGGCCATAGCGTTACACCGACATTTGGTAGTCACATACAGCTGTGGATGTGCATGATGTGGAGTAGCACACACCCAAGAGGCCGTGGTGCAAACATTTATTTTGAAGCCTGCTATGCCATATTCACATTTCAGCAGAAAAACAAGGCTCTTGTGTTGCAGACTGCGTTGCGCCACAAGAGGTGAGTGGGAAGTCTGGAGAGAACTCAACTAATAACGCATTTTAACATTAACAGAGTCATGTTGGACAAAAGAAATAGATGCAGCTAAACCAGAGACAGTGTTCTTAATTACACACATTCTTCTTCAAGAGGCATTAAATTTCCCAAAATGCAACTTGACCCTTAAAGTGCAAGCTACTGAAGCAGACTCAAGTAAAATCATGCAAGGCAATTTATCAGACTTTGGCAAGCATTTTTTTTTTACATACGCAGTTGTTAAGTCTTTGTAGAAATAGTAGAGTTTCTCTTCATTATTAGTTTCCAAACATACAATGCAAATGGACTTATTTAAGACCCCTAGCTACAATGTGAATGTAAACAGTGGTTAGATCAGTACTGAGGCTCAAACTGTGATTTCGTACAAAAGCTGAATGCTGATTGTTCACCAAGCCAACATTTTTGGTTTAATCTTAATATGAAGATTTGGTATTGTACAATTTCACTCTTACATTATTTATTGAATCAACCTTCATCTTAATTTGCAACCACAAAGAAACAACGAAATCAGTGCAAGACGGTCACAACAAAACAACAATGGTGAAGGTGCCGACAAAAGCTGTCTTTCGGTAATAATGTGTATGGTTTCGAGCTCCAAAGAAGCACCATACCAGAAAGAAATGCAGAAAAGGTTTCAAATATTTGTAAAACTTTTAACTAAAATGCAAACTGAAGTATAACCACAAAGAGAGATGTTGCTGTTGGGTTTGGGAACTGTGCTGCCATACAGGAAAATAAGACACGCACTATCTAGTGGGACTCAAACTACATGTTTGTGAAGACAAAAAAGCTTTACTTTTACATGGCTTCTAAATTGGTGCACACCTGCTGCCACTATTACATTTCATCTATTGCGTTTAGAGCTCACTACGAGCTGAGCAAGCGACACACAGTCAGTCATGCAGTTACAATGTTAAAGTTAGATCTGCTAGAGTGACACTACGTAGACAATTCAGTTAAGTGGACACTGATCTGACGAGACAGTAAAATCACTGGATGGTACAGCAGACCCTGCATCATTCAGATTATTGTATATTTCCATAATCGGGATGATTTTTTTCCTTGTTTCATAAAATTAGATTTTAAAAAAATCTACATCTTAAGTGGCAATTATTTAATCATTAGTTTAAAAAAATATTTTAAAAATATGGAGGATGATAACAGGAGGCTTGACTAACCCTTTAATCAAACACTGACATGCACACACTCAGCCACACCCCACTGTCACGCTCAGTCACATTTATTGGAGGGTCAACACTGTATTTGGTGTGATGGGAGTTCCTAGAATTTGTCACTGTTGGCAGCATTAGCACAAGGAACAGAATACACACTTACAAATCTTAAGGGTCTTTACCTAGAGAATAACCTCTTGATATTATCCCACACGCTAGCCACTGTGCTAGTTACTTTATAGGAGAAACTAGGATGATAGGGAGAAGAGGACAGAACAACGAGTCAGAGACAATACTTAAAAAACAAACCATTTCATGGGAACAAAAATCAAAATCATCCACTGAGTGAGGATGTGGATTAAAAGAGAAGGCTAGCATTTGTAAATGTGAATGCATGCAAGGTTTCTCACGTGTCCTTGCGCATCCTCAGGTGCTCAAAGGCCAGCAGGCCGCGCGAGTTGAGAGACATCAGCACATCTCGCCCTTCCATGATGTCCAACCGGAAGGGCCGGGCGCTGACGATGACCCTTTGAGACTCCACCCCCAGTGACAGCACCACCCCGTTCTCGTCCTGAGACAGGAGAGACAGGCTGAGAGCGCGAGAAAGAGAGAGGAGGTGAAGTTAAAGACAGAATTTGGTTTAGAAAAACACACGTGAAGCTGATGTAAGAATTCTATTACTTATTATCTACTCATTGTCCATCTCAATTCTGTAGGGTTGTCTTATTAAATCTAAGCAAAGCAAAACTTCAAGGTTGGAAATTTATTTGAAATGAGACTCAGAGATAAAGCAAGAAATCAATTATCTGAAAAGGCTGGCTGTTTTCATCTGGACTCCTGAAAAAATGTCACTGTGAGAACTTTCGACCTTCAGTGGAACGCTGATAGTTTCGTTTCCTTAAAATATTTACAGTCCAATATAATATTCTTCATGTGTAATTATTAATTAGGTTTTAATAGCATTAACAATGTCTCTATTCTATTCAAGTGTCCTAGTAAGCCAGTATGTACAAAACCAGGACTCTGAAACGGAAACAGCTAATTAGAATACAGCCATCAGTAATTATATTATTTACACTTCTGCTGTCTGTGACATGTAAAAAAGATATGACTGAAAAAGTTCTAAATTATAATTGTTCCATATTTTAATGTCCTGAAAGAGGAATAACGCTTTTTGGCCAGTAGCTTTGATTCAGTAATCGCAAAACCAGTCACCCTACACAGTCAGTAACACCCATGGGAGACTTACGGCTCAGTAGACGGCTCCCTGATGAGCACATCTGGGACCTCATAGCGAGGCTTCAGCGGCTTCAGCTCGTTAATCTTCACCCTTGTTATGTTTCCCTGAAGACGGTAGAGCTCAAGCAGCAGACGCACCTGAGACAAATGCAGAAAGAGCGAGGTAGAGGGGTCAGCGATTGAGGAGGGAGAATGAGGAGAAGCAAAAGAGGGTGCAGAATAATTTCATTATGGTCTCAAACACTACAGCAAAGCCAGAAATCGGCAAACAGGTTCAGGCATGGGCCAGTTTTTTGGTATTCCAGTCAGTTGGCCTTATTTAGGCTTTTGGTTTAAATATCACAAAGAAGGGAGAGTGGTAACTTATGTTTACATAATAACGGGTTTATAATTTTAGTAAACGGATTCTGAATTGCGGCTTTTGTGATTTAAAGTACAAACAAGACTTGATGGTATGCCGTTAGCGCCTTATCTGTATGGCAGCCATAATTTCGCTCAACATTAACTGCTTCTGCATGTATGATTTACCTTATTGTTGTCATTGATGAGCTGCAGTGTGAGTCTGGTGTTGGTCAACTCCATGGTCTCCAGCAGGGCACGATAGGGCGACTCACCAGGCTTCAAAGCTCGCTGACGCCTTTAAAAAAAAAGTTATAACAAGAGTGCACGCCGATGATGAATCAGTAACTGTGTGCTTTTATTGCAACACCAACTTTAGGTTAGTGAATGTGTTCTTTTTTTAAAATTTGTACTCACTTGCAGAAGGCACTCTGGTCACAAGTCTTGAAGTTGCCCTTGTCCACAGCCCACGTGCCGCTGAGGGACATCACCAGCCAAAGCACGAAGACAAGCGCCATCCTACAGAGACAACCTAAAGTTTAGATAGTCACCTCTCCAAATAATTTGTTTGAACAACGTCCAAGTATTTACTCGAGAGGACGTGAGTAGTTACGTATACAAGGAGGGGTTACGGTTCAACAGACATACACAAACGGACTTTGTGACTCTCTGTTGGTCAAACGTGTCCTCAAATGAAAAAGTATCAGGCAGAGAACCCATTTCCCGTTTGCTGCAGCTACAAAACTGTGCATATATTAACATTTTAAACAGTAGCAAAGAATCACGTTTTCAATGTTAGAGCCCGAGCCAGCATATGAAGACGTATTTCTGCCCCTCACATTTCTCCCAAAGACTTACGATGTGCTTGAAATGATGCCAGAAGACAGTTAGCTAAAGTATCGGCTAATGTAGGATAAATTCAGCTAGCATGCGATCGGATTTCTGGAGAGGAAAAAATGACACCAGAAAACAAGCGCAAAAGACTATTTTAACCACAATAAAGCGTCGGTGTTTTACAGACGGACTAACGCCAGTTGTCTGACTGCGGCGGTGACGTTAATTATACATATATTGGGATCGTAATATCGTGCTAATCTTGCGAAGAGGCAAACTGTCAATCCGTTAGCGTTAGCGGTTAATTCAATTGGAGGAGATCTAGACTTTTCTAGAAACGTTATAATTCCTCCTGTCTGCCGTTGCACTTGGAAACAGTACGTTTGCGTACATGTGTAGGTGTCGAGGTGTACCCACAGAGATAATATCTGGCATCCGGCAAGCTGATAATATATCAAACGAATGATAAATCCGCGGTGTAACGGCGGACCTGCTTTGTCTTACCTCTCAACGAAGGCGGCCATCTTGATTATGCTAACGCTTGACTCCGCCCACTTCAGTCGGCGACAAAGATCCTCAATAAGTAACTGGAATATTTACTTTGTTTTCTCTGAACTAACAAAGAAAATGATCATTTAATTACACGATTTTAACAAATACCTCATTGAGTTTGATTTCACTTAATCGTGGTTCTTTTTTTTTATCTGGTTGGTGGTAAAAGGAGGATGTAAATTGGGTTAGGGGTTCAAGATAAGAAGGGGCGTTGTTGAGCTACGTGAACGCCTCAGGGGACGGACACGTCATCTCTGCGCTCCAGTCACTGAAGCGCTCACACGTATCCTGGGTTGATTTCCAACCAATGCATAACGTGGTGGTAAAGTGGTGGTAAACACGTGTACAGGCAAATGCAATCCTACAGTCCTGGAATCAGTCCTAACTTTGTGAATTGTCATATGGTTCAATTTGTTTATTTTATTATAACACAAAGCAGCGATCCCTCATATGAAGGATGAGAAAATGTAAAGATTTTTATTTTTCCTTTTCATCCTTCAATTATCAAAGAAAAAACGAAATCACTATTTGTTTCATTTACCAAACTGTACTCACAAAACCTTTATGCAGTAATAAAAAAAAAATGAAAAGATGATTTACAAGATGCAAAAAAAAACATGTTACAGTTGTGTGTTTTAAAAACGTTGGTAATAAGATTGGTGTTCAATTCAAGACACAGTTTAGGACCTAATTATTTATTTTGTAAAGTGGTTTAAACAACAGTTTTTGAGCATATAACAACAGATAGAAGGCATGTTGGTTGCCACAATTTTAGAACATATGCAATCTGTATCTATGCAAATATTACACAACAATGTAAAAGTGAATTAGCTGAGTTGAATTGTATTTTCCAACCAAAACCACACATTAAGGCTGTGTTTTGTGTGTTTGAGAAAAATTCTGTATTAACATAATATACATGTGTGTTTGATACATTTGTTTTGTCCTCTTTTCTTTGTCACAGAAACAACTAGTTAGAAACATATCAAGTCTAAAAATATGGTACAAAAAGGTAAGCGCACACACAAAACTGAAGTACAGTGAAAGCAACTTTGTAGTCCACTCTTGGAGTGATGCAACACAGCATTCTGTCTATTTTACAGTCCATATATTTATTGTTACCTACTCTACACACAACTGTTTAAAGCTGGAACCGCCAGCAGAGATGTCCCAATCTATCAATGTTTTTATGCAAGACACTGTGAATTGGTGCCACGTATCTTGCCACGTCACCGTCCCGAGAAAAATCCCTGCAGAACAGCCCCTTCTCTGAGCTGAATACAAACTTCTGGGGCATGGGTCCATTGCCTCTCACATACTCCCACGCAGCCAGCAGCAGCAGCCTCACCTCGAAGGGGGTGAGGTGGGGGAAGGCTTCATGGACGTTGGCCAGGACAGGAGGCAGGAGCTGGCCCTCTCCCATGCAGGCCACCAGGAGGCAGGAAGCCTGGAGGTGCCACGGGTAGTCTGTGGACAACATCTCGCGGGCTGCCTCCCAGTGGGCCAGCAGAGTGGCCAGGAGGCCTCTGAGCACAGCTGAGCAGTAGCAGAGAGCCGGGCGTCCAGCTGCGACCACCTGAAGCAGAGGGAAGAGCACCGGGTGGGCCTCAAAGCATCGTCGAATGTGGATGTCTCGCTCCACCGTGGTGCGGGCGTGCTCTTCTGGGGGCCAGGATAGCTCACCATTGGCCACATCTGGACAGACGTTTTCCACTAAGGTAACTGCAATAACCTTAGCTGCCTCGGCGTTGATGGGCAGCGGCTCGTCTGGGTCAGATGGTGGTCGTGAGCTGCTGATAGAGCCATTGAGACCAGAAGAGCTGCAACACTGGACTACAACAGTCAGCAGAGTCTGGACGTTCTACAGAAGGAGAAAACAATGAAATGTTGAAATTATTTTCTGCTGCAGCACATCAAACACCAAATACACATTATCAGTATAATTTTCAAATATAGTTCAGATAGTAGTCACAAGCTACATAGTCCCATTCTATACATTTCTGTATAATTTTAGTGTGTGTAATAATCAGAATTTACTTGGGTGGGCCACCCACATAGCTCTACCTCCACCCAATACATAATTTCCTGCCAAATGTTTATGTAAACATGTAGTTTGAACTTCAAAGTGGATGAAAACAGCTGAAATGTGCATTTATGACCTAATTTATCGAAGAAAAACTCTTTCCCAATTCGTATATAGTATCGACTGCTTCACTGTTATCTAATGTCATCTACATTTTGCCACAGTTCACAAATTGTGCAACCCACCTGCATGACGCCCGATGGGTCAGGTAGCTGTGTGTCAGTGCGGACCTTAAGTCCTTTGCCAATCACCCCGGCATGAAACACAGACCACACGCTGCCAGAGAAGTTGACGATGGTACCGAACCGACAGTTGATATCCAGCAACGAGGCTCCGATGTCAGGAGACACAGATGTGGAAGGCAAAGGGGCACCAGACATGTCTGCAATCTGGCCTCCAAACAATCCAGCGTTGCCTTTATGGATGGATCCCTCAACCAGCTGCTGAAGTACCGCTTTGAGAGTGAGCGGAGAATACGCTGCCAAACGGGACAGGAGCAGGACTGAACAGTTCACCGCCTCGGCTGCCTGTCCCCCATCTCTTCCAACCTTCCCTCCTTCGACTCTTCTCCGCAGCGCCATAAAGAAATGAGTGACGGCAGCACGTGAGAGCAGGAGCAAGTGTGCTGGGGAGGATGTGCGTGGGAGTGGGCTACAGGACAGGAGGCGTACCGTAGCATGAGATACAGAAGAGTCCCCGTGGAGAAGGAGTGGGCCAAAATCATGGAGGTGTCCTGAGACCGCTGAGCCCACCTGGATGGCCATGGAGGACTGAACACCTGCTGCTCCTCTTCTCTCCTCATCCTGACTCTGGATCGCTGCCGCCAAGTTAAGCAACAGCTGCTTCAGCTGCCGGGGCCCCAGAGTGTGTGTATGGATCTGGGCTACACAGCGAGCTACAGCGGCCGGAATGAGTCCTGCCATGCAGGAGGAGAGTGTGGTGTGCAGCTGCCAGGCCAGAGCCAGCTCCTCTGGGTTGTGGGCCTGGGTGAGTAGCTGGCAGAGAGCCTCGGTGGCAACGCTGGGACCTCCATACACCGACAGAAGACAAAGCAACTGGTGCAGCCAGAGGTGACGCTTCCTTTCCAGTCGCAGTGTCTCTGCACAGAGCTCACCTACGTGAGACTGCAGCTCTTCCAAGAAAGGGATGACTCGCTGGGGTTGAGAGGAAGCCGGGTGATGGGAGTTAACTTCCGCTCCATCTGAGCGGTTGAAGACCAGTTTGTGGAGATGCAGTAGCAGCATCTGGAGGAGGCGATCACAGCCTTCTCTGACACCTTCATGAGGGGAGGGTGTAGGACCAGAGATGATGACCGAGGCCGGGGTTGCTGTGTCTGCCAGAAAACGGAGGACCCGGGAGCCTCCTGATGGGCTCTGGCTTATAAGGTGGACAGCCAGCCCCAGCATGTTATCCAGTTCCTCTCTGGGGATGCCCTGCAGCAAGGCCTGCAGCTGGAGCAGAACAGGAGGGCGTAGCAGCTCTACCAACTCCGCAGACACTGCACCAAAAAGGTTGGGGGACATTGCAGACAGCTGCAGCAGAAATGGTACTGCAGCACGACGAAGTTGAGGAGAACTCTCCCAAGATGTTGAGGATGAAGTGGGAGATAGAGGACTTGACGGACTCAGGCTTTCCTGAAACATCCTGAGCAGCTCCTTCCTTATGCTGTCTGAGTGGTGCACTGCAAGGTGTCCAAGGATTCCCACCACTGAGCCGATCTTTGGCACTCTGCTGCCTTTATCCCCGACCATCACCATCATCCCTTGATCCTTACTGCCATGAGAGCAGAAGTCCTTGAGTCCACATGCCAAGACGCGGCTGATGATAGTACCCGGGAAGGCGGAGCCGATGTGAGCTACCACCCAATCAAAATGCGGGGAGTGTTGAACTGAGGTGTCCAACAGCGCATCCACACACGCATCAGGGCACCAGGACAGCATGGCGGCCAAACACTGGGAGTAGGCCTCCATGAGGGACCGGGTAGCAGCACAGGACATCCAGAGCTGGAGCAGCTCGTTGAGACTGGATGAGTGGGGGGCCACCCTGCGGCCAGCGTGCTTGCTGCTCAGCTGGCCCAACAAGTCCACAGCCCAAGTGGACACCAGAGGGGCCCAGGCTCGGGGATTGAGACAGATGAACTCTGACAGTACGCCATGCACCTCCTACAGACAAACAAAAATAACTCACATAATTTTCTGGGGACTTTCCAAACCATAATTATTATTTTTAAAATATGGTATTAGTTTTATAAGAAGCTGTAATCCTTGTGTCATCACACCTGTATGATGTCCTCCAAGTTGGCGCTGACGGCGGAGCTGGCATCGCTCTCAGTCTCCAGATTGTGCAGAAAGGCAGAGACATGCTCATCATACACGCCCCTCAGATGCTCCAACACCGCCCCTCGACAGGCCGGGACAGAGCGCAGCAGGCGCACAGCACAGCGGGCGTGTTCCCGGACACTGAGCTTCCGGCCCTGAACGGTGTCAACGCCATTGATGAAAGACTTGATCTCCTGGGAGAGTTCCTGGGCGCTGGAGGAGAAGAGTGAACAAGATGAAATCATGGGCAAAATGAATGAAAAGAGTTGTGTGCTTCACATGAAAATCTGTTACTAATTGTAACCAGACAGAGAAAGATATTTCTCCCTCTGAGATTTAGGGTTATTTATGAATATGATCAATCATATTCATTATAAATTAAACTTTTGAATGGAGCTCTAAATACTTCTTAAAGAAAGGTAAATTAGCATAAAATATATAATTCTTGGAGTCAATTTGGCTAGCGTTAGTTGATCAACAGAAAATGACTCCTTAATACATTTATAATTTAAATAATGTATCAAACAAAAGCACAGGCATATTGCATCCAATTTAACAGAATTTACTGCTTTTCACAGTTTCACATCTTGTAACCTGAATATGCTTACGTTCTTAGTCGAGGCATTTTACCACTATTTTCGGACATCTGATACACTAAATGACTGACGTCATGAGTGTAAAATATATTCAATAAGAATCTTCTATAAAATAAACACACAAAACATTTGCTCTGCAAATACTATCTTTTCTCCAACTGATGCAATTTAAGAACTTGTGGGTGTTGGTCAGGACAAATATGTGTAAAACAACAACAAAACAACAATCTTGATTATTTTTTTTTAACCAATAATAGAGAACACGAATAACCTATGACGTCTTCTTTTGTTAATTCTGGAACTTTCAATAGAAGTTGACTCTAAAGAATACTGTCGAAACATATAAAGGTCTCCCCCCCCTATTCTTCGCCCAGTTTACTTCAGTATAACATGTAGTAAACTGGCTTTAGAGGGTACATGTACTTGTTCTGTCAGACCAGCCGCTTCCTCTCCACTAACCGTGGACGTTACCACTCACCTCAGGGCAGTCTGCGGGCTGTGAGTGTGTGAGCTCTGCATCGCTTTCAGCGGACTCCCGTCCAACACCACAGACATCGTTTGGTCTTTTAACATTAAACCTTTACATCAAATCCTCCTTGTGGCCGTGGGCATCGACGGGAGCAACCAAGACAGCTTTTTTGTTGATTTCTCTGTCCAATTTCGGGACAGAAATACATGGAAAGGGCGCTACGAGCCGGATGTTGGGACTTCTTCGTCGTTAGAAAAAGGGAAACGACACTGACAGCTAACGTCACTGGCGACATCTAGTGGTACTAAGTGGATTCATTCATTTAGAATCGGAACCATTTGTTGCCGCGTATGTTTTTACGTGCAAGGTGATGCATAACAATAAAATAATAATAAACAATACACACAGTGCAAAAACAGTTTAGCTGGTTGTCAATCTCCAACTAACAAACTAAGATACAGTTAAGAAAACTGTAGTTATTTTAAACCCAAATGTTTAAAGAAACAGTAGGTGCCCAGAAAAAGGGAATGCGCAAAATATTGTCTCAAGGATTTTTTCACAGTATAAAGAGAACGTTGATATTTAGTCTGTCAACTGTAAAGAAAATCCCCAAACCTCACTTTATTCTAAAAATATGTATGCTTATGTTTTAAAGAGGCGTTCATTCAAATACATGATCATTTTGCGGGATGTAGCTCGAGGTGCTGTTGAATTGGATTGCATTATACAGGTCAGGTGTTTCTCCTATATAGCATACCCTCAGTGATAGCAACAGAGCGGAATGTTTGACGTTTGCGTGAGGCTTTTATTTTGAAGGAGCTCTCGATCAACGTCAACGATCAGCTGAGTTTCTGTTTCTTTGGTGTCTATTCTTAGAAAAAGCGCTGAGGACATTGTGTTTCTCGGTAAGTGGACGAACTGATGAACCATTTAAACACATTTCACCGTAATGTCAGCCATGGCGGTGTTTTCGTGATGCGACAGTGTTTTGTCACACTGTCATGCTCGGTCATTGGTTACGTAAACACAGCAATCGCTAGCTTTCGGGTTATCTTGTTGTTGTTGAAACTTAAAATCTAACTTAAACCGAATGACACACCGTGTTTACATTACAGCAGGTTGACAGTGTTATTCAAATCATCAAACGCAGGGAGGAAGCGTTTTAAACAAACTATTGTATCTCATTTATTTGTGTCATTTAAGGAATACTATATATAAATCAAGGGCAAGTACCAACAGTTTAATAAAAGACATTGTGAACTATTTTTGTCTTCACTTTTCTCTATATTTGAATCATCTGTCTTATGGTGTGTGTTAATATTTGGTCTATGTTTTATTTTTCCTGCAGGTAGTGAAGTCAAAATCAGACAAAAGAAACACTGGCATGGCCCCAACACTGGTAGGAAATTAATCAGATTATAGATAAGACATTTTTTTAATTTTCTTTTGCTGTTCTATGTCATTATGCAACCTGTATAGCATGCGTGTCCATTGAATTATTATTATTTTTTTAATTGCCCAATACAAGTCTCATCTTATATTTGTTTAACCCAGAGAGTCCAGTTGGGTTAAATGTACTGTAGTTGTTGCCAAAGTCAAACTTTTTTTTGTTCTTATCCAAGTATGATGAGAAACCAGAGGTTGGAGACTTGATTGAGATCTTCCGGCCCACCTATCAGCACTGGGCTGTGTATGTTGGTGATGGCTTCATTGTCCACTTGGCACCACCCTGTGAGTCTCTTTTTCTCTTTCTGTTTTTCTCTGCCACACACAGCTGTATTTTCATCATATCTTTGCCTGAGCTCAAAATTAAAAACACAAAACATGTTGCAATATTAAGTGCATGAATCCACATAAGTGATGTCTGTTTTCCTCCTTTCTGTCAATCTTTTCGATATATAGCGGAGGGCCCGGGTTCAAGCACCAACAGTATGATGTCTGTTGTAGCTGACAAAGCCGTGGTGAAGAAAGAGGAGCTGTGGGACGTGGTTGGAAACAACCAGTGGAAAATCAACAACAGCCTGGACGAGAAGTACAAGTCCCGCCCGGCTCACGTCATTGTGAGGGAGGCCTGTGCGATGGTGGGCGAGGAGCTGCCCTACTGCGTCTTCAGGGGGAACTGTGAGCACTTTGCAACTGAGATGCGCTACGGAAAGGCTGAGTCCCGTCAGGTTGGTGGAGCCGTGTGGGTGGGGAAGAGAGGACTTATGTGGATTCCTGTAGAGAGTGGTTTCTGTGAGGGCACAGAATCTACCGCATAATCTCCTTTATATCTGTCCATTAAATGATAATAGAACATTTAACTTCATGAGGGACTGGAGTTTTGAATGTAAAGAAGGCTCCGCTCACTCACTTATGTTTCTGTTTCCCTCTGCAGGTGCGTAAGGCCGCAGAAACTGTTGCTTTGGCCGGCGTGGCTGCAGCATTGGTTGTGGGTATCTCGTATTTCTTTGTAGGCAGCAAAAAAGAAAACAAGAACAAAGAGTGATTTAAGCCCTGTGTCGCCTAACTTGCAATTATTAAGATCTTTTTAAAGCCAAATATGTTATTAATTTCCATTATGCCTTCTTTAGTTTGATTATTAGTACAACGCTGGTTGGTTCGAGATCAAAGCTCTGTTTTTTCAGGCTTTTTAACATTTTGACATGAGCACAAGAACACAATTTAAAATAATTAAGCTGCTTTAATTTGAACTAAAGATTTTGAAGACAAAATTTAATATTCATTTTGATAGTTTTCCATTTAGTGTTGAAATAACTTGATACACAGAGGTTTTACACACTATTAGTATTTTTTGAACTATATCTATTACCTTTATTATTATTATTGTTATTATTATTATTATTATTATTATATTTTTCTTAGTAACGCATTATTACTAAAGCCATAAGTGTAATGTTTTAAGTTTGTGTGAGGCTTTTACTCCGAAGGAGCTCCAGAAAAACAAATGTGTGTGGGTTGGGGGCTAGTTTACATCATCAAAAGAAGATAATAAATAATTATATTTACTGTAATGATATTTTAGTTGAACTAAAAGAAAAACAATGCACTCTATTTTCTTATTTAGTGTTAAAGTAACTTGATAAACTGAGGATCCTGACTTGAAGGAAAACCAAACTAACACTAACAAACTAACACTAACACAGTTGTTTTCATATGACATCTCTGAATAACACATTGCCTTCCTCTGTAAGTGTTTGTAATTGTTTTGAATGCAGAATAAATTGTTTAATTCTCCAGTGTTGTAGTTACTGATGTGGTCCCAGTCAGTTTTAAATGCATTTGATCTTTAACTGTTCACTTGTTTCCTGAAGTCCCTTTTGCTCATTTTAAACTCTACTCATTTTATTAGAAGCAGCATATTAGCACAGTGTTGTAAAGACAAACCTTCTTCATCCCTGAATACAAATCTTTCTGTTTTCATTTAAACATGTTCACCTTACACTTGTCTCGGTCCATCTCAGACCCCTGATGCCAATTTGAGCAACTTCTTTTTCTAGCTCATTACAGTGTGACTTCCAACCCCTTGCATTGGGGAACAAAAGCAATAGTGTGTTAAATTATTTAACCAATAAAAAGCAGTAAATGCACAATATCAAGACAAAACCTGAATAGTCAAAGAAATGAACAAAGAAACAAAGAAAACGTATGTAAATTATAACAAAGTCACATTAACATTAGAAAACATTAGAAAAAAGCTGATTAGTTTAATGATTTAAATTGATTTAAAATGTTATTGTAAAAACAATGAAGTGAATGCACTTTCATAGGCGAGTCATGAAAAAAGAAAAATTCACTTTAATCTTCAATGTCAATTTTCTACATTCCTAATCATTGTAGATTTTTGTCAGTTTAAAACCTGTCAATCACATTTATGTTCCTCTATCGGTCTGTTTTATTTCCTCTGCTCAAAGATGTATGTTGTTGCCACCTTACCTGCAGCCAATAAGAATTTGAGCTGCTCTAACTTTGGCAACATTATGGTTGTAGTGACCCACTGCTTATCTGGTGTTTTTTGGTCGAGGCAGAAATCTCAAGAGATGGGCGTCCTCCGGAAGACAACTCAATACACTTTAGGTTCATACATTAACTGTGGAGGAAGTTGTCAACGCATGTATATAACTTATCTTTATTTTTAGAACAACTCACATGCTACAGGATTTGGATTATCAGTGTAGGATGCACCCAGTCTGCAGTCAATCTGTACTAAACACATCCGAGTCCCCTCCTGACCGGAACACCTCACACCAGGACATGAGCTCCAGAGGTGATGGCTATTGATTGTGTCAATAGAGCTCCTTGCATGGTACGTAACACCAAACCCAACAATACCATATCCAACACAGGCAGGAGATATGGGGTGACACTGAAAGGTTTGATGAAAACACAGAATCTGCTTGCGAGAGGAGATTTTTAGGTGGACATTTTCTGTTTAGACTTGAGTTGTTGCAAGTGATCCTCCAGAACAGATCTGTTCTATTAAATAAAAGGCACAAATAAAAGAGCAAAAGGAACTTTTAAAAGGAACTCATTTACCCTGACCACACCAATCATTTTAAAGAATGACTGATGGGTTGATTTTACAGATGATCCCAAACGGTTTTAGTGAGATCTGCACGATTAAACACGTACCTTCAAAAGATTTAAAAATACAACTCATTGGATTTTATAAACTCCTCCACCACAGCACTACAAGGACACAAAGGAAAAAACCCTGTAAACAAATTGATTTTCCCTTGAAACCAGTTCACCAGCATCAATTTAACTACTTATTTCCATCATGTGTCTGCAGTTCATGTGACACATTAACAGATCTGAAACCAGTTAAATGTGTCACCTATAAAGCCATCTTTCAACAGTAAAATGCAGTGTTGAATGTGCAAAGTAAACAACATATTTGTAATTCTGTGCCATGAAACCTTTTGTTAGGCAATACAAATACACAGGTGCATGCATGGACTGATTTTAAGTCTTAAATCTGTAAGTGACGGCTGAACTAAAACATTCATATCCACTGTGTATGTGTGTGTGCTGAAAAACATTCAGTATAATAATACAGGTTCCATTCTGACATATTGGTATATATATATTTCTCAAAAGAAAAAAAAAGGTAAATCTTCACGTCATTTTTAAGACAAGATGCAGCATTTTTATACATTTACTTTACAACTGTAACTTTATATGTTATGTATTTAAAAAAGAAAGAAAAAGAGAGGGACATTTTGTGTAAATCATTGGCTGCAGGGAGTGCTGCTCTGTGCTGCTTTTCCACTTTTCTGTGTTTGTTTCAGCTCTGCCATCCACAATAATGCATTCATAAAAGACTAGATTGTTTCTTCTTTGCATATCTGTCAGTTCCTCAATGAAGAAAAACAGGGAATCCCAGCGTTGACAGTCATCTACTGTACTAACCAACAGTAATGTTTTCTTCTGACAGTTCTTTCTGGTCCTTTGTTTGTGGAATATCAAGCCTCCATCCACTGCTCCAGGTCCGGTCAATGTGGTCCACATTCCTCGCTCTTCAATCCAACAATTAAATCTGTCTTTGCAGCCCCGTCAGTCCAGCTTGCGTGCGCCCAGTTTAAGAGGACCTTTAGCAGCTTTACGCTCTGCTCGTTTCACCTCCAGCTCCTTCCTCCTCTCCTCCCGTTTCTTCTTGGAGAGCTCGGCCTTGCTGAGACCTGGTTAACAGAACCGTATATTAGTTAATAGTCCTCTAACAAGAATAATTGAGTGTTAGGGTAAATACAGAAGAAGTAAAAAATGGTTCGATTAAAGGAGGCTATCTGAGAGACTTACCCTGGTTCCCATCCACGGACTCCCAACTCTCTTCTGCTCCCCAGTCTCCTGTTGCCTCTGCAGTCCAACCCTCCCCAGTCTGATACGGAGAGAAAATACTGTCAGGTTATCCTCAAAACATCATGATTTCTTGACCTACAACGTCTCATCAAGTGAGTGCAGTCATATTACCATATTCAAAAAGGATGAGTCTTACATTTTGGGAAATAAGATGGTTTTCATTCTTGTTAAGAGTTTGGTCGAAAGATAAATGCCACTCTCATGTCTTATTGTGACCTACAGCGGTCCTGGGAGGTAAATTTGTTTTAACTGGTTCTAACTTTCGATATATATTTATAGTACAGACATAAGCGCGGATCTAAATCTTGGCAAGAAAATGTATTTCCAAAAAGTCAAACTATTCCTTTGAAGCAGGTGGTTTAATCTTCCATATCATCCAACAGTTTCTGTTTAAAATATTCTTCAGAAGCCAAGTGAAAAAAAAAAAGAGTAAAAAACCCTGAATAAATAGATCTGCTTCCACCAACATTCACAATTTCTGACATTCTGTCTATTCTGTCTTTCTCTTGCTCCTGTGTTTTTGCCCCCCTCACCGTGGTGGCAGCAGTGCCAGCTGTGTTTCTCTGGGACACGCTGGCAAACAGATCATTCTGATTGGTCCCCTTGGTGGCTGAGTTGCTGCTGTCCCAGTTGTACTCGCTGGCTAACCGCACTCCTTCTGGCAGGGGGAGCGTCGCGTTGGTCAAAGTTGTGTCCGTGTCCTCCTCCCCCCAGTCATTGCCCCAGCCTTCCTCGCCCGCAGAGCTCTGGCCCTGCCCTTCCTTCTCATTGGACCAGCTGTCATCTGCATCCCAGCCGGAGCTGCTCCAGTCAGCGCTCTGCTTTTTCCCCGCCATGGAGGATGACATCCGGCCCACCTGGACATAGGAAAGGAGGTTGAGATGGAGACTAATTGGTGTAATTGTTTTTTTTAATCTACATAGAAAACAACATAAAAACAGTCAGGTGCATCAGATCACAAACCGTGACGGTGAAAGAACCAAAACACCTGTACACTGACAATCACTTGTTTTTCAATTCAGAGTGATGCAAGGATGACGGCTCTGTGGCAAACAAACATTTATGATACTAACATTTATTCAGCAAGGTAATCTATAAGGATTAATGATTGTGGCAAATAAGGATTAGGACAAATGTTAGTATCAGTATAATTTAAAAAAATCTAAGCATAAATACTACGACAAGAAGCAAAGCACTAACGTTTGGCACTGTCACATGACTTCAAGTCACCACCAACAATAACCTTTTGGCGGACAAGCCTTTGACGTAATGCCGTTTTGTTGTCTCATTTAGCTGCTTGTTAACAACCGCCTTAATAAAGACACATTCAAACTTCAAAATTCACGAGAAGTACTTAGTAACGTGTTATATGTCAAAGATGAAAAACAATTATTTAAATAAGAAATATCTATTATAAACTGAGGAAATCGGAAGTGCAAAAATAAAAATTCACTTCTGGATTTTACATCCTGCAGCACTCTTTAACAACATTTGGAAAGATTTATGAATTCGTCATAACTACAGCCTGAGCATCGAAACACTGTTTTCTTTGATTCTTTCACATCCACACACACCATTTCAGAATATCCCTACACAATACACAATGTTATAATACTAATTCCGGTAGTGTTAGTAGCATTCAACGTAGTAGTATTAGTACTAAAAATTGTATTGTATAATGGATGAAGATTAAAATGATCATACTCCTTTGTCACTGGCTTTCTTTTTGGATGATGCGATCCCTGACCAGTCACTGTTCCAGTCATCTGGCTCAGTTGCAGCTTTCTCTGGCGCCTATATGAGACAACAATCTATGAGATTTGAAATTACAATTACAGATAAACAAAACATAAGTTGTCTTAGAGTTAAAAAAGGGGCAACTTACCTCTAAACTTCCCCAGTCCTCTTCATCCCAGTGTTCTCCTATTGGCTCGTCATTGTTGCCCGTTGATTCTTGGGTCTGTGATTGGTTGGCATGACTAGAGGCAGCATGGTGAGTCACAGGAGGTCGGGGAGTTTTCGCTTCTGAATCTCCAAAATAAAGAACATATATCTCTTCAGACAGCAAGTTAACACATAAAAGTGTGTTTACATGTCTTAAAGGGGCCTTTCAAATCTGAAAAGGTTGTATGAAGTCCTTTGTGGCACAAAAGTCAGATAAATTGGCTGCAGGAACTCTATAGCCTGCTCCTGATCTCCGCTTTAGGTGAGCAGCTCGAGGCTATAACATCTTTTAACTGAATCTGTGACTGTCGGAGGTCAAGATGAATTGTGGATAATGTAGCTGCCAGTTTCTGACAAAGAAGAACAATGTTTGGAATTTAAAAAAGGACAACCGCTCAGCTGCATCGATTTTGAAAACGCTCCAAATCAAATGTGAAAACCCTACCAGTTGCAGGTGCTCCATCTGTGGCACTGGTAGGGCTGGTGGCATTGGTAGGGTCGCTGTCCTCCGCTGCTGCACTGCCCTCTGCTCCTGGAGTGTTGCGGATCAGCTTAGAAGTTATCGAGGACATCCCAGTCACAGCCCAGCCGGCCCAGCTGGAAGACGCACCTGCAGGCTGAGCACAGGACGCCACATCCTTTTCTGAAAGACAAAGTTTCAATGTACTTCAATTTACTTTTACAATTTAAATGATATAACTAAAAGAAGTGAGTCTGTTTATTTTGCTTCTGATATGCTTCAAGTTTGTTGAAGAAGTGTTTTCTTTCCCCCAGAAAATGTAGCATTGTATGCAAATATGTAGATTTAAGATGTTTTTACTGTCATATGCACAGATAACAGACAGTTATTCTATACAATGGAAAGCTTATTTTGCTCAGTCCTACTAACACAGAATTACATTAAACTCAAGCTAAAAAATAAATAAATAACAAAAATATAAAAAATATAAAAGATATAACAGTATTGCACAAAAATATGATAATAGTATTGCTCATTGTATCTTTATATACTATGCAATGCTACAACATTGCTACAATGTCCAAGTATGGTCATGACAAGTCACAGCAGCCGTTCACAGTTCAGTGAGGAATGCTGAGATGTGATGGGACTGTCCAAAGTGTAGCATGTAGACATTGGTTTCCTTGCTGAATGAGGCATAAAAGTAGAGCGCAGACTCTGCAGCCCATCACTGTGTGTTACATACCTATATCTGCCAGCTTGGTGGGGTCTTCTGACACAGTCTCCAACTTGGAAAGGAAACTCTTGATGGCTTTGAATGCCTGACAGGGAGAGAAGGGCAAGAGGCAACATCTTGAGCTGAAACACAGCAGCATGTTCAAGTCGATCAAAGATATTAAAACCACTGTTGGTTGTTGTGACGACGCAGCCTGTGCTGTCAAATTCTGCGATGTGACTTAAGCACTTGTTGCTTTGCTCTTTAGAAGACGAAGCAATAGGGATTGCCATCTGAAATATCAAAGCAAAGCAACTCAAAGCAGACAAGATGGCAGATGTGTCTCCTATCACTTTACTGTGCCTGACTAGCTCTTGCACGCTCTTTGGCACTTATAATTACCAATTAGCTTGGATACAGCCATCTTTATTATCTAAAGACATACATAACTAAAAACTAGGGCCAGGCAAAGTAATGCAGGCATTGCATTTACGGCGTGCATTTTATTAATTTATTTTTCTTTATTGATTGACCTCACACAGGCCGGCCTGGGAGAGCCCGTGGGCCGTCAGATGCCCAGGTCTGAACTACGCCGTCTGAAAGAGATTTAAAGTGCAGCACCTGTGTGTGGCAGTAAAAAACCCCTCCCAATGCAAAAAAATAAAAATGCAGTCAACGCATTTTCAAATAATTGTCGCTGTTAAAGGATTGCTGCGTTAAGACATTTTTAACGCGTTAACATTGTGCTGCCGATAAATAACAATCTAAATACTCTTGCTTATAAAAAAACATTCAATACAGACGCAAGACAAATTTTAACAGCAATGATTTTGCAGTCAAAAGCCATAAGAAACACCATGTAGTCACAAATCTCCATTAGTCGTGTGTACCTGATCCCTGACGCCCTTATCGGGGTCAACGGTAACGGCACACAGGGTAGGGAGGATGCGGGCGGCAATCTCTGTTAAGCCATAGAAGTTGTGTGTCGCGGCGAAGCCCAGTACACCAGCGGAGCGAGAAGCTGGGAAGGGATCTTTAGTTGCTCGTGAAAAGGCAGAAATCAGAACACGTTGTCGAGTCTGTGAAGAGACAGATGAACACATTCTTGCATTGAACAGAATCTTCACTGAATTTTGATTTCAGTTTTTTTTGGTATTTAATTAATTTAGCCCAGCGGTGTGGGGGGAACTCTACCCCTGCGTTGAGGTAGGAGGCGATCTTGCCCAGGCAGACGGTGGTGTTGCACCGGATCGGGCCTTGTTCATCTCTGGCCTGCAGTCGGGCAAAGTGGCGCATCAGCTCCTGGTTCAGGTTGGTCTCATTCAGCTTGGGAGCCATCAGCAACATAGACTAGAGGGTGATACACAGATGGGTTATGGCACAGGAGGTTGAATATGTATTATGTAATAACATCTTCTGGTTTGTGCTCTTGTTTAAAAGATGCGTAGTACCTTGACAGTCTGTTCTCTGATGGCAGGGTTGGTATCTGTGAAGCCGTGAACAACGTGAGGAAAAATCTGAGAATTGACTGCTGCATCATTCAGATACTGAATAAACTGCTCCATCTGAAAGCGAGAGACACGGACAGAGTCAAGAAACAATACTAGAGAAAATGAATGTTGAAAGCCTTTGACGCTAACTTAAAAACGGCAATTAGGGGCATAATTTACTGCTGTTTTTTATATGTCATTCTACTTCAAACTGAATTATCTTTTCTTGCTGGATGAAATATGGAAAAATGTAATTAAATAAAAACATACCCAACATGTCCACTGTATTACTGCAGGATGTTCTCAGTGGCTCGATGAAAAAGGCCTTACATACCTGCTGCAGCAGTCGTATCCTCATAGCTCTGTCTGTAGAAGAGAACATCTTCACGATAACAGGGATGATCTTTTGTTGGTACTCTTCAGATGACAAGAACTTCCCCACCTAGCCGACAAACAGAAAGATTTGAGGGGAATAAAAACTAAAAGGAGGATAGAAGAATAACTTCTAAATGACAGGACTAATACCACTAACAATGTCTTAATTTGTTTGGAAAGTTTTACTTTAAAAATGATCAGAGCTGCTGGAGTATACAGTCTGATATTGAATAAGGTGTGGAGTTTGAAAGAGTCACCTTGAAGAGCGGAGTGAGGACTACAGCGCCTGCATTGCCAAACTCAAAGGCGGTAAGCAGCTGAGGAAGGACTTTATGTTTGCAAAAGTCTTCAGGGAAGGAGTCCAAATTGTCACTCAAATCCTGGAAAAACTGCTGCTTCTCAGCCGGCTCCTTGATCTGGAGAGAGAAAATGTTTACTCTACATTGTGACTTTACTTTTGAGGTTTGACTGTAACATCAATACAAACAACACTGTCACACGCGTCTTTATACAAGTCTGCGGACCTGTATCTCCTCCAGAAAAAGGTTGCTCTCCACAAAGCTGTTGCTGAGAAATCCGCCAGGGGCTCTACAGTTTTGAAGAAAGCGAGCTGGGTTGGGCCGAGCTCGTGGATTGGCCCCCACCAGCTCACAGTAATGAGGGACCAAGGTCTTGGGGATCTGTGGGCACAAATAGGACATTAAGGAGGACTGAGAACAAAACTTCTTCACGTCACAAACTACAATCCTTTCAATGAAACCATTAAGCAACTGGAGGTTAAATTCCAGGCTTAGTAAAAACATGTGTGGCTCAGTCCCGGTCTCTGCTGACTCTTCTCAAGTTGAGAATACTTCTTTCTTACATGAGCAAAATATCCACCCTCCAATGCTAAATAAACATAAAACATAATTATCTATTGGTGTTTAATTTTCTGTTTGTTTTTTTCATGTTGAACAAAAGAAGTCTATTCAACCTCACCAAAACACATCTTCAGCAGCTATAACTACAACTACATCTGTAGAATATCATTATGCCATGGAATGAATGACAATAATGCGCTAATAACAAAAAGGAACTATGTAGGTGTCGTACCTTTCCCAGTGAACGAAGGGAGGATGTGCGAGGCAATGACCCGTTGAACACCTCCCAGATCAGGCAGCCTAGCCGCCACACTTCCCCTGCCCTAAAACAAGCATGCATTCAGTTCAATTCAAACAATTCCACAAAAGAATATGTTTAATATTTCACCAACTTCTATTATGAAGCTCTTCTTTCTGTCATTCCTACTTTTACCAAATATTCTTAATGGTGCGCCCCCTTTTTTCCTGTACAAACCATTACTATTGTTCCGCCCCACCCTTCTCTTACCATTTCTCTCCACTGCTATTGGGAATCTCTGGTGGGTCATATCTATCCATGTCTGGGTAAACAGCCTTTGGGGTAGGGAGTGAGACCCCACTTGGGTCACCCTGCTCAGGCGCCACATGATCGAGGGCCCCAAGCTTCCACTCCCCAGCTCGATCAACAAAAACAGCCGATACACCCAAGTTGTTATGAAGCAGGTGGCAGTCATTGACCAGGAAACTCAGTGCTTTCTGTGGAAGGAAGGCAAAAGGGCAGAAGTGGCGTTTCTCGTTACAGAGAAATGGCTCCACTGAAAGTGTCCGATGGCGCTTTCTGCAATCCTTACCACTATCTGGTGAAGTCCCCAGGAGACCTCAAGTTCCCCAGATCCCCCCTTCTCTGCCTGGGCCTTCAGGTGGACTGCCAACGGTGTGACCTGCTCAGTAACCAGGTACATGCTCTTCTCTGTCTGTGAAATAACCCAAATGTTAAACTAAAACTGTGTGTATGTGTGTGTACATGTTTACATACATACATGCACACACTTCAATTGTTATTATTGTCAGTGTATATATTTAAACTAGTATTAGTTGTTCATCTATATGTGTTAAACAACAATGTTTCATATAGCCTGTCACACTATCATATTTTTACAAAATGATTACGGTGGCCAAAACACAATAACAGTTTTATCACAAGATCTATAAAATATTATATTTAAATGATACAAATTATAATGTCAACAATCTTTAACTATATATATATATATATATATATATATATATATATATATATATATATATATATATATATATATATATATATATAAATAATAAACACACACACATAAAAGGTCTTGGTTTATTAACATAGAAATATCAAATGTGTGTTTTTAACATGATTGATACTATCACGGTTATCATCAATAGCCTACCAATAAAATCACAAGACCCCTATTTTCACATAAAGTGTGTTTCATCGCCACATATTTCCATTGAAAGGCAGTAAATGTTAATGCAGAACTATTACCCAGTACTTAGCCCCACTAAACTGGAATTAAAAGGAATTCATGGCAGGAATTATACTAAGCTAGGAAGTTTGGAAACATCCCAGTTGCTGCTCAAGTTCAGTCAGAGTGTTGAGTCGAATTATGAATATGCAACCAAAAAAGAAGGACAATCCAATTTCCTTGTTGTATTTTGGCAAGCTATGCAACAGAAGCACCAATTTCATGTGTATGATTCTTTATTAGTTAGTGAATTTTATAGCATAGTTAGTGTATTTTATGATCTTGTTGAGAACACAAAACTGATGTTTTTAAAAACAGTGTAAAAATATGCTTATGTTATGTAGTACAGTACTACTATTGCACAAATATTAAAGGCCTACAATGGCATATGCACACTCACCTCTATCTGAACGTAAACATGCAAAGAAAAGCAAAATGGTTGCGATGAGACTAATTACATGACAGATACATGACAAAATAAGGTCACTCACCATTTTTGGCGAGTGACCTTATTACTAAACCTTATTTGCATACTAAACCTTATTTGCAAAATACATACCTCCAATCCATCCACGTAAGCCAGGATGTTAGGGTGACGCAGGGTCTTCATACGTTTGAAGGCAGCCTTGGCCAGTTGGGTTTGCTGCTCTGTTCCCTGTGCCAGGTCGTATAGAAACACCGACACTTGCTCGCCATTGGTCTGAGGACACCAGATGGGATAAAATGGTTGACTTGTGATATTTAAAACTTTATGATATTGAATGTTTATGCTTTGTAGTCACATTAAACAGAATAAGAAGACACAATCAGGTATCATATCCCCATATTACATTCACTTAAGTTACAATGAACGTGATGAAAACAGGACGCAAGTGCTTGGTTGTCTTTGGACATGCAGTCGGTGATGTGGACAATAACAGTCCAAAGTGAGCTGCTCAGCGACTATCACCTGGACAGTTGGTGCTAACAGCGATGAGGGGCGGCATCTTTATTAAAGTGATCAAACATTAGCCGGAGAACGGGTCCAACAACTGTAACCAACTCGACTGAAAGGAGGTGACGTGGCGAGAGACATGTCTATCTCAGTAAACAAAGATGTTGTGTGTCGTTAGCGAAAACTAACGACACACAAGAGCGAGAAGAGAAACGAGCACTGACATTAACTCGGCTATAAGCACGAGAAATACAAGATCAGACCCAACACGTACACGCGACAATGTGACGCCGGGCATTGTATTTAGAGACTAAATCAGTGGCGAACAGATACTAAAGCTAGCTTGTCGGCTAACTAACGGGCCTCACTCCGCCTCTCTTACCTTTCGCTTCCCCCGATGCAGAGTCCATATTCCAGACTTCTCTGCGTCAGGAAGAATTTCATAAGCAAAGTCTTTGACAGGATCCCTGGCGAAAAAGGACCACATCTCCTCTTTCCTCCACACCTCATCAAACACACACGGCGACAGGAGAACTAAACAGACCGCTAGCTTGAGAGCTACAGTAGGCTAGCTGGTTAGCTGGCGACTTGCACGGAAGTAAACTGGGTCCGTGTAAACTTTGCCTCTGCACATTGGTTCCGTAATAGGTTTAAAATAGATTACCAATAGGATGGCGACTAAGAACTGCATTGAGATAAATCTGAACCTAGATACATTATTCCAGTAAATACAATCTGAAATTATATACAATACTAGTGTTGCTCTTTGGAGCATTGCATAAGTATGCTGTATTTCTGAACAAAAAAAGTCCACACTTTGGAAGTTCATGTCAGTATTAAAGAACAGTGTTTAGACATTACCACTAAGGCCCCCCAATTGATTATTTGTGTTAATTTGATTAATTACACATGTGGCCTATGCAATACAAAAGCACAACATGTCTGGAGTAGCTGTCTTTAAGAGGGGTCCCAGAAATATTTTAATTGCCCTTGATTGTTCATCGTTAATTCAGTCTAACACTTCGCAATTATGTCCCCAATGTGGACTCGGGGAATTGGAGACAGTAACGAGTCAAAAAAGTGGAGATTTAACAGAAATACATTTACTGGACTAAACACACTTCTCAGACTAACAAATCTTTGGCACGTCAAGAAATTGCTATGGAAATAAATTTTAAGCGATTCCAACATTTGCATCTGATGCCACTTAGTGTTTTACTTTACACTAGCTTAAATAACAGATGGCATATAATGAACAGCTACTCTGGTGGTGACTCATCATGGCAACTTTGATACATTTGAGCATAATTTAAAAATAAAAAATTAGTATTTCACATATATTGATAAAGTTGACACTTTCCTATATGAGGAGTTTGCCTGAACTACTGCAGCAGTCGGAAAAAACAGCCTTCTGCAGGCACCATCCAGTCTTACTTGTAACTAAGCTACATAAACACATGAGGCTCAAAAGCAGGCAAGAAATATTTCAAGTATTTTATATACAGTCAACATCTTAGGCCTTTGAGAAAACTAAATACATTGAAAATTAAACAGACACAAGTAGCTTGATTTGACAGTTTTATTGATAAATACATTAACAAAAAAACAAAACATGTTTTAAGTACAACAGTTAGCCATAACTGTCCTGACCCTCCACTGTCTTAGGCAATGAACATCAAAAATTGTGTAGTTATTTACATAAAATAACTATCGTGGAATAAAACAAATACAAGCTCAACACTGGTACTGAGAACCAACTCTTTGGATACCAGATGCATTTACATTTTTATCTTATGAAAACCATGACCTCAACATAATCTGAAAATGAGTGGCTTACTCAGTTTCTAACAGCATACCATTAAAAATAGCAAGACGCTGCAGGGGATTGAACCCTGTCCTGACCGAGTCAGGAGTGCCACCACCAGAGTCTTTTGCTTTTTTGTTGTTGCTGTATTAAGGGCAAAAGCAAAACATGGAGGAACAAAACCAACCGAAGTAGTTTGTTCCTCCAGGAAAAGAAAAACCACTGAACACCTGGCTGCTATATTTTCCTGTCACCACATGGGGATTTCTTTTGGTCACGAGGCTGAAACAAGACAGACACTGGTTTCCCCAATCCCCAGCATTCCCCACGACAATGCATTGTTACAAGACTGAATCCGTCGCACAATTTTATCCACATTAACAAAAGCTGTGATACCAGCATCCCTGTTGAAACTCAAAGCCGCTTTTCCCTTTGACATTCAGTTGGACTTGCGGGTCATACGGACAGTGACGTTTACAGCTGCAATGGAAAAAAAACAACACACAATTTAAGCCCCCCCCACCCCCCTCCAATCCCACACAAATTCGGTCAATGTGACATTTTATGTCAATACGGTTATTGTTTACCGCAACTGGCGTAGCAGCATTTACCAGAGCTATTATTCCTCAATGATGCACTTAAGAACGTATCCTAGAGGATGGCTGTACCAAGTCAGTCCACTCCCTGTCGAGGTTTAGTCGCCTGGCTCAGTATCAAGTTAAGCTGAACGAGAAATCTGAAAGGAAGAGAGAAGAATGTTGTTTCCGAACCCCCCTCTCCCCCAACCAACCGTGCCCAAATACTGCAATATTTGAAAACTACTTCATGAACAAGTATGTTGTGTACTACAAATAAAATGTTATGCAGAGCCGATGTGCATGCAACATGTTGAGTTACACATTAAAGCCATGGTATGTTAAAGAGAAATCAGGGGAACCAAAATCACTTAACTTAGCACCCATGAGACTGAAGTGATGCAGTATATGCGAGACAAGCTTGCAGCTCTTGATCTTAATGAGTGGATTCTCAGTGCGCCATCACAGGTTAGGCCATCCCAGATGAGGAATTAAGACAATTTTAGGAAAATTTCGACCTGAGAAACCAAGAGGGAAAGAAAAAAAAGGCACACAAACACAGAGCGGGTGGGGCTTCTGCGAAGGACGTCGGGGTTCAGATTTAAGCTCAAGCGCACAAGGGGTTGGTACTGCATTCAGGGACGACACTCATATTTGCCGACAGCGTCCACAGATGGCTTTGCATTCAGAGGCAGGCGAGATCGGAGTGGACAGACGAAAAATGATCTGAAACAAAGAGTGATCTACACAACACCCACCACAAACACTCAAAGATTCGAGTTCTACTCATCTTTTCAGATGCAAAGCAGTAGGGCCCCATGGCCAAAGAGACTATGCTAATAAAGCATTGTTGTTACTGATGATTTGAGGTTAACATAAAGCCAGTTCCAAGATGTCATTTTGTCTACTACATTGCAGAAGTTTATTTTGACAAGTTAAGCCAACATCTTACTACACGCTCCAGGTTAGAGGACTTCACTCGCGGTTGAACCAGTCTCGTACTCGATTTCTGCAAAGAGAAGTGTAGCCATACACCCAACCAAAAACACAATAGAAAACTAAAGCAACACCGTTGCGCTGCATTTCAGACCAAATTAAAGCTGCACAATGCACAGCTTTCCTCAGCTACTTACATTTTGAAAAAAGCGTCGCACAGTTGCGCAACTGAAAGTAATTTTGTATAACCAAACTGCCACCTGCACAGATGCACAAGGGCAAGCAGCTGAGGAATAATTGTTCCAGTCTATACAGATAAAAATAACCTGACTCCATTTGTTCAAACTGCGAGGTGGTTGATTTCAAAGGGCAGGGTGATTCCTGTGTTGTCCTAGTAGGTAGACTGCATTCTTCATTTGGACTGTTCTGTAAGATCAAAGAGGCAGACAAGAGACACCCCTAAACCCCTCCCCACAGTATCGTAGAACTGACTATTGTTATCCTTACCCAAATGCTTTACTGCAGATAACGTCAGAGTCAATGAGGGTACATTAAATCTTCCAGTTATCACAAGACTTGTTAAGAAAGCACAACAGTGCTATGTCTACAGTCAAGTATAGCAAGTTGCTTTCATTTCAAGGACAATGAGGGCAGTTGAGCCCAGTCAAGATAAGATCCTTTCGGGTGGAGAATTTTCTGTTTTCCAACATCAATATCTGATGGATTCAACTTATCTGCCTTCCATTTCCACTTTGAAAAGGATGTCATTCAAGCCCAGGTCACATCCGCGCTCTACCAAGCTCCAAGCTTTAGTCATACCTGAAAAAGCACAAGAAAAGCTCCCCCACACAAGCCCCCCAAAAGAACAAATGCATACCAAAACTGTATTCAAATCACAACAAGCTATGCATTTATTACGCAATAAGAAAATCCTTTACAGATAGTTCACTCATTGTATTGTCAATACAAGGCATAGTAACTAATTGCAAAGGAATTGCAATGGAGGTATTTAGCCAGACAATGAATGTTAAGAGAAATGTGAACACGTTTAGTGACCTTACGTGATGCCGATGCGCAAGGAAACTTGTACAAACAATGTGTTAGGAGAATTCCTGATGGTCTCGGGTATTGGAAAGCGCACAGGACACAGCACACTGAAAAATGCAAAAGAAAGCCACTCCCCACAATACCCCTCCAATAATGCAGTACAGAACTACAAAATAACGTTCATTACAGTACTCTTAAGACAAAGCTCTTATCACTATGAATACACTCAAAACAAGATTTAAGAAGTTTCCCAGAAGAACATTTAAATACCGCAGGCCTGAAGGCGGCGGATTCCTTCCTTAAGAACTGAAGACGTGAAGTTGAATGTAGACTTTTCAAGGGCGGGCCATATAACAAAATCTGCAACAGTCACAAATACACAAGCCCCTCCCAACCCAACAAAGCAACGTGAAGCCTGTACAGCATAACAATGACTTCAAGTAAAGAGACTTGTTACCGCACTCTCTGGAAAAACAGAGCGTCTCGCTACACCAGGGGACTAGTTTTGAAGCTGCTATCCTGCGAGGCATAGAGTCCACTTGAATGTTGTTGGTGGACCTGGATGTTTCTTATTCAAGCCATTTTGCGTTGGGTAATGGAGCTGTAAATTCTAGGGAAAAGACTGATTAACGCCCCACAACCCCACCCTCCCATTTCCCAAATGATATGCATGAAACCCAGTATACAACACGACGAAATAAGGTAGAATCAATAAAGCACCTAATCAATTTACTGAATACCAAATACCTTCCTACATCACTAAACCGCAATGGGCGTGAATGATCCCGATCCACAGCGCTATAACATTTAAGATGGGCTCAACTTGTACCAAGTAGTTAGCACGGGGGATTCTTTCGATGATCAGCTTTTGGGGGCCAGGCCTGTGGAAAGAAACTCGAAACACGTTTTAAATGCCCCCTCCCCCTAACCCTCCAAGACAAGTGTTTTTTACTAACCAGGATCAATTATTGCAAAACATATTTTGCCCTTTGATGGCAAATCACTATACTAAACAGTATAAGCAACGAGGAGATCATGTACAGGATAGTTACACCCACATGTACATTTCATGCATTAACTCACTGGTTAGGTTAAGAGGTAGATGTAGCTGATCTGTACCAATGATGCTCCGCTGAATCACTGAAGATTGCCGTATACACGCATCAACCGGCCGGCCGGACAGGAGACCATCCACTCACACTTCAATGCCGACAGCTTCTTTGAGGCGGACCTATCGAACAACAAAGGGGTTGCCTCTCCCTCCGGCTTGGGGAACTACTTGTGATCGCAGGGGGTAGAGAAGTCCGATAAGATGTTCCTCTCGCCAGCACACTACCAAGGCATTCATCAGAGCAGACACCACCACACTCAAGTCAGCGCACAACAGGTGGGGCGACGCTGGTACACAGCGCTTTACACGGCTTGCCTGTGAAGAGGAAGAGAGCTGTGCGAGAAATTGTGTTCTACAATAATTACTTTTGGAATAATAACTAAATGCCTTAGATTGTTACAGGAATACCACAACCCAATATACAAACCAAACTCCTCGCTTTAAACTTGTGGAGCTAGAAGACACTTGAGAGCTCTGCCCCCACCCTCATCATTGGCTGGCTTGATTGCGCGCTCGCTCGTTCGTTCTGGAACTGCTTCAGCGATGGCCCCTCTGCTGCTGCTGCTACCCTGCACTGCGCCTCTGGCTCCCTCTGGTGTACACTCGCTGCCAGCTAAGGCTGCTGCTCTCTTGGGCCCCTCTGCTCTTCCTTTCACGCCCTCTGGTCCTGCCTGGCTCCACTCTGGTGCTCCCACGCCCTCTGGTCCTGTCCTGCCTGGCTCCACTCTGGTCCTCCCCGCGTTGCACGGCCTTGCGCTGCACTGGTCCTCCGAGTTTCCTCTAACTAAGTCCATTTCCTCCCCTTGACAACTCAGTCCATTTCCCCTCGGGAGGGGATGAAAAAAAAAAAAAAAAAATCTTCCAAGCAGTAAAAGAAAAATCATTGACAACTCAAAAACAACATTTAAAAAAAAAAAAACCTGACAAAAACATCTGATTCCTTGAGCTACAGCTTTAGTTATGGTTATTTTTTCTTCTCAAACTGATTAGTTTATTTGATCAAACAAAATATGATAACGTAAAACATTGCCTTTTCAAAAAAAAAAACTAGAAATGACTGAGCAACACGAGAAAACAAAATGCTGGTCTAGACAATGACATAGATTAAAGACACCAAGGCCTGGGCCTCATCCAACACATCTAAAAAATGATGTCGACTGACCCTTTCGTTTTCTTTGTTAACCTTTTCCTATTCGGTTGGCTAAAAGACTTAATTTCCACAAATACATCATTATCTAGTTCAGCCCTTTAGTCTCAGACAGGTGCCTTTTTCCTCAAGGTTATTATATAACAAATATTTCAATGATGCAATAACTTGCCTGGTTATCAGAATCCCTCTCGCTTTTTATAATTTAACTGCTCTCTGGCTTAATCTCTGCAGTTTTAAATAGGCTTTTTTTTAAAATTACATTATGTACCATTCCGTTGCTTCTATTTTACTTTAAGACCAAGACCCGTATCTTCTAGTCAGCAATATTGCGCACTATTGAACGACCATACTTGCGGTTTCTGTGTAGCTTTGCGGTCATGGATCGCCTTGCAGCTGGTCAAATGCTGACCGCTACCTTTCAAGCGCCGTCGTTGGCTCACGAGATTCAAATCAACCAATAGCAGACAGTTACACGCGGCTACGTCACGGCTCCTAACTTGAGCCAACTCCCGTTACCAAAATAAGAAATAACTTGAATGGGCTCCATTATATAAAATATTTTAGATTAACCAGTCTACAAGTTGGGTAGAAAAGCTGTTTTCAGGTCCACATGACGATTGGTAAGGACTAACTGCCGATGGCTTTAACATGAGGCTATACTAGGCTCCGTGGCCTGCCGTTGGCTCTATAACTCCAGCTAACGCTACCTAGCGTAAAAATAAAATGTAAAAAAAAAAAAATCACGCCAATGACGTCGCAAGACGAGGCTGTTAGAGGCGTTTAAACATGTTGCCCACTGAAACGTATTCAAACAGAACGATTGAAAGAAAAAAACTGACAACAGAGAACGCTTGATAAGAAAAAAAGACAGACGGTATCGTCTGAGGGCCTAATGCTCACTGACTCTGACCACAATACACACAAAAAAGTAAGTAAGTTAGGCTAAATCAAGGCATCCTCGTCTACAACGACCAAGACTCGAGGACAATACAATTAAACAAACAAGATCGATTTAACCTGACCACCTCACATCACGACGAATTCGTATCGAATGCAGCCTGAGTTGAAATGGCGTCAATGGCAGTATTTATACTGTTTGGGTGATTCGGCTCCGGCAAGAGAAGTATTCATCCATGGAAAAAAAGAGTACCCTTTCACGCTCGAAAAAACGCTTACAAAAGCTTATTGTGGCTTCAGATTCGAGTTCAGAACAGATTAGTTGATGAAAGTAAAAAGGAAAAAGACGCTATGTGGGAAAACTATAATCAACAGGGCACCTGAATACACATATGTACTAGACGCATGCAGAGCTGCTCCCATTCAAATCGGCTCAGTAGGACACTGAGTTATTAAAGCGTTTTAATGTTAACATTGTCTGATAACTTTACTATTTGGAAATATATGAAACGCAAATCAGTAAGTTCTTTAAAGTGAAAAGCAACATGATAACTAACAGCCCAAACAGCTGACGTCACTCTAACGGCTGCGCGGATTCATCTTTACTTGTGTGTAATACGGTCTGAGAAACCGGATCAAACTAGAATGAGGTTGTGTTGCCGGATCTCTTTCCCCTTTACTGCAACGATAAGCTACTTGTAATTGACAAACAATAAAAGAACTGCCAACTCATCTCCTATAACTTGGATGACTCTTGTTCAATAACATGTTTCCTTTTGGTATATTTATGTATTGCATAAAATCATCTGATGCTGGCAGTCTTTTTATTAAATGCATCATGCAGACCCAATTTCACAACTGTCAATTATGTTACTTTTGTTGTTAATATCCAATTTAACCTGACCTTGAGCGGTGCAGTATCAGCGTTGGTGTTGGCTGTATAGTACGTGATACGACTAGCAATATCTAGAAACATCCAGTGCTAGAAAAATGTGTTCCTCTGAAAGGGTGGAAAATTACCAGACTGAAAGGCCAAAATGGGAGTTACTTTTACTCACCAGCAGAGGGTGCCTCCTCCCTCCCCCCTCTGCCAATCTGGTTTTCAACATTGTTTACAGTATCCTGGCCTGGACAAGTCTGGGCAATCTCCCTATGTAACCTTTTCTCTTGATGCTTCTCTGTTATAATACTACAATGCAATACAATGGACAAAAGTTTTCACAAGCATTCCTTGTATATGAAACTTTTACTTCCCTTGCTAATAAAGTATTATACCTGGGCCAAGCATTCATACTCTATGCGTCTGGTGTTTCCTCTCTGAATTAAATTGGGATCTCTTTGATCTTTACGTCAATGCTGATGCTAATAGTCGTCAACAGAAAATTAACTGGAAACTATTTTTCAGCTGATTAGTTTAAATCATGCATTATGCAAACATCCCCTATTGGGATTAGCTGCTTTTCTTCTCATAGTTAATTCAAGATCATAAGGTTTAAACAGTTTCAATAACATCCATAGAATAATATAGAAGAAGATCACACAGATTAAAAAAAGAGGTATCTTCTGAGATGTGATAAACATGCCACACCAGGCTTTTGAAAAGGCTCATCAAGACTGATACTTGCTAATCAAAGTCCTTATGAAGGTGTTCTTCTCAATTTCCATTGAGTCACTGTAGAATTGTGTTAGAAGCTGGGGAGCGTCAACTGTAATAATGACTGGGATGTTTTGGAAGATAGAAGCTGTTTTAGAGGTTAAGTTGTAAAATTTTCAGATACTGCACACCACAACAAATCAGGTAAACTGAAACAGTTCATTAATGAAATAACCTCAAAATAAGAAATGTTTAGGCCAAACCAATTTTTTTTTTTGCAATATTGTCATTCATAAACTATAATAATTGCAGCCCCAAAAGCGATAGATTGCACACATCATAACCTCTAATGGCTGACCAATTTAAATGTCCCATGGTATCCATCGGCATATCACCCACTCCTCCCCAATGTCATCACACAGACCTCAACCAGAGGCTGGCAGGAAAACTCTCAAAATCAATGGGGCTGCTGCAGGCAGTTTAATAATTTGGTTTGTTCACAGCTGCTTTTTTGTAAATTAATAACCGTAGTGGTGAAAATAATCTAAACTAAAAGTCTTGTACAAGATCAAAAAGTATAACTATTAAGTTGAGGTCCGAGGCAGCACAAACATATGGGCAAACCCCCCTTCTTCCTGTTATAGATCCTGTACCGCAGGGCTCAGTTCGATTGTCTCTTGTATATGGACAAAGGTCTTGCTCTTTCAGCTCGTTCAATGAGCGCCTGGCTGTTACATCAGGCGTGATGTAAAATCAAACCACCAACCAGGAATTCATGCATTCCTGCTCCTGAGCTGTGATTTCATTATTCTGCAGGCAGTCACTGAGGAAGTCAAACTCATTGTTTCTCATCAGAAACAATCCGACTACTGGATACTTTGCTCAAATACTTGGCGATTTTTCTTTTGCTGACAAGAAAACTTTTTGAGGACCGAACCCTTTATTATTGTTAGGATTATAATTAGTTTTTTACAATAGCTCACCCAACGCTGTACTTTCCTTTGTAGTCATAAACAGCAGTAGATTATCATCCAGTTTGAAGTGGGGATCTCTGCAGCTGACATTGACAGACAACTTATAGCTGTATAGAGAAAAAGAAGTAAAGAAAAAAGAGGCAAGAGGAAACAGCTGAGTACAGGGTTCCCCACCAGTGCTCCTTGTCAACCTAACCAGGACCCAACAGTCTATTACCAGTGAGGAGACAGGTAATGGAGAAGTTTTTTAAGCCCGTTCACAGCCCCTCTGGCCAGGACGAGATAAAGCCGCGGAAGCACCACCACCACCACCATCATCATCAACTTCCCCATCACCAAGACCCTCAGTCACACAGGTAGGAAGCTTCTTTCCAGTCAGACAGATTTACTTCTCATGAGAGGGGAGGGGCATTTACAAATACAATCACATTTTAGGCATCCCTAAAATAATACTTTGTGGAAATTACACATGAAGGCATTTACATTTTAAAATCAAATATACAGATTCTGGCTACTTTTTTAAAAGGATGAGTGTTATTATTTATAATAAGATCCTTGTCTCGTTGTGTTGTAGGTACACAATGTTCGATGAGACAGACAGAAACACAGATGAAAGTCACGGGCACCCCCATCACCACCACCATGGTCGCTGTCTCCACAACGGCCCTCATCACGACGCCCAACATCGTCATCAAACACAGCAGTTTCACCACAGCGAAGAGGACAAGATACTGTACAACCACAACACACCTGTTACTCTCTCTAGGGCCTCTTCCTCTTCTCTCTCTTCATCCTCGTCCTCGTCCTCTTTTTCCTCATGGTACACGGAGGAAAGTGCAAATGATCCATTCTCTCTTCGTCTTGCGGAGCTGCCACAGCACTCCTTGTCCTGCTCCAATATCTCAGATGTGCGCAGGGGTTTCAGGGAAGAGGACAGCAGCGTGCCCATTGTCTTTGCCACCATTAAACACGGCAAGAACACTGACATGAGTAGTAAGCCACATGAGAGTGTACAAACGCGGGGAAAGCGTGGTGGTTTTGCTTCTCTTGACCGAAGTCACAGCAGAAGTGAAGAAGGCCTCCTGCAGGGTAATGAAAGTGATCTTGGAGGAGATCAATCCAGGGCACGACAAATCAACCATGGACACCTGTATAAGGCTGCGAGTTTGAACCGAAGCCTGGCTTTCAGTGAGGAGGACTTTCTGTTAGGAGTTTCCAGGGGCCCTAAAAGAGCGGTGTCCACCATTCAGCTACCCAGCAAAGGCATCCTCAAGAACAAGGAGCCTCACGCTGACATTCGCAAGGCTAAGTCAATGGAGGTGCTTTCCCCAAGAGTCTCCAAGGGAGACGGTCCCAGTGGACAGAAAGATAAAGGGACCCCACAAGTGGAGAGAGAGCAGGCTAAGGCAAATATTGTGCAGGGAAAGTTGAAATTCTCAGCCTTTCTAGATGAGATTACAAAGCAGGTTATAAGTCCGTCGGCTCTCACCATCTTGGGTGTGAACAGTGATAAAAGTACTGGGAAGACATCGACCCCAGTTCAAACCCCTGGCCCCGTCAAGCCTCAGCTGCCTCCCAAGAAGCACAGAGAGAACTCAGGGGAAGACAGGGATCAGCGCCCGAGACAGGAGAGAGCGGCTCGCAGCAGCCCTTGGAAACAATCAGACTGCTCCATTCCTGACAAACTGATCTCATATGCACCGAGGAACCACCACGGTAGCCCTCCGCCTCAAACCTACCCCCTCCCACTCTGCCACAATACCCACCATGAGAGCAGCCGTACAGACAGGAGGCCATCGCCTACTGGGGGCTCTGTGTCAGGGGACAGATATGTTAGAAGTGGCCCTCACCTCACAGATGGAACCAGCACCAGCCCTGAACCCTGCCAGCCCAAACAACGTCGCCACCGCACACAGCAGCCCACTGCCGCCTACGGTCCATATTCACAAAACTTCCCTCAGCACCAGCCTCAACAGGTGCACCCCGGCCCTGGGCACACAGGGCCCACGAGCGCCTCTCCATCCTCAGCCCAAGGTGTGGGGCCAGGCATCGGATCTGAGTCTTCCTCCACAAAATCTGATTCATCCAGAGGCAGAGACACGGCCTCCACAGCTACCAGCCACCACTCTGAGCCTAGTGGTCGATATCAGTCGCAACAAGGAAGGCAGCAAAGGGTGAGTTTGCAGCTTTTTTTAACGAGGTACACTAATGTTGTGAAGGGATAGTTCAGGTCTCAGATCATGAATGTGAAAGTGAAATATCACAAACCCTACTTCAGTTCACAAAAATCAGGAAACATTAAGGAAAACTTTAAAGTTTTTTGTTGTCCGAGCACTTTATCTTTACCTCATACTTAATTTATTACACATTGCATTGTTGTTGTCGTGGACTGTTGATTGTTGTTTGTCCCGTCTAACGTCTCATGTCTAATGTTGCACCTTCCACCAAGGAAAATTCCTTGTTTGTGAAAACATTCCTGGCAAACAAACGGTTTCTGATTAATGATGATCACAGTGGAGAAAAGTCATATTAAGTGACAAATAGATTAGGTGTTATTACTACAAAATATACCTCTGCCTTTAAATGATACTTGGTAATTTTAATACATTAATCAAATGAAATTGTAACCCACGAATGGCCTTCAAAGAGGGTGTTTGTGAGAAAAACATGAATCAAATGGTGTCATATGCTGTCATGAGTCAGACTATAAAGAGACTTTCTAAAGAAGAAAGATGACTCATGGGCCTAACTATAAAAGGAGTCAGCTATGAAGCTTCTGAAGGCAACACACTGCCCTGAAGGGCGGACAGAGGAGGAGGAATGTAATGAATGCAGTGTTGCTCCTCTCTTGCAGAGGCAGTAAGCTGAGTCACAGGCTGTGTGTGACGTGTCCAACTCTACGCACTGCGAGCTGAGTCATTCTTCAGCAATGCAGCAAATGCTAATTCTGTGCTTTTAGGGAAAATTAAAGCTACCTGACACCGTCATTTGAAATGGTGTTTGTTTTTAAGACTCAACTACTGTATTTTCTGTGATCCGGCAGTATTGTCAGAGAAAGTAATAGTTATACTTATATACAATAAGTATGATTATAATTATTTTTATGAGCAAAATAAGCTTTTCATTATATAGAATAACTGTTTGTTATCTGTGCATATGACAGTAAAAACATCTTGAATCTTCATGTACATACTAATACTACATACTTATACACTTCATATACACTACATTGCATTTTTGCACTTTCCCAAATGATATACTATGCTGTTTTGTTGTATATATTTATCATCTTTGATTCCTGGTATTTTTGTGTCTTGCTACTGTGACAAACACATTTCCCTTTGGGGATGAATAAAGTATCTATCTATCTATCTATCTATCTATCTATCTATCTATCTATCTATCTATCTATCTATCTATCTATCTATCTATCTATCTATCTATCTATCTATCTATCTATCTATCTATCTATCTATCTAATCATACATCACACATCCACTGAGACAAACCTTCCACACTGCCAGCCGGCACGAATGTGAAAATGTAAAATGTGAGAATGAATTGGTTGGATAAGTATCAGATTGCTCTGTTAGAATCTGCTCCGGCTGGCAATCTTATGTACTGATAAACACACACAACATTACATAACATCATTTCATTTGATCATTGTGTATTGGTCTCACTGAGTTTGTGAATGTTCGTGTGGTTCAGTGAATTCACACGTACATGTACATCACCCCACACATAGAAAAGGGCGAAGTACTAATCGATTCTAGTAGAGTCCATTTTCGAGAGCAGGTCTGCCAAAACTCAATAGTGTATTCAATCTGTCATGTCCTCAGTAATGGGCCGGTGACCCAAGGGCTTCACACAAAAGCATTCTCCTGTAATGAACATTGAAAATAAATAGATGCATGCGTTGGCCTTACCCTTACTAAGTATTGTTTTTTATAAATGCTTTTTCATTACAGCACCAGATCAGTCGTAAATACAGGGGTTGTTTGTAGCAATTTACAGGACTTGACAAATAGTTTGTTAATACAAATTGCCATTTCCTGTAAACAGCTTTGTCAGAAAGCTCTGGTCCGCATAAAGTCAATGCATGTTGTATTTGGACAGTGATATATTTGGCATTGTTTGGGCTCTACTCCAGTAAACTGAGATTCAAATGAAACAATGACCACAATGTCAAAGTTCTGACTTTTAGCAAGAGTGCAAAGGGAGTGTTCACATTTATATTAGGTGAACAGGTAAAAACTTGTCACCCATTATACTTTTTGAGGTGCAAAAAAAGGGCCAAAAGTTTCTTTTTACAAACAATGTGCTGGAGTACAGTTGCAAAACAAGATGGTCTAAACTTGTCTTCTGTATCTCATGTACCTTATGTCTTGTCGTCCTTCCTTTCTAGGACACACTGTGTGATACAGACCATTTCCAGTAAGTGTGTGATATACTATCTGTCTGCTTACTTCACATTTGAGTGAAGCTTTCCCCACATTGCTCATGCTGTCCTCTGCCTGACTGTCTATCTGATGTGTCAGTAGGTATTGATCCTCTTTCTCTCCACTCTTGATTTGACAGGAAAGTTGTCATAGTTATGGGACTGATTTACACAACCATCTCTATGTCGGTAGAAATTAAAATAGGTGACGGGACAAATTCAGAAAGATGAGACAAAATAACGTAAGCAACAAATGAAAGAGGACTTTTACTACAAAATCTTAGTTTGTATACCAAATATAATATTTGTCCCTCTCCTATGTCAAAAACATACCTTTCCATTGATGCTGTTCCAGCCTATATCCGCTTATATGATTTTGTTTGAAAATGGGCACAGATTGATCTTTCTGAGTTTTTGTTATCATTATTATGGTCATGATTATTATTATTGTTTAAAAAATATTGTTTTAAAATATGCTGCTGACTGCCAACCCCCTGAAGCTTGTTTGAGAGTCAAACCTTTTTTCTTATGAGAGATTCATATTATTTAGTGCCTTATTAGTGAAGTTTGATATCAACATGATGTAAATTCTTGCCTGTTTTTATAGTTCAAAACCCCAAAACGTTCTGACCAGAATAGACTCACAAAATGGAGGCATGTGAGAGAAGGCCTCATCTTGAACCTTTCTTTAAGTCATTATTGCCAAATGACTTGATTTCAGATCTACTGTATTCTTTATATTTGTAATATATCAAAACAGCACATTCTTTGAAAATATTGGTCCAAATAGGAATTTCTCTCCAAGATTATTATATTCTGTGACAAAACTCCATGTCCCATCATTCCTCTGTGTTCAGGGCACTGCAGGAAGAGAATATAGATCTTCACCAGAACCTACTGCAGACTGTGGTTTGCATTGAGAGTCTAGAGGCAGAGTTGGAGAGGACCAGGGACGAGCTCAGCCATGTCAAGGAGAAATATAAAAGGTTTGAACACAATTCAACAGGCAAAATTGATTTACATTGTTATTCTGACATGTGTGCACTAAAATACACAGAAGATTCTTCTACATGTAGTATGATGCAGTACATGAAGGACAGTATGCTCCTATGTTCAACTGAAATGGTGTAACGGGTGCACACATATTGACTTCAGAACCAAAACCCATCAAGTCATTTTTGGCTTTCCCTAACCGTTTTATAGATTCATTGATTGATGGAACATACATTCTCCCCTGTGCATTTCTGCCTGTGTTTTAGATCTGCAGTGACCTCTTTCCCCCGGCCAATAGAGACATCTGTCATGTCCCTTCACACCCACCCTGTCAAGCCTGTATTCATAACCAAACAACCACTGCTGCCTACCAGGCACATGCCACACATTTACAACAGACTGCAGCAACTGGAGTGAATGGTCATCTCACTCTGGGCTCCAGTTGGGTGTCAGTTGTTACATATTTGTTTGGAGAGTTTGTGGTTGCCAGTTGGCCTGAAAAACAACTGTTTTTAACCCTATATAAAAAAATTTAAACAATGACGTGGTGATAGAGTGGTGTGTGTAATAGAAATAATAACGATAATAGGTGTTTTGTTATGGTTGCCATTTCTTCTTTATTCTTATTTCGTTATCTGTGTCTTGTAGCCTTCTAGAGACCCACACTGGGACTAAGCAGGCCAATAATCTGCTGGGGGAACACCTGCATATAGCGGTGAGAACGCCAACGGGCAGAATGATAAAAGAGACCTTCTCTGATTCATTGCATTCACGAACCATGAGCTACTTTCATGTAAATCTCACCCCATGGTTGTGTGTGTGTGTGTGTGTGTGTGTCTGTGTGTGCGTGTGTGCGTGTGTGCAGTCAGAGAGCCTGACCAGTGAAAGGAAGTATCTACAAAACCGTGTGTCCCAGCTAGGCTCAGAGTTGGAGGACGCCCACAGAACCATCGCAGCTCTGGAGAACATCAATGTGAGCACATTGCCACCTGCTGGACATTCATGCACACTTCAGATATCAGACATTTTACTAAATACAATGGGATGAATCATTCTTTTCCAGTCCTTGTTTAGGCAGGTCCTTTCAATATTTTAAATGTAATATTATGAAACCACATCACTCTGTGCCGATGTATCAAACACAGCTGTTTTTCTTAGTTCGCAATTGCACATGTTTAAGCTTTTTTCATTGCCCCGTCACATTATAAAAATAATACTCACCATGAAATCTAATTGTCCCTACTAAGGGGCGTCAAAGCTTATATTAATTACCGGATGAGCCAATCGAGCACAGGCCTATCGTGGCCCAGTCGGTCACAGGGCCCCAAAAATAGAGAGGATGGCCGAATAACATTTTCAGGGCTCATGACCCATTAACATTAAGTAAATGCTGAAGGTAAGATAATGGAAAGGAAATAAAAGGAAAAAATAAATTCTGCTGCAAAAATCAGTTCTTCCTCTGACATTAGTATGAAGTAGAATGAAATAGAAATACTGAAGTACCTGAAATTTGTACCTTACTACAGAACTTGAGTCAAGTACAGCATTATATATGGCTAACCTGCTAAATTTGAGACGCAACACAACCTCGAGTGATGCGTAGCAGCACCAGCTATACATGTTTCTGCACCTAGGGATTTCATTTTTTCCGAATCTGATCCATGCATATGCTGTGACCTGCGGCCAGTGTTGTAATTCAGATTATACTCCACCCCTAAAATGACTGGTCAAAACAGGCATTTCAAAACCGTTGAGGTAATCATAACTGAATGAGGAAAAACTTTGTTATTTATAAAGTTTCCTCTTCTATTACATGGACTTGATGTTGGTGTGTCTCGATCTCAGGTGCCGTGCTTGATAAAGGAGTTGTTGGAGAAACATTTTGACTCATCTGAGACCATTCAGAAGTTTTTGACTACCTCTACTCCAATCAGCCATTCTGCCACCTCCACGAAAGCAGACGCCCAATCACACTCGCCTAAAGTGGAACAAGCTTCACATGATTGGGGAACGAGATCAGCGGCAGGTCAACAGAGGGTTACAGCCTTCCTACCCTTTAAACAGGTGGTGCCAAAAACAGGACCAGAAGGCAGTCTCTCTGGACTGCATGAATCCAGCCACAGCCCACCTTTCTCTGTATCTGACATCAGCACTGCTATCTATGATAAAATGGCTGCCAGTTATGCTGCCAGACCGAAACCTCTTTATCCCCAAAGCCAGCAGCAGCTTCCTCTGGGCACCAACCACGCTGACACCCGTCCAAACCTCCAGCAGGCCCATGTGGGCGGTGACAGCTGGGGTGGGAATCGTGGGGTAAAGGGAACGCCTTCGGAGCAGGATGTTGTGGAAACGACCTCCATGTCCGCTCAGCAGATCCTGGATGATTTCTTGCAGCAGCTGCAGCCCTATAAGGAGGCGGGTCGAGGGAAGGAGCAGCAGGGTGTGCAGGAGTGGGCGGAAGAAGCGGAACAAACAGGCAAAATGGGAGAATGAAAATGTCATCCAACAACGTAGCAGAATTAATGTGTATTCTCATTTTATTGCATTGAAATTGGTTTTTATTCAGTTGCTGATTTGTTGTACATATATTTCCAAAATACCAGATAATCCATATTTTCTGGGGTTGTAAATAATGGACTTTTGGGTGTACTGCTAATGATTGTATAAACCAGAGTACACAGAGGAAAAGGGAGGCAATTGTTTAATATTGAAACATAAGCATGTGTGTGTGGACACAGACGAAAAGATCTGAACTTTCAGTCTAAGTGAAAACATAGTAACAAACCAATTAAATCCACAGAATATATGTAGTATACAAAATGTGAACATGCTTTAGTAGAGAAGGTAGGGAGTAAGTTCTAAGTCAATCAATATATTTCCATTTAAGTCGTAACTTTAAATATATGCCATTTGCTGTGTTCCCTTACCCTGCTGCCATGTAATTAATCCCCAATTTAACAAAGAACATAACATGTCACCTGCATACGTCTTCAGTATCACTGTTGGCCTCTGTGCTTTCATGGGTGCCAGTGTGAAGAAATACAGCGATAACTCATAACTCATCCAGTGTTCTCTATGATTTTAGACATTGAGTTGATGTGAATAATTGAGATCGATGCTGAATATGTTTGTATAGAATCAGCACTTGTTTTCAGGAGTGAGCTAAACAGCTACCGTTGACCTTATTAGAAAAAAAAGAAAGACCAGGTTTTTAAATGTCACTGGTTTTAAAAAGTTTTAATTTATGTGACATAGCGTTGCTATCAATTGATATAACTTAATAGATGACAGAGAGGATAAAACTAACAACCTTTTAAAATCCAGCACAAGCAACTGCAAAGAGAGACCCACATTTGCTTCATTCTGTTTCTAGCAGATGAGCTAAATAGTCTTCTTGCAACAAGAGCCTGTTGTACCATTAAGTATAATGTTTTTCATGTTTTACTTCACAATAATTATTCAACCAGGCTTGATATTTCTACAAAGAAATATTAACAACTTTCATTTTAATGTTTTCACTGTATATTTGATAATAACTGGTCTTCAGACCATGGAAAACTGCACTTAAATGGCTATAAAGCTAAAATGTTTTATTACATTTACTAATTTGTGTAAAATAGAATTTCAGATTAGTATAGAATTAAAAATGTACAACTGTACATGCAAAGATTCATGTAAATATTAATCAATTCTGTGTATGTGTACATTAAAATGCGTGAAGCGTGGTGGTCCTACAGTCCTGAAATGATATTGGTGTTAGTGTTTAAGGCTGATGTAGTGCAAAAAACAAAAATGTAAACGTATTGTGACGATGTAGATTGTATAGAGCAGCAGCATATTCATGTTATTCAAGTCTGTAGAGCCCCCATCTCTCATCAGTGTACATGTTACCCTTTGAATTATGCAATTATGAAAACTGCTAGAGAGTCAATTCAAAATGTAACTGTGTCATGACAGTTGTTCAACCAATAAAGATAATTATCTTAAATGAATGCAACATCTCAGATTACAGCTCATTATTTATCATTTCTGATTAACTCCCTTCATGTTCATGTCACACATCATTTGAAGTAATCCCTCTTTAAATAAAATAGAGACGACAGCTTCTTCTTGGACCGTTAGAATTAGCTCTCCTACAAATGTAACATGCACGGTGGTGTGGTGCTAGACGAGCTTTCTATGTGGAGTCTGCAGTTTGCAACGCGGCTTCCTCCCACAATCCAAAGACATGCAGTTGAGGTTAATTGAAGTCTCTAAATTGCTTGTCGGCGAGGATGAGAGCGTAAATGGTTTTCTGTATGTCAGCGCTGCAATCTGGTAAACTGTTCCGGGTCTCCAATTGATGCCCGATGTCATGAGGGATCGGCTCCAGCCAACATGTTGGATGGACAGACGGACTGACATCGACGTCTCTGCCATTCGATGGCTGACTAAGTTTACTCATTCTATTAATATGACCGAGTCTCCATCAACCTCATTATTTAAAGACATCATGGATATGTGATTAATAGTTAAGTGGTAAAATAAAACTAATGGTTAATACATAAGTATGAGGTGAGAGTTTGATTGAGTTTTGTGTTTGGTTTGTCGTGAGAGCTGGGGACACAAGACTAGCTTCAACCTAACTACAGCTCTGACTCAAGCTGTCATAAATATTTATAACAACAGTTTAATCCTATTGATCCAGCCCCGTCAACCTCCCTCCTTATTGCAGTGTGCAAATAATCCCATACAACCACAAGTCTCCTCTTCAAAGTAGGACTTTTACTTTACATAAAAGAGTCTCTGCTACGCTCTTCCCCAAAATCCCTGAGGTCATTTTGGGGATAAAAGTCACTTAATTTCAATTGCTAAATTGCTGCACCATCCGTGCATATTGTGGGCTTTCTCTTTTTTTGTCATAGGTTCATATGGTTGTATGTCATTGTAATGCATCATGATAAATATGTAAAGTTGTTTTGTGAATTTGGAACATTTGGGTTGAGCTCTGCTAGTTGGGTAAAGGTGTTTGTTAAAGGAAACATTTTGCAGAAGTGTTAAGCAAAAGTGAAATTTTGAGATGGTTAACTATATCACGCCCACTCAGAATGATCTTGTGTTGCATTGGTACTTTTACTTAAAATAATGATCTGATTACTTCCTTTGCCAGTGTATTAAATCAAATCGGGAACTTTCTGGGTATATTTCAAGTTTTCCTTTTGCATATCGTACTGCCTATCTTTGCCTTATTACACAATACAAAATGGATTACTACTAAATTTGATTTACTTTATCTTTACTTATTTTCCACACTCCAACAATCTCAGGATGTTGCCACTATTGAACCTCAACCTATAGTGTATCCACTCAGTCTCTGAGGCGTCCATAGTGTCCAGCCTGTGCTGATGGGTTTCAGGTAAGTCCACCTGTCATAATAGTCCAGTAGTCCCTTGTATACTATATGTGTCTATCAGAACAAGTTTGCTGATCACACATTGGCCTGCTTTCCTATTGGTCTCTGGACTTTAATAGGATCCTAGGGAATCTGTTTGTGGGATTACGGCTCCAAACTCTCGACTTCGGCCAGTCTCTGTGTCCTCCAACCATGGGAACAGTGGTTTAGGGGGTCACCGCACAGACCCAGACCCAGAGGGACGCGATCAAAAGACAACATCACGTAAAGAGGAAGGAATCCCCTTGAAGGGGGCTACGGCATAGTGACCTATCAATTTGAAGGGAAATCATCATCTTTGGAAAAAGGATTACGTCTTATCTTCCATAATTCATTACTTAACTATTATCTGACACTTTCCATGGTTTTTCTGCACTGATTTGGATTATAAGGTATCTTTCTGGGACAATTTCAGCATCCATGTGAACACTTTTGGATTATCCTCTGAAATCTACCGTGTCCTTTACCATCTGAGGGATCTACCTGCTTATCCCCTCCACCTGGAACAACTTAGTTGAGCTCAACCAGCTAATAACTCATAACAAGCGCAAGGTCTGCAGTGACCACTGTATTTATGCAACACTGAAACATCCTCTTGTGACCTCTGTTGGCTTTGTCTCTTTTACATGCAGCTGGCCTCCTCTGGATTGAAACACATTTTTTGACCACAATTGACTGAACTTTTCCTCATCCTCCACTTCTCTTCTGTCTTTGCGTTGATCGGTGCATGGTAGTGAGTCATGGTGCTGCTGAAGATAAAGTTCACCCAGCAGCGGCGGGTGCATCTGGCCCAGGGTCTGTGGCTGCTGTCCTGGATGGCAGTGCTGTGGGGGGGCGTCATCTTTTGTCTGGGGGTTTACCTTAAGACAGAGCTGCTCCGTCGGGCCGAGGTAGAGAGATGGAAATACACTCAAATCCACACAGATGAGTACAATGTCAACTTAAAAACTTCAGTTCAAGTTTAAAAACACTGGAATGAATTAATTTAAAGTTACAGTTTATGTGCGCAGACTTTTGCCCTTTCATTGTGGTTATTTACCGACTCGGCTGTGCTCACGCTTATCGGTGACTTTTATTCAAACTTAGCTCTTCAGTTTAATCCACAAATTTAAACACGCAGTACACACAATACTAGTGTAAACATGCACACAGTGACACTCAGGCACACTCATGCATGTTAAGTTGTGAGGACATTGTGTTTTTAAAAGCTGTTATAAAAATCAACATTTGTTTCCAAAGTCATTGGGGTTCAATGTGTATTGAATTGATGTAACGTGACCACCAGGGGAAGGTCATGGCCTCCACCAGCTGTCATTGTGCTGGATTGATCACGGATTGATTTGGATAGGTTGCATCCAGTGTAATTCAGTGGGCTGCACAGGAAAGCTGCAGGCCATGAACATATGTCTTCAGATACGTATTGATCCCCAACAAGAAATTCTATAATCTCTTGGTTGTGTATCAAAGTACTTGTTAAATATATAATTTTAGACAGTTCATTTTGCACTTTACTACAAATCATTGACCAACTTGATTATTCCACAGCCAGAGGCCGATGTTATTGTCCTGAACTGACATAGGGCTAGATAGATATTACAGAATGATTATGTACAGGATTAGTTTTTTAATGAAAATCTTAAAACAACAATGGGGCAAAGGTGTTACAGTGTCAAAGGTGTCATGGTTGACAGGCTACTATTGAAAACTCTGCCAAGAATAAACTCAGTCTATAATTGACTTTTACTGCAACCAGGGCAATTAATTAAATGTCTCATCAGATCGCCAAAGTAGCCTTTGCATCAAGTATATCAGCAGCCAATTGAAGCTCTCGGCTTAATAAATGTAGGCGTAAGGTCTGTTACACCTTATCTGCCTTAATCAGGATTATTACCTGATGAAGTGTTTTGAGGAAATAACAAAGTGACCTGCAGTTGGCTGCTCTTGTGGCTAGAATTGTCTTTGACTGTGCTCTTGCTTTCTCGAGGTGATGGACAGCACGGAGATCCACGTGGTGCCCAACATCCTGATTATGGTGGGCCTGGCCTCCATTGGCACCAACTGGGTAGCCAGTCGTGTGTGTCAGGACTCCATGGACCCGACTCGCTTCCCCCGTTGGAAAGTTCCCCTGCTGGCTTGGTTTGCTGTAGCTTCAGTGCTCTGTTTGCTGCTCATTGCTGTTGTTGTGCTCAGCTACGCCATGCAGGGGAGCCTGGAGGAGTCCCTGAAGGTGGGGTCACCAGGAATGATTGTGACAGATCAAGAAGTAGAGATGTCAGTAGAAGTCTGTCCTATGACAAGATGTTGTTTTCTGATGCTCAAGCGAGACACAAAAATGAAACCTGAGCTTCTTTAAGAGAGCCAGCAAGCTGTTGAAAATGAAAGATGGGAATTAAAGTGTTAAGGGGGTTAAGTACAGAGAAAGTCATATTCTTTCTTTCAAGATCAGCAATTAATGCAGATAAGATTAAAAAAAAGAGAAAAAAAACTGTGTGCATAGATCATCAGTATAACAGAAAACATTTATCTTGTCATTGCATACTTATTCATTTATTAACCAACAATATATTGAAGGACATTTGCCCTCAAAATTAAGAGTTTTCGAATTTTTCAGGGATGTCAATGAATTAATTTACAATGTGAACGAATTGAACCAACAAACAAGAAGTCATTTAATTCATTACAATATAGTTCAAATTAGAGAGTAAAACTTCTTCCTGTGTCTAATTTATAACAGAAGACAGCTGTATCTTTGACAAACACTACAGTAAAACCATTGTTGAAAACATCAGATACCTACTTCTCTTTCTTTTTCCTCCCTCTCTCTACTGTCAGGTCGGCCTGAGAAATGGCATCCGGTTCTACAAGGACACGGACGTGCCGGGCCGTTGTTTTCAGAAAGAAACCATTGATCGTCTGCAGATGGAGTTTCGCTGTTGTGGAAACAACAACTTCAAGGATTGGTTTGAAGTTCAGTGGGTCAGCAACAGATACTTGGACTTCACCTCCAAGGACGTCAAGGAGTGAGTGAATCATGATACAGAGGAAATAATGTTTTGAAATGCAGGGTGGTGAGAGGATGAAAGAGAAGAACCTGGAGTGTTGAGAGGTTTACAGGAAAGATAAGAGAAATCTAGATAAATGACCGATAACTAGACTTCACGTCCAAAAAGGTCAAACACTTATGTGGAGGAGATGGAGGGAGAAAAAGAATAATTTATAAGTTGAGAAAGAGTGTCGTAAAAATAGATCTGGCCTTTACTTTTGAAGAGAATGACAGAAATGAATGGAAAGGTTGGCAATGAAGCAAGCAAAGAAAGGTTGGTTAAAGAAAAAATGAGTGAAAAGGAATGAGAGAAGAGAAAGATTATGACGTGGCGACACTCGAAGAGAGGAGCTGCTCCTTTCTCACTCATGTTATATGTGTATTAAGTGTGAAGTCAGGCCTTTAACTTCAACTCTCTCCTCTTGCTCTTCCAATCTGTTTGGATCTTCAGTCGTATCCGGAGTAACGTGGACAACCGTTACCTGTTGGATGGCGTTCCTTTCAGCTGCTGTAACCCCACCTCGCCTCGGCCCTGCCTGCGGTACCACCTGACAGATAACAACGCCCACTTCAACTATGACTACCAATCAGAGGAACTCAACCTGTACAGCCGCGGTTGTAGGCAGGCGCTGACCGACTACTACATGGAGCTGATGAACTCAACCGGTCCTGGAGTGTTGTCAGTCATCTTTATACAGGTGGGGTACATGACGGCATGTACAGACACACACAGTTACTCTTTCCTTTGTAGTAAAGTCACAGAGCGGCCATTTAACTGTCACAGAGAGGCACAGAGTTACAGACACACACACAAACACACACACACACACACACACACACACACACACACACACACGCAAACACAGAAATGTTTGAATAATATTCGTCTTCTGACGCACTGACTGCAATGAAAAGCACCTGAAGGATAACCTCACTGATACATTGATTTCAGTCAGTGTGTACTTTCATTCTTTTTCCAAATAACAATATTGACAGCACACTGTCAAACAAGGCCTAAGGCTGGAACAGGACACTCATACACAAGTTTGACAGCGCATCATTACACACCGCCTACAGTTCAACAAACAATCCAAACTTTTAAATGCAGAGGCTCAGCATGGGGTTTCTTCTCGTCGTCCATGATGGCAATAGACGCCATGAGTTAATGAGGCCTCAAGCTGAGTTGTGGTTAATGTCTGATTTTTAAGCTATAGATATGGCCTGAAGACCAAACAAAAGAGGGAAGAGGGTGCATGAGATATAAGTGAAGCTATTTGTGTTGTTATGCACTAGATTTGAGTTGTTTTGCTTCAGGTGGACTGAAGCAAGGTTTACTCTATACATTTGGGGTTGTGAACCCATGTTGTGTAAGGGGCAGTACAAAAATGATTGGAGTGAGGTATTGGACCATTTTTTAGAAAAATAAAACAGCAGACTTTAAGATAGTTTACGCAAGATAAACCTTAATGTTTAACTGTAATATGTTGATTGAATAATAATGTTACCACAACAGTCCATATTTCATAATTCCATTCAAGTCCATTTGTTTTTTAATAATGACTCAAACTGATTTTACTGATTCTCTCAAACCTGCAGCAAAACATAATCATTGATATGATTATGTTGATTCTTTCATGGTCAAATAGCATCAGCATCCCTACTGATTTGAATACAATATTTTGTGTTTCAAATGGCTCAAACTGATTATAATCTGACACTACACCAAAAGGGATGCAGTTTTGACATCATTTTATTTCTTCTTTCTGTCCAGCTGTCGGTGCTTGTGAGCTTGCGGTACCTTCAGACGGCTGTGGAAACAGCAATGGTTCTGGAGGACCCAGAGGGCGACAGCGAGGGTTATCTCCTGGAGAAGGGTGTGAAAGAAACCATTGAGGACCTCAAAATCAATGCCCTCACCTTGCTAAAGTTTGGGCAGGTTGACCCCAATGCTGCCGAGGGATCCTCTGAGGGTGCAGACACTGAGAAAGAGGAGACTAGTCCTGCCAGTTAGAGGGGAACAAATGTTGAGCTGAGGGGGAAAGGAAGGTTTCTTGGTTGTGTGAATTGGTAGGTGGCGGGTAAAACACCTTTGCAGCAACTGTCTCGCACATGGCCAAACCAAGGCAATAAATAGGAAATCTCATCAGGCCATGCACAGATACCAAAACATCTCCTCTGTGAAGGACCTCATGAATGTGTAGCCATCAGAGAATCTGGCAAAGAGATTTGTAGTACTTTTTACTGTAACTAGAGAATGCGTTCAGTTTAAAGGGGTGTAGCATTCACACACAGACACATATTTAACACGTTTGGACATTTGGCTCAAAGCTGGAAAAGCTATCACATGATGCTGAAGTTCATCCCATGCAAATTGTATTATTTCACAGCTGTAGCGTTTGGACTAAACTGCAATGAAATGCTTAAGAACCTGTTAAAATTGCACATGTATTATATATTAAAGTTAGAAGTTTTTAACTGCTTTGTAGTGTTGGCCTCCGTTTGTACTGTGGGTTATCTGAGTTCAGCTAGGAGAGTTGGATTAAGTGTGTGTGTGTGTGTGTGTGTGTGTGTGTGTGTGTGTGTGTGTGTGTGTGTGTGTGTGTGTGTGTGTGCGTGTGTGTGTGTGTGTGTGTGCGTGTGTGTGTGTGTGTGGATGAGAGTGGTGCCCTATATGAAGCTGTCATCTTGTCTATTCTGGCAGCTCGGAAACAATCTGATAATCCTGATGTGTTAATCCCAGAACTGCTGCACAAGCAGTTACAGCACATATGCCGTCATGCAGGGACAGACAAAGCAAACGGGTACAACATGTTGGAAGTTATTTAATGAAGCAAAACATTTTTCAAATGCTTTTTATTTGCAAAGAATATAGCATTGTGATATGTCCTAGCTACCCTGTGCTCATTCTTCTTAAATAAAACTCTATCACAGAATAAGGTCAGTGAATGTTTTATTTCAGCAGATAAACATGCTTTCAGTGGTTGCAGAAATACATGATTTTTAATGAGAAAACAGAGATTGAAAATAGGGTTTTACGCTTAGTCATGTCCTTCAAAACCATCAACAATTTAATTATTTATATTACAGTAGCACAATGGGAAGCAGAAGGATACATATGTTAGTTTTCTTGTATAATAAATACAACAAGAATACAACAAGTGAACAACCCATATAATTAATGAAAAAGAAAAAAAGAATGAATTGCATTAAAAAAAAGACACAAAAAGAAATGACTATATTTACAATTTTTCATAGTCACTACAAAGTACTACAAATGAATATTCCTAGTAATTAAGTGAAAGGTGACACCTGTGGACTATTCGTGTACAACCAAAGGATTCACACCTCGCATACCATCAAATGTAAATATTGGCATCAGGTTAGATATTGAGCAAGAATTATGTGCATATGAGAAATCCACGTCACAGCTCGAACTACATCATTTTTTTTAAAATAATGTACATTGCAAAGGAAGTGCAGCACCCAAATTAAACACACGCTGCTTGGTTACACTTCCCCTTCGGTGATTTTGTGATAGAAATAATGATGTAATGCATCGCTTGTAAAATGGGCAATGAGGATCCTCCATGTTAAACCACCAAAGGTCGCTGTTGCACAGTGCTTGAATCTGGCTCGACGATCAGCGCGACAACTTCAAGGTAATAACTCCAGTCTTAACCGTTGTCATTTTCTCCGGAGAACCATCAAGTTATTGACCAGAAATAAGAGAAGCAAACATTGTCTGCTGTTTGCGGACATATGAGATTCATAAAAAATGTGTCCAGTAGGCGTGCTGTCATATTGTTTAAATGCACAACAAAAAAGAGGCCCAAATCCAGCATCCAAATCCAGATTATTTGGATCTGCACCTTTTTTCTTCTTCTGATTTATATATACTGGTCGTCAGACAGCTTAGTCAAACACCGACGTGTAGGTTAGTCAATGTGTGGAGGGCGTGTGAAGACGTCGGCTCAACAAAAAAAAAAACCCGCAACATGTGCCTTTTCAAAATTCCGGTGTGGTTTTGCAATGAAACTAACAGTCACACAGTCAGAGAGGAAGAGGCAGCGGTGAGGGGAGGGGAAGGGCCGCAGACATGTCAAACTACTTCACTTGACGAACGATGGATTCTCTGTATTTGATTCATTTCTTACACACATCGTGTTGATATTTTTTTAATTAGCTTTCTTTTGTAAGTGTTACTCAGCCCTCGTAACACGATGGACTCTAACATTATGAAGATAATAGAAGAGTTCATGGAAAGTGCGCTGGCGCAATGGGTACGTCATTTATCATTTATCACTTCCAGTTTGAGAAAAGGTCATCATTTCTAGAGGCAGAGAGGAAAATTTAATTTTTTTTAAAAAAAGGCTGCTTGTTTGGAAATTGTGTAGAAATCCTCATTGGACAATGACCGGTGCTGCAGTAAAACATTATTTCCAGTCACAAATATTTATGACATTGTATCTTTTAGAGCAGCCTGCGTTCAAGTTCTATTCAACAAAATAAATATAAAAGAAAGAGTGGAATAAACAGCAACACATAGCATATAAATATATTGCTTTCTGGGTGTTGTGTACAGAAAAACAAGCACCTCTACTTCTCCTTTTGGCAGCTTCCCTTGCCTCTTGTTAACCAACTGTTGTTTTCCTCTAAAGTCATACTTCCGTGTCCTTGAGCTGTTTCTGGTTTGCTAACAAGTTATTATGTGTACTCAAGAACATATAGTCTCACTAACTTGAGGAGTTGTTGCACTTGAAACAAACTAAATTTCCAGCTGGGTTTTCCACATCTGCCCGAGGGAATATTTCGCCCATTCTGGTCAATGGACAGTACTCTCTTTATTATTGGGATCATAGGTCGTGTGCAACAGGATTCCTGTAGCTGGGAGAGATTTAATATTTTCTCAAGGGCACTTCAGCAGTGCGGCCATTCACTGACATGAGACGTCGAAGGACACCCGCTGCCTCCCTGTTTACTCTGTCACACCCTGTCACACAGGGTCTCTGGCTGTACTGCTTCACCTTATCAGCTGAACCAACTCAAGCTTGTTACTCTGTTTACCAACAGTGCAGTTTTTAGAAGGTGCAGGTGGGAATAAACCTCATTATATTGCAGTTTGCATTGGCACAGCTCTTCTTAGCAGAGAGAGAGAGGTAGAGAGAGCCCTTGGCTGCTGTCCTGCTTGGCTGCCTTTCACTGTGAAGTGCTTCCCAGTATGAGAGCACAGATCCCACCTGTCCAGACAGGTGCACCAACTCAAGTGGCTTCCTGTGTGAAAATGTTTGCACCTCTCTCTCTCTCTCTCTCTCTCTCTCTCTCTCTCTCTCTCTCTCTCTCTCTCTCTCTCTCGCTCTCTTTCCCAGTACCTTCTTTCTGCTACTGTCTCTGTCCTCCTTGTCTTTGTCGACTTATACATATGTGTATATATTTATATATATATATATATATATATATATATATATATATATATATATATATATATATATATATATACACACACACATACACACACCAAACACACACATAGACACACACACACACACACACACACACACACACACGCGCGCGCACACCCACAACATAATTCCTCCCTGTCTCTTGCAGGTTCAGCTGTTTGAGAAGATGGTGGAGAGGGAGGACGGTGTACCGCTCTACAGCCAGTACATGGAAGTAAACTCAATTCCCCAAAGTGCCCGGGATCGTTACGTGAGGCTGACCAATGGGATATTCCTCAATGAGATCATGAGAATCATGTAAGATTGAGCAATATTTGTTTGCTTCATTGCCTTGCAGCCATAATATAGAACACATGACAAGAGAAAACAAGAAGCAAGTCGATGAACATGTAACAACATTTCCCAGTCAATCTAAATGCTAAGTTTCAGCCATTTTGGGTAAAGTAGAAGAAAAAAAATATTGTGTAACCTTGCAGTTCGTTGCCAAAATTGGCCTTGGCTTTATTGATGAGAAATAGCCTGCTTGTGAGTGAAGAACCATTTAAAAGCAAAAATAATTAAGTACGACTATTTTTTAGATAGGGATGTTAAAACATGTCAGCAGCTGTTGGTTGACTGCCATGACATTTAGTACAAACTTTGACATTCCCCAGAGGATGAATCTTGACCGTAAGCTCCATCATTAACGATTGTTAGCGTGTAGCTCCGTACAGCCTCTCAGAGCTGCTAACAGCTGTGGATTCTTAGTTCTTTACTTGGACATGGTTTGTGTACCAGGCTTCACCTTCTCTTTGGTAACCTCACATTGGGTCAAAAAATAAATACATGTAAACATATCATGAAATAAGGTTCTGCACCCTGTTAGTCCTCTCCCCTGGATTTCTTATTTTTAGCACAATGCAAACTTTTATATGAGACAAGATGTGAGTCAGTATTTGCCAAACAGCTGATTATTTTTGTCCTGACCTGAGCCACGCATTTCAACAAATAATTGCACATGGATTTCCACAGTCTGCATCTCAGGCTCATTAAAATTGTATTCACCCTACCTAAATGCACCGTTGCCTGAGAATATGGCGCTGGGTTGTTTGTTCAAGCTGCTGTAATACATCGTTGTATCTTCTCTGTGTTTGTCGCAGAGACCCCAACCCCAAGGTGGAGCGGCTGTACGACAGCGAGAGAGATGATCACATGCAGAGAGTCCAGAACTTTTCTATTTTAAATCGACACATCAGAGCTTTCTACCAGGTACGGCAGAGTCACGGGGAAGAGGAGGGGGAGATCTATGTAAGAGATTATCAGGAGCAAAACTGGACTGATGCTTGGAAAATCAACAGAAAGAGAAAAAATGAGAAACATTTTTTTTCTCAGAATGTATTGAATGTAAACAGAGCTAAAGGAAAATTGTATATCAGACTTTCATTCATCACGTAGACAGAAACACGATTGTCTGGTGGATTTCTAGGCGCAGATCACCTGTCTGTGTTGTGTTTACAGCTCGTTGTGCTGACATCAAGTGGCCAATAAATCAACTAGAAAGGTGCACTCAGAAGAGTGTAGATCTCCGCCAGGTGTGTCTGCAACGACCGCTGCAATATTGTGTGATTGAATGAGTGCAACACACATTTGGCTAACCCCGAAACACATTGTTCATGTCGTTAGCTGTTGGCCTAACACACTGTAAGGGCCTTTCTGTGGGTGCAGAGAAAAAGTCAGTAAGAAGTTAGAAAAAGTTAGAAACCTTTGTCGGTATTTATTTTACATTTCTTTTTTAATTGAACTTGTTAAACACACTTACAGAACATCGATATTACTCTTGTGTCTGTCTGTTCAAGTTCTGAAGCAGCTAAGCACGTAGATTGGATACAGGGAAAAACAGAACATAATTAACATGTCATATATGTTTTGTTTTATCCATATAAAGAAGTGTAAAAGTGACTCCTCTGCGTCTCAGACTTGAAAGACTGTGTGAGTAAAACATCAACAAGGCTTAATTGGATATTTTTATACGCTGTCAAACTATGGCATTAATATCTCAGCAGTAAGGCAATACTGCGGCTGAGACACACACTACACATGGAGAGCTCTGAGATGTTTTTTGAATAGCTTTGTTGACTTTCCAGCAAAAAGAAGAAGAAAAGAAAGCATACACAAAAGACACTGTTGTAATGCTTTTTTGTAAGGTGGACTGAAATGACCCTCAGCCCATTAGAAATAAAAAAGTCTTGTGAAAAAAAGTTTAAATACTCTTCTAAAACATAGCTCAGGTCCACACCAAATGCTGAGGGAGAGAGGGTGAAGGAGGAGGGCTGGTTAAGCAGTTATCTAGCTGTAAGGTGGTACAAACAAGAGGCCATAATGAAGCCTAGCTATCAGTCTCAACACACAACATTTTGCTCAAGGATATTGTAAATTTGGAGTCCATGCAGAGGGCGACGCATCATTTTCACAAAAGAGAAAGAGCTAAAATACAGAACATTTCCATCCTCAGTAGACGTGTCACTGCTTAATTTTGGGCAAATGGGGAGAGAAAAAGCAAAGGAGTGGGAAGCTGAATATTTCAGGTGCAGTCGTGGTTAGGGGCTTAAGGAAAGAAAGTGAATCAAAACCAAATAGCAGTATTGTGTATTTCATAATGTGCATTGTAGGCGCCTGTAGCCATGGAGGAAATGACACAATTCTTTCCATGGAGGATGATTCAGAGGCCTCTGTTCTCAGCAAAAGAAAACCTCCCCAAGCACGAGTCAGGTGGACTGAACATGCGCTGCTAGCTTGTCACACAAGTCTACAAGGTTTCACTTCCTAATTTTCAGTGAATCACTAATGTCCCTTGAAAGCTCAGAGCAGCCCAAGACGGCAGCTTTAATTGGGAAGCGCATATCAGTCGGCGTTTGACTACAATTTCACCTGGTGCTCTCAGAATCGGCTCCACGGTCTCTGGACGTTAAGTTCCACATTAGTCATGGTTTTACTTCTTGCTGCCTTTTTTTAAACGTCTTTTTGCTTCATACGTGTTTAAGTGTGTTTGTGGTTGTGTGTATTTGTGTAGAGAGAGATACAATGATACATGTGTGGTGGTTGTAAGCCACAGCAGTAGTCTGCAGCCTGATAGGACCTCATTTTCTCAGTTGTGACCTCATCTTCTCTAATATAATAAATGATAATACAAGTAGTGAGCTATTGTGTAGATAAAACAGGCATCTGTCATTTAAAAAAGTTATTATTCTACTCTGATCTCTTTGTTCTATTCTATCTATCATTTTTGTATCCTGTTCTGTTCTATTGTATTCGGCTCTGTTGTTTGTCAGCTTCTCTTCGGACGCAATTTCATTCTATTGGTGGTATTCTATTTCAGTTTGTTTGTTGTATTCTATTCTAATGGTTCTATTCTATACCATCCTGTTTGGTTAATTCCATTCTTTTTAATTCTATTCTTTACTGCTCTGTCTGTCCTATTATATTCTATTAAGTTATATTATGAATATTCTCTTATATTTCATACTGTTTTTCTATTATATTCTGTTTGTTATATTCTATTCTTTTACAGTAGGTTGTATTCGATTTGTTAAATTTGGGTATATTATGTTTTGTTCTATGCTAATTCTTTTAAATTCTTAAACTGTTTGTTCGTTGCCATTCTTTTCTGTTCTATTTGTTCAACTCTATCCTAATCTATTATTTTCTATTCTATTCATATCTGAACCTCTTCTATTATTTGTTGTTGTTCTAATATATTTGTATTCAATCCCATTCTGTTTGTTTTAAAAAATTGTTGTGCTGTTACTATTTTCATATTCTGTGTGTTCTGAAACACGGTATTCTATTGCATTGTATTGTCTTCCAATCCGTGTCTCTATATGGAGACACTTAGTATGCATCTATGTGTTAATGGGAATCTAAATGTTAATTTCTCTTGCCTTCTAATTTATTGAGCCTCTACATTTAAAGATCTCTGTCCTCAGAAAACCGAATAATTCTAAGGCTACTGAACATCCAATAAATTATTTTTGAATTAACATAAAAATGTAGAGATGAAATCTGGTTTGCACATGTGAATAAAGGAAAAGAAAAGATAAAGGAAAACAAAAACAGCCAACGGAAGCACTAAAAATCCAAACCAACACCAATCCAAACAACATAAAGTTGAATTATTGATAGAAAAATGGAATTTGGAAGATCATGTTGCAGATGGATTTTAATTCTCTTTAGCACAGCAGCCAGCCGCTTGATGACAAATGTTTTTCCAAATTCAGGACTACTTTATACAACAGTATATTATTTTCTGAGACAGACTCACTGAGGGATAAAGGCTAATTCTCTATTTATTACTATGATGCCACAGGAAAAATGAATTAACCTTGAGAGAAACTTTGCCTGGAAATTATAGACAGATAACAACAACAAGTGCATATTGTTTATCTCTGCAGGTCTCATAACTGCACCAAATGATGATGTATAAAATATAGTGCAGGACAGGTTTGAGCAAACACCAAAGTATGTCGGCTGTGTGATGTAAGGACGTTAGCATGCCAATAACAGCAACAAATAGCTTACATTATCATTTCTATTCTGGTTAATCTCTTGCAGAAGTCTGTTTGGCATTATGAACCATGAGCAATGACCACCACAGAGCTGCAGTGGATAATGTCCTACATGCCCTGAAGGAGCACAAACCTCCGCTTGGCTGCTCATGTCTTCTAATGCCAAACTCACACATGATAGAGTTGCAGAAGAAAGTGCCTGCCTCTTGCTACATTGACTTTCTCACTGTATACAGTTTATAAATTACAAAAAGAGAGAGTTGCAATTGTGACTTCCTTCTGGTGATTTCACTTCGATGGATCACAGGAGGATGTAAACAGGCTTTCAGAGCAGTTGGGAGAGGAGCTAGCCAAAATCAGACTGTGGCTCTTTGACAGAAACATTTTTAATTAACAGAAAATTTGCTTGAGGATCTAGTAAGTAAAGTAATAAAGTATCAGTCAGATGACTTTGCTTAAATTCTTTGAGCAAAGTCATCTGTCTGATTGCACGAGATGGTTATGTAGGAGGAGGAGCAACGCAAAGCAGGTCCACATGACAAATACTTGTATTGGATGCCAGAAAAGCCAGGTTTCTGGAACCGGGAATGTTAGTGGCGTCTGCCATTCAGCTTGAATAATCGTAATTTAGAATTTGCCAGGAGATTTGTCCAAGATCTTGAAGCAGGAAATACAACTTGCTAAAACAAGCTGATCACAGTGTTGGTGGTAAATGCTTTCTAGCATAGAGCCATAGAAACATCCAGATTCAAGAGCTTATTTTGATACTTAATTTGACAGGATTTTATGATGTATTGGCTTTGGTCAATTGTATTTTTCATTCAAAAAAAATGTATTCAGAAACAAACTTAGCTTTTTGTCTTAAGCACAAACCCTCTGGTGAGACGATACAGTGTCTGAGTGACTAGAACCAACAATGTCAGGTCTTTACTTGACAGTTAAAAGCCACTTTTTTCACAGTATAGTGTGCATGCCTACCATCAGTGTTACATAAAACCAGTACATAACAAACAAACATAATAATTGTCCCAACATAGAAATATTATAAATATAAGTCATTTAGAGGACTTTAAAAATACTTTTCCCCGAAGGCATGAAAACATCCTTCTGTACTACAGAAAACATACAATCTTTATTTATAAAATCCATTGAAAGCTCTCACTTTCTGTTTGGCGGTTTGGACCCAGGTAGTATGGGATCTCATGTACAAAATGTTTGGTTGATTGAAGTTGCATGTAAGTCATAAATTAATTTGAATTAATTTAATTTAATTTGTTTCTATCTTTAACAATCTATATTGACTCCTGATAAAGTAACACTTCTCATGTTGAGTTACAAAACACTACAAACTCCAAACTTGGATGTGTGGCGCTCGAGGTCCACAGAAGAGTGAGTGCTCTTGTGGAGCTGGTCTAACCCTGGCCAGGTTTAAATTATATAATTAGTGTCATCAACTCCTTGACGCCACGATGCTCTATCTTTTCTTTAATACATTCAATTATTACATAAATGTGGCTTGGACATTTGAAAGTTTTACAACAACCTCTGTGACAGACAAATTTACTAAATTGTGTCACGCTGTTGGCATTTCTCTTCTGCAATAGCTATCAGCTAACAATATTGATACATATGTGACCAGCTAAGATCATCCAGTAATAAAAGACATAATGTAGCGGTCAGGCTCTAGTAAATCATTTGTTAGTTGCGGTAATCGTTGGTTTGTTGCTGGTAATGGGTTCTGTTTGCGCTCTGTACATTGCTAATGTGCTGTGTCGGCATTGCTGTCACATTACCCATATCATGCATATTCTATAACCACAAGGGGGACAATAAAATCAGGAATTATGTTACAAGAGTGTTATTTAATCGTCATATCTTCTACGTCTAAAGAATACTGAGAATGAGCTCGACAGAAAATATCAAATCTAATATGAAGACTCCTTGATCTGGAAGGACAAACAAAAAGTAAGTCTCATCAGATATCAGCTCTTTGTTTACACCACAAACTAAAGCAGGCTGGTGGAAAATCTTTCTGTTGTTGTTTATCTAGGCTCACTGGGGGCAGGCAGACAGACAGACTTACGTTTTTTTTTTTTTTTTTAAACTCTTCACGCTTCTTCTGCTCATCAGGAGGACCTGCAGCAGTTGATATTGATGCCTCTCCCAAATGTTGCCATTCTGGGGCAGGACCCCATAACAGGTACAAGATAACCACACAATCCTATCAGTGACATTTCTTTCAGCAGAAAGAAAGTAATTATACTTTATATACGAGACCATATCTGTGCTATCCGCGAGACACATTAAGGCGTTATTGGAGGATGTGTTGGGGGAGGGTGGAGATGATGATGATGATGATGATGATGATGATGATGATGATGCCGATGACAGTTATTTCTGTGTCCTCAGAGGCGGCAGTGGAAGAGCTCAGGCGACTGCTTCTGCTCCTACTCGGATGTGCTGTGCAGGTGATCACACACTCACATGACCATCACACTTTTTGAAGGTTGATAATGACACTCATATTGTGCTACTGAACCTGGACGGACCAGTTTTTTTGGTCTTATTTTACTTTGCAGAGTAAAATAATTATTGGATAGATTATCCTATGTCCCCAAAAAATAAATCCCATAACTAAGGCGATCTAATTTTTTTCTCTTCAATTCAAGACATGGTACATTTTATAACGATTATATTAATATTATAAGAGCTGCTGATTTC
>NW_027175821.1:12023620-12041120 GCF_023055335.1 Clinocottus analis
TCTCTCATCTGATTTATTTGTCAGACAATTTATCACAGAAAAAAAATACAGTTTTGAAAAGTAGTTGAATAGCATTGTTTGACAGTCTTGTTTTTTTTAGGGAAGATAAAGGTGATCAGATATTGGATTACAACCTGGAGATTCAAACCATGGAGGACCAGCTCAAGAAACTTCAGAAAGAGGTACAGACTGAAACCTGGTGCTCTGATTGGGTTATTCCTCTGTCAAAGAGAAAGAGAGACCCTTGCTTTGGAGAAAGAGAAAGACTTTATCACACATAAAGCTTCACTAGCTGGCAATGGCTGTTATATACTTTAATTTGGCCTAAAAAACAGTCTCTCTGTGTGTGTGTGTGTGTGTGTGTGTGTGTGTCTGTGTGTCTGTAGAACCGCTCTCTGCAGGGTGATGTGAGGGGCATGCGCGCACTGCGGGATGAGCTGGACTGCGCCCGAGAGCGAGCTGCACGGACAGAGCAGCTCCAGACTGAGCTCCAGAGCTGTAAACACAGATTGCGCAGCCTGGAGCTCACACGCACTCAGCTGAAGGTACACACAGACACACACACACACACACACAGCTCACATGCTTCTGAATAAGAAAACAAGCAGCACGGCAACATTTACACCATGAAATACATTTAAATTGCTTTGGCACTAAGTTACATATTTGAATCTTCCACACAGAACAAAATCAAACATGCTCACAATGCCTTTGTACACATCTACACACAAACAAATATACACACACTTCAACGACCTCATATGAACATTAACTGCGGAGGTCACTTCAAAAAGATCACCCATTTACCTTTCTCTGAGTAAGTACTTCTTTTTTCTAAAGAAATACCACTTTTATCGCAAAAGTCATATACTCCATCTGACGACCCTGAGCATTTCATATGAACAATTCTGAAGCTCAAAGAGAATGAGATTATATTGTGTGATGTCATCAGGATTTACAGCCTGAGGCTGCTTCATTGACAAAGAGTAGGAGTGCGTCTTCAGTTATTTAAGCTTTTACACCCAAATGAGATTTATCCTGAGGTAGTTTAACTATTCTGAGGCAGAAAATGTGCTCATACTCTTGTAAAGAACCTCCCAGTCACTGACACCTTCTCAGTCTGTTTTGATTAACTCTGCCTCCATACTGTGACAGACCACATTAGCTGGTGTGTTTATGTTGACAATAAATGTTTCACAATTTCACAGTAATCTCTTTTGAATAGTTGTTAAAACCGGTACAGGGAATGTTTTCCTGAGAAAAGATTATGATAACTGCTTGAAATTATGGTGAAAACCCAAATTACCCTCAGCTGCCACTGAAAAGACCAACATGTGAACCAACGATGATCTCTGAAGACTAACGCAGCAGAGGACACAGATTTCATGATCTGATTCTTAGCCAATCTCTGGTCTGGATGTCTACCTGGCTTTTGTCTGACTGACATGACGACCTCACTATATGTAGCATATTCTGCTTATGTCGCCGCATTCAGTCTCATGTTCTCTATGTGTCTGTGCTTGGCGCCCCCTGCAGGAGCAGCAGCAGCTGTGCGCAGCACTGCAGGAGACCAAAGTTCTTCTGGAAGAACAGCTAGCCGACGCTCGAGCGCGCTGCTCCTCAATAAGGGAGCTGGAAAGGGACAATCTTCTGCTGCGTCATAAAATCATAGATGTGGAAGCGGTCGGTGTAATTTAATGACATAAATACATATCTTATTTCTGTGTGTACGCGTATGCACCATAACATGTGAAGAAAAGCCCGTCCTTGGTACGTGTTAACACATGTACTGGCAAAGGAGAAGCATTTCTTGATGAATCTGTGTGTGTGTGTGTGTGTGTGTGTGTGTGTGTGTGTGTTTAGGAGCGGGACACTGAGAGGCAGCGGGTTGATGAGCTGCTGGAGATGAACATGAGCCTTGAGGCGGACCTGAGGCACAGCAGCAGCAGCAGCGTTCCTGCTTCGGTCGCTGCGGTTCACAGACGTTTTCTCCAATCAGAACTGGACTCTGACGAAGAGCTAAGCGACCTGATTGGTCAGAGCTCCTGCTTCTCCGCACCTTGTCATTTAAGACATTTTAATTAACTGATAAGAGAAAATATGTTGAGGTAATACCGGCCCACAGGTTATCAATCAACAACAATCAAAGGAATCTCTTCGTTTATCCATTTCTGTTTTTCTTCTTCTGGCCCTCCTCTTTTTCATCTTTCTCCTGCTTTAATCTTTATTTTTTTCTCCCTCTCTCTCAGATCAGAAGTCGCTGAGCGTGGAGGTGGGTGAGGCCTCGACGCTGATGCTGCTGGGAGCAGAGCAGGAGAACGCAGAGCTGAGGAGACGACTGGAGGAGCTGCAGGAGGTCAGGGATCAGGGGTTTGATAAGAAATACAAGTTTACCGGTACTCCATGCTAGTCAAAGTCAATAATAGAGCGTTAACATGACTGTAATGTGCTTTATAATTGATATGATTATTGTGTCTTGGTGGAACAAATCATTCAGGCAAGACTCTTTAATGACAATAGCAGTACTTCCACCTTTCAAGTCAACCAGGCATCACTAAAGTCACACATGAAGCTGCGCTATCAGAGTAAATTAAACAGGAGAAGCAGGAAGCAGCAAAATGGAGACGTTAAACATTTATCTTCTTTTGCTCCAGGCTGATTATCCAGATACAAAAGATGAGCTGGCTTGCCTGGAGACGGCACATCAGAACACACTCGGAGAGGTGAGATGAAAGGGAACAAAAAGTTTCTCTGGATGTGAAATCAACAGAAACTGAAATAGTTTCTGAGAGACTGATTTGTCAGACGTGTATATACACACACACCCTTATTTATGCATTGTTGTACACATTTACATGCACACACTGATACAACACAAATACATTGTTATTATAACAAATGTTGTGTTATTAATCTCAAATTGTTTACTACCTTCACTGAAACCCTGCGATTGACATCTGTTGAAAAAAAACATTATATATCAATAATCGATACATCAAATGATTGCAGCCCAATAAATGTCACAGTTAGTATGTTATAGAAACTCAGTGACTTTACTTTTTCATAAAAATAATATAAGTGTGATCATTGGATGTAACTCCAACACAAACATCTTCAGCTGTAATGAATTGTAAAAATAGATGAATCAAGAGATCAATAAAAACAACGTATCCTTTTGCGAGCAGTGCAGCTGTTCAAATACACAAATACTCTCTTTCTTTCTTTTTTTATTACATATTTTCTCTGGCTTTTAAAATATTGTTAATGGCTGCTGCCTGACATCTGTTTCAGGCTGCTAGACTGAGTTTTTTATGGTTGTTTGTAGAGTTGTGCCTTTGTATTCAATGTTCACAACAGAAAAAAAATAATTTAAATCAATCACATATTTTCCAGCTGTCAATACTTTTCTTTCTTTTTTTTCTTTTTTTCCTTCATTGTATGGAACCTGGATGCTTTTCCAGTAAGAACAAGAGGCGGTTTCAGGCTTTTTTTTACCCACAATGCTTTCAAGTTCAGTCATGTTCAATACATGGGAGTAGTACAAACAATGCAATCTCACTTTCATTATAAACTCATATTTTCTTTCAGTTTCAAAACTTGAAGAATGAAAATGCCACTTTGATGCAGCGCCTTGAACAACTCGTGACCAAACTGCAACAAGTAGAAGACGAGAGGAAAGAGGAAGGAGTGAAGAAGTTAGACAGAAAGGAAGATGAGAAGGTGGAGAGAGGAGTCCAGGGCTCTGAATCCTGCAGAGGAGAGGGTGAAGGAAGGGTGAGATTGATGGGGGTGAGAGAGAGGAGTGGAGAAAACATTGTAACCCAAAGGGAAGCAGGAGTTGGGGAAGAGATTCTCCATATTGAAGGGGAAGCAGAAGAACCATGCGATGAAGAGGTCAAGTCCGTAAGGAGAGGAGAAGCAGAGGGAGGACAGAAGGAGAAGGAGAAAGACATGAAGAAAGAACAGACTGCTATGGCATCAAGCTCAGAGATCCAAAATCACCCCAAAGGTCTAGAAGATGATACAGAGAGCACAGCTGCAGACCAGGCTGTTTGTTCCCTGTCTGGTGCTGATGTGGAGCTCCTTACAAACCGGCTCCAGGAGGCCCACGAGGAGGCTGACCGACAGGCGATTGTGGCACAGGACCTGCGCTCCAAACTGGGGGAGCAGAGCAAGAAAAGCTGGGAGGCTGAGCAGAGGCTGGTGGTCCTGGAGGCCGAGCTACAGCGTCTAAAGAAAGCTGCCGAGAGTCTGGGAGACGCCCGCCGGCAGATAGAGGTACAGATGCATAGATAGATAGATGGGTTAATGGGTTTTTTTGGGGGTCGATGAATGGGAAGAAAAGGTGCTAATGTACATGTTCAGATCATGCATAGTTGGTTGGTTTGATGGATAAATTAAATATATGTTGTGTTTAATAATATTGAAGTAAGGGTAATATTTAGGTAATATGTTTGAGTCAAAATTCCTACAATAATTGAAAAGACAGCCACACAGATTCATTTCATCATTTATGAAGTTGTTGATTTAAAGAGGAACGCCTTTGGGTTTAGTCATGCTTGTGGCTCAATATCTTCCCGTCGTGTTTCCAGGGTCTTCAGTCGGAGAGTCTGATTATGGAGGAAGAGCTGTGCCGCCTGCGGAGCCAAGCAGCGCTTCATGGGATGCAGACCACGGTCATCGCCACCCTGGAGGGAGAGCGGGCCGCGCTGGAGAGAGACAGGGACACGCTGCGCAGCACCACGGACGCCCTGCGCAGCGCCCAGCGCAAGGTTGGAGAGTACACGCGCACAAACACACAAACACATGATGCAGCTGTTACACCAAACATTTTCATGACCACGGCAGATGTCATTTTACTTCAGGGGAGCTGGATGAATGACAGGGAAATACATGTAGAAACGTACGAACCAAATTAAAGGGAGCAGACTTTTTGTGATGTAACGCAAACCCTCAGTAACAAGAAATGTGGTACCGTTTGAATAGCTGACCTTAGCTGTAATGTCTTTAGATACTTACTTGGTTCCATTAAATCCAATACTTTTTAATTATTGTGTTTTGTCTTGCATTTATATCTTTATATATGTTTTTATAAACACAGTATTGTGAGACTGTTTTAAACTGAGATGTTCACATATTGACGTGCAACATATTCAGATATCACAGGTGTTGGTACAATATAGTTAGTGCATATTTCCCTATTCAATAAAACCAAACTCAGGATGTAGACGTCTTTGAGATCTTCTCAAAAAAATGTATTCAAAATTATATATTTAATGTGTTATTTGCAATTTCTTAAAAAGACTAAAGAGAAGCTAGCTTTAAAGAAATACCATGAAAGGGATTTGTGAATACCTCCTATTCAGAGAGAGTTGTACTCAATCCGCCATCTGCCCTGATGCCATCCAGCTATATGGAATCAGGTTGTAAAGATAACTTTGAACATTTCTAAACAACAATTATCACTCAATGTGTAAAAATGACACAAAGATGTGGTTTCTAAATCCTCTGAAGAAAACTGAAGCAGAGAATACTTTATTGTCTACATCTATGTCTGCAAACTCTCCTGTCTTTTTGAGCACTTCCACCTTTAGATCAGTGGAATAATGTTAAAATTCCTTTTATCTGCGTACTTAAGTCCAATTGTGAAGTACCTAATATGTATCTACTATTACAAAACAGTTATACTACTACTTGTACTACGACTACTACTTGCACCCGAGTGAAGGATCTGAATCCTTCCTCCAGCACTGTGCATGAGATAAATAAAAGGGAGTCTGCTCCCTCAAGCTGCTAGAAGTACAAAACAAAAACAATAAAAGAAACTGCACAGGGTACCTTTCAATAATTTCTAATAAACAATTTCCACAAGTTGCATCAGGAAGGAAGCAGAGGGTCCAAACCGGAGGTCAAGATGCTCCACACCTAAAGATAAATGTCTTTTTTTCAATATCATTTTAAAAGGTTTTTTTCCGATGTGTTGCCTGGTTTATTAGTCCAACTCCTGTTATTTGGCCTCTCGTTTATGAATTACATAGTTTTAAAATGGTGTGTCTGAGAAATGTCCCGAGCTACACAAGAGCTACCTCCTGGAGCATGTGTTAGTTTGTGTGTTAGTGGTATCATTATTGTATCTGTCATACGTTGATGACGCTGAATGTCTGACCAAACCAGTTTCACTTCTGGGCAATAATAAATGCCTCTAATCTAAAGTAGCCGGTGAGAAACAAATAGCAATGATCATCTTCTCTCTTTTCCAGAGTGACCATCTAGAGCTCTCCTCTCAGACTCTCAGGGCAGAGGTGGAACGGCAAGGTCGGAGTTTGGAGACTTCTCGTCGTCGGGAAGAGGAGCTGGAGGCAGAGCTCCGCGAGGCAACTGTGGAGGCCGAGTCTCTGGCCCGGGCGCGAGAGCAGGCGCTGCTGGAGGCGTCAAGGCTGGAGCAGGAGAAGGAGCTGTGTCAGTCGGAGCTGGACAGCCAACGGAAGGAGGGCAGGCAGAGAGAGAGAGAGGCTGCGAGGCTGAGGCAGCAGCTGGAGAGCACGACCCTGGCCCTGGAGCACAGCAACCAGAGAGCTCGGGCCCTAGACGCTGAACACAGGTACTCTCTCTCACACACACACACACAAACACGTACTCCTGTTCACACACTTAACCCTGATCACACACTGAGGTACCCAATTAACTTTACAAGGCATCAGAGAGAGCTACTTGGCGGCACCATGCATTTATCTTTAATGTCAACTCTATCTTCATTCAACCTGTGTCTGACCCCTGTGTGGGTGGGTGTGTGTCTGTGTGGTGTGGGTGTGTGTGTGTGTGTGTGTGTGCGCGTGCGAAGACGTGTGTGTCAGCAGCTGTCTGAATCCAAGGAGCTCTGCTCTCGGCTGCAGGACCTTGAGAAGGAGTTCAGCACTCGATTAACCAGCATGGAGGAGGGTAAACAGCAGCTGCAGGAGCAACATGCAGATGCTCAGGCCAAGATTCATTCTCTGTCGCAGGTTTGTGTGTGTGGAAGCTGTGACGTGGTAGTTTAGTCACTGACTGTGGAGATGTAGCTGAGGGGGAACTCACCCACACTTTCTCACCTTATCCAGACAGCAGACATTTCCTTTTATAGACTGTTATTAATCATGTATATTTATAGTGTTAGTCCATCCTATAATGTTTCTATGTTTATCATGCTTAATATTGCAATGTGTTCATCCAGGAAAACACAGTCAGTAGGAAGTCAGTATTCTCAAATAATGCAAATTTCATACCAAATTTGATAGATTGTTCTGTGTGCTGGTGATGGACACTTTTGTCTCTGAATGCAAAGCGCATGTGAAATGGAGAATCTGTTGAGTCATGAAATCCCACAATGGAACGAAAACACTATTTTCTGCTGGAAATCCCAAATGACATACATGAAAACATACTGTGGTGCAACTCTACATCTGTCAGAGATGACTCAACACTTATGGTAATTATTAAATGTCCCAAAAGCATAGTCCCTCAAAAAATAACACTTTGAGGGAAAACATTTCTCCTTCTTTCTTGTCTACTAACTGCTAACCTATTCTCTGAACATTAAATAGTTCTAACGTATATAATTAGTATTTAGTATGGAATTAGGCAACAACTATAGTATTAAAGTGTTCATATGAACATTGGTTATTTTAGGAATGTATCGACTAACAAAGTCCCCTGAGTAAAATGAATCATATAGAGATGTGTACTTTTGATTTGTCTTATAAAGATCACCTTTTTATTTTCCTCACATTCTAATCTTTGAGCGCTGCATTGCCTCTCACTTCTCTCTTATCAGGACCTAAGCAATGAGCAGGAACGCTCCCAGAAACTGTCCACTGAAGTCGAACGCCAGTGCCAGAAGCTACAAAAAGCCGAGGCTGATTTAAAGACGACAACCAGTTCTCTCAACCAATCAGAGGAGAGGATAGAGTTGCTCTGCCAGAGCCTTATGAAAAGTGAATCTCTTCTCCAGTTTGAAAAGAGAAGAGGAAGTGTGGAGGTGGAAACTACGTCCAATTCGAATTCAGACTCCTCAGACAAAGCACACATTTCTCAGAAAGCGACCCAGGAGACGTCACATCTGGATCAATCCCCTGCAGCTGGCAAAGGTCGTGACCTTTCCTTGATCCATAACCATGCCACGGGAGAGGCAGAGAGGCAGCTGAGTGAGCGGTTGATAGAACTAGAAAGAGAGGTGTGTATCTGTGTTTGAATATATGTTTTTATATGAGTGGCAGCCCTTGTATCTGATTTTCTGGATGTCGAGTTCGATGCAGCTCCTGTATGATGGAGACGATCTATATTATGTTGAAATGCTCTAGAGATGCTTGACGACTACAATTCACAGTCGGCCGCCACTTCCACGAGTGCAGCACTTTATTTCCAGGACTACCACTTTATCTCTGCTCATCAGTTTTTATAATGTTACCTCGGCTACGGTTAATCTTCCTTATCTCTTCTGCTGCTCTCTTGCTCTCGCTCGCACTTTCTTTCTCTCTCAAACACACATAGATACGCTCATAAACTCTAACATCAAGCTGTAGGGAGATTAAAGGTAAAAAAAAAAAAAAGTTGAAACGTATTAATAGATAAATGTATTATAAGTATCAACAGTAGAAGTTCTGTGATTGATTTACGATTAGATTATTAATACTGATGCATTAAGCTGCTCAAGGTGGAACTGGTTTTCACCCCTGATGTGTAGTTAGTTAGTTTAGTCCAGTGGCCCCTGAGGGCTCACAACAGACATCTGTGGGTAAAGAGAGGAGAAGGAAGAAAAAGGAAAGTTCTGCAACACAAATAAATATTCTCTTTTCTTCTGTAATGCTACGTATTAAATATTTTGGGCATGCTTTCACCTCTCTGGGCCTCACACTGTTAAATATAATGAAACTATCTCAGAACTTTGGCCCAGGAAATGTTTCTTCAACGGAACAACTCATTTGAAATGTGACAACCAGTAATTGCTTTTTCTGTAAGAGGTCACACTCTAAAAATCACGGTTTAAACAATGTATTGTATTTTAAAACCTCATTTGTTCTTTAATGTAAAATCTTAAACTGAACTATAACTAATAACTGTAGCTTACAAATAACTTAAGTAAAAAACAATATTATTTTACTCTGAAATCTTGTGGATTTATAGTTGAAAGTACTTCAAAATTATACTTTCCTCAACTGACATTGGAAGGCAAACGGTGAAATCTAAATTAGCGAGTGAAAAAGGTAGTATTCACTGGTGTAGCAGTATGATTGAATCAGGCGCTGGTAGGAAATGTGAAAGAATTGGAAAGGAGAAAAAAAAGCACTGCCAAACACCAAAACTGAGCTCTAGATGACTCACACATGAAGTGTGTTGTTGCTGTGCCAGAACTTGAATTTGTTTTTCAAAAATTCAATTTAAATTCCCATCGTTTCGTGGGTGTAGAGACAAGTTTTGTTTGGCCTCAAGCTCATCTTTGTTCTGCATAAAAACACCAGGTTTCCAACAGCCATTTTGAAAAAATATGACATTTACTATTCATTTGGAATACATCGATCATATTGCACAATCAACGCATTTCAATCAAATAACATATAAGTGTGCAGATTTTCTGATTGGATCATAAATACTTGAGCAAAAATCTGTTTATAAACAACATATGTTGACTACTAATGTAGGTTTGATATATTGTACATTTAGGCATACGGAGGAGATGAATTATTTTCATCTCTGTGTAAATAGATTGAATCAAATGTCATAACGCTGCTACCTGACTGAGCGCTTTGAAAGGTCAGCTGCAAATGAGGTTCAAATAATATGGATATTATGAGGCGCACGTGACGTCAAAGATAGCACAGCCTCTGCACACGGCTGTGGACACTCTCTCTATGTGAACTTTTGTCTCCCTCAGAAAGCGGTGGCATTTGCGGAACAGGAGGCTTTGCTGTCGCGGCTGACCCAGTCCCAGGAGGCATGTGAGCACCTTAAGGAGCAGCTGGAGGCTCTGCGCCGGCACTCCCTCAGCCTGCAGGACTCCTGCACCCGACTACAGACACTCAACACCCAGCTACAGGTAACCGAACACACAGATAGAGAATGCTCTTATGGCTGAAAGCATTTACTCAATTTGGGATTAATGAAGCATATTGGACTCTCAAATGTGTATCAATCCTTTGTTTTACCTAAATTAAGGCTAATGGGAACATTTTGATCATTAGACACTATTCTTTATGGAGACAGTGCATGCTTGTCTGTTGCTTGGTCTTGATATGAAATGTGGATTCAAATGTCCCCCTCAAGAGGAATTGTAAAAGGTATACGCAAATATTTGCTAGCGTGCTAAACCAGACATTATACATGCTTAACATGTTAAATTACTGACGTGAGAGTTTAGCTCAAAGGACTGCTGTATTGGTGTCGGCTGTAGACTTCAGATTTCAGACGTATACTCTTATTGTACGTGGATTATTTGGAAAATGACAAAAAAATTACCACAATGAGCCAAAATAGAGACAAAAAAAGTTATCATAGTTTCTGTTAGAAGATGTCGGCACACATTTGATTTCTCCGTTTTAAAACACACACAGGTGGAGCATGCATCCCTAAGCTCCCAGCATGCAGCAGTGCTGGTGCGCTGCAGTGAGAGTGAGGCCCGGTGTGCGGCTCTGGAGGCCGAGTCCAAGGTGTGGGCGCGGGAGCGTGAGGAGTCGGTGGCCAGGATGGAGGCTCTGAGGCGGGACCACGATCGCATGACTGGTCTGCAGCAGCGGCAGGAGGTGGAGCTGGAGGAGCTGCTGGACAAACACTCTCAGATGAGGAGCAACAACCGCAGCCTGGAGGCTCAGCACAGAGAGCTGGAGGCCAGGTACAAACACACACTGACTACATTCAATTGGATCCTGATTTATTTTTCAACCCTGGTGAGGACTTTTAGTTCACCCAAGAATAAAAATGCACACAATAATCCAATAAACCAACCTTTGAAAAAACACTGTCTCTCTTTCTGTCATACCATTTAAGATATAATTGTTTTCATGCTGTGTTTGTAATGTCAAGATACAAGGAGCTCCTGGATGGTAAATCCCAGCTGGATGAGAGAGAGCTGGAGATGAAGATGGAGAGAAAGGAGATGGAAGCGGAGGCCCAGAGGAGACTTGAGAGAGAACGAGAGCTGGAGAGGCTAAAAGAAGACAACGAGAGGTAACAAATTAACTTTCCAATCAGTACCATATCGATGAGATCTGCTCATCCTTTTACTCCTCTCCTCACACTGCATGCATGTTGCATTGACTATGAAGAAGCAGCCGCATTAATGTCTCTTTAAGAAGCACAGGGAGCAAAACTGGAATTGGTTTGAATGCAAATGTACTTTAGGAATGCACATAATGCATTTTTATGTGATTCGCAAGGCTTTTGGGTACAAAACAGATTTCAGGGGCAAAATATATTTTATGACCTCAGTTCCAAATCATCCAAAGGCAGAACATGTAAGGCTTTTAGAAACAATTAATTAATGGTCAAGGTTGAGATTTCACTTCTTTTTCTTGTTTTGAACACGTGTGTGTATTTAAGCCTGATTGCATATTATTTAGGGGCTGGTTTGTGCTTTATATAATGATGATGATCATTCTTATTATAAGATACTTGTGCACCATAATTAGTTATAATCATTCTAATAATTATGTGTTTTTATACTCTGACAGTCTTCAATGCGAGGTTATCAAGCCAGAAATAGGACGGCTTCCTCCAGGTTGACAGATGAAACATGACCGAAAATACATTAGTAACATATCAAAGGTCAAATTCTTCTTAGACATGTTTAGAAAATTCGCAAACTTGACAATGAAGGGGTTGTAATGAACTTACAAATAATGATCACCTTTATATATGCAGCTTCTCTCGGCTTTCAAGAGATGTACAGTGAGTTTCAGCTCATTGTTTAGTTGTCCAGCAGCAACTTTACTGTTCTGGTTCACTGTAATGCAGCACACAGCTGTTTTCAATGAAGAAAACTCTAAATCCCACTTAATTAATAAAAATATTATATTTTTATCCCCAAGGGGAAATTTGTTGACGGAGTAGCAGCTTACAGACACAAAATAAAATATAAAACAACAGGGATGAAAGATATATACATAGAATAAATAGCTGGGATGAAAGATATGTACAGCTTATTTATTGAGGAAATTAAATAGACAGTAAACAGTAGAAGAGTGTAAAAATGCAAAGTATGTATGTGCAAGTGTAGGTGTACAGTGATTCATTAGTTGACAGAGGATCTGGCAAGAGATGAGATGATGTACTGTACAGTGTACACTTCAGAGACAGATGTAGAAGCTGATGAACATAGTGGAGAACTCAGCAGCCAAAGAGCAAAGAGAAAAGTTATTATTAGACTCACACTAATCAGGTGGACTGAAATACAACTCTATGTGAATGATAATGCTGCTCCATAACTCCTAGATAATGTATAAATATGCAACTGTTTTCTAACTCGTGCATAATATAACAATATGACAAATATGTCAATGTTGAAAAAAACAAGTAAAATGTTTCTGGCTTCTGTATTTGCCACAAAACAAAGACATTTGAAGAGGTTACCATGGACTCATTGTTTTACTATTTGCTTGCATTTTATATAAGAAATGTTTCATTGAATAATGAATAATTAAAGAATCATTAGTTGTATCTCTAAAGGAAAGCCTATGGATAGCGGTTGATTTGTTTAATGCTGAGCCATGCTGCACACAGTTTAGCATTAAAAGTTTCACTTCAAAACATTTTGAATCCACATTGGGAACAATAAATGTTTGATGTTTAATTACTAAATATGACCAAATTTCTCCCACAGTGATCATTAAGAGTTTCATCTAATCTCTAGTAGTTCTCAATACAAAATAAAACAAAGGCATCTGCCCGAGCCGGAGCCTTGGTCTAAAATGGTCTAAAACCACTGACTGACCCTGTAATGTGTTCTTCAACCATTTTGTCTGAGATGATATCAGATTTATTTGTTGGTGGTTTTCTGGCCCTGCACTCATAATATAATATAGTGATGTGCTTTAGGTAAAGAGCACTTACCAAACCAATGATACACAACACTCCACAGGATAACAGTGACAGCGGTGAGTAAAGCCCGGCTGTGTGTCGGTGTTTCAGGCTGCAGGCTCAGCAGAAGGAGGGGTTGGCGTCACAGGCGGAGCTGCTGGCTCAGGGCTCAGTGCTGAGGGCCGAGCTGAGCAACTCCCAGCTGGAACGGACCCGACTGGAGGGGGAACTCAGCGGCCTGAGGGAAACCAACCAGAGCCTCGACCTCAGCAGCGCCCGCCTCACCAGCCAGTACCAGGTATTCACCTGAAACACAGAAATGCATTCACACACCTGCAGATACACACAGGTGTTCTGTATTCAAGCTGCCAACCAACCAATGACTTGCAAAAAAGGGATTTAGTGCTCATTACCGTCTTTATATACCATAATACATTTAGTCAAAGCATTGTTGGGCAATTAGACAACATGTATTAGCAATGAATTGCAGACTTTAGAGAGCATTTTACACAGTTGTGCGGTCATTGAGGAATAGCTATTAAATTACCAGCAGGGAACAGTGCGAGGCTGATTTCTAATGCTTGATATAAAAATATAATTTCATGTCAGAAAAATGATATATTAGTCAAAACAGAAACTGAATACCAAGTGTTTAATAAAGAGTAGAAGCATCTTTGCCTCCAGCGTTGCTCTTCCGTGTAATGCTGTCAAACGAGTACTGAATATTGAAAATGTTCTTCAACCAGGAAAGTCTTTGGCCGTTTGAGGGCTGAAACAGATGGAAATTGACTTCCTTTAAAAGGTTTTAGAAGTCAACGACCTGATGCTGATTCATCGTGCTGTTTATGAACCCTGAATCAAAAGCTCGTACTGGAGTTTTGTTTTCGATATATGTGAAGAAATGTAGTACAAGAGGTTGCAGATACACAAAATCAATGCAGGACTCAAGACATACGCCTGTTTTCTGAATCATTGTCAGTTGGCAAGAGCAAAACCAACCTTTAAAAGAACAGTTGAACGTTTGGGGGAAATGCAGCTAGGATGGATACCACGCTCCTGTTTGCATTGTAAATATTTAGCTGGAGTCAGGTCAGCTGAGTGGAGCAGGAGGGAAACAGCCCGACTCTGTCTGAGTGTAAAAAAAACATGATGTGCCGTGCACATTTGTCTAGGTCCGAGCAGGTTACCAGGCAACCAGCAGAGACTGCAGGAAGTTACTGGACCTGGTGGAGACATAGTTTAGCATCGACTCCTCTGTGAAATGTCAAACATTTTTACCCTTTAGCTTTAGAGGTGCTGGTAGGGAGATGTCTTCACATTTGGAGAGGACAAGCACAGCTGTTTCCATCAGCTTTTTGTCTTTGTGCTAAGCTAATTGCTAATCATAGCGTCGCAACAATGCAACTTTACAATTTAGTAGTTAAGAGCAAAATTAAGGCAGAGTTTGAAGATGGATGTGGTCAAAGCAAGGGCACTTGAAGTAAGGGGGTAGGAAGTGGCATTTAACCCCCCACCCTCCACTTCTACACCCCTGGCCTGATTTGGCGGTGCAGGGAAAACCCCAGTCACCATGATTCGTTTTTCTTCACATTTGTATACATTTATGCAGCATAAATATGCATACATATACATATTTATGTATGACTTTATGCAGTACTTTATCTGTATTTTTTTCTTCTTCTAAATATATTCAGTGTATCCACCAAACACAAAGGAAAGTTTCTTGTAAGTGAAAACCCACTTGGGAATAAACTTCATTCTGATTGAGAATAATGCTTAAAAACTAAATTCAACAAGCAGAATCAACACACATTTTTGAGTTATCCCCCAAATTTTACACTAATTACCTAATTTCTTGGTTAATTCTCACCCTTATTTCTGGACGGATAATTTATTTGTCAACTCAGGCTAAACTGTCTCTTCATTCAAAACTACGCTACAAATGTTCAGGTAGCAGCATTCCTCTGATCACTGGACGCCTTATTCAGCCCCCCACTGTCAAACTTCAGCTAGTGAGGTTTTAATCCTTGGAATCAGACTCCCTGGCTTCTCATTGCAGTGTTTTGTAGAGAAGTGGAGAGGAGGCCGCGCTTCTGTTTGATCAAAAGGAAAGGTTAAGTCCGGAGCCTGTTTGGTCGGGCAATTAACCTGCTGGAGCTGCTGTGCTAACCGGTGGCGCTGCAGGTGATTGAACAGCGGCTATGAATGGCAAAAATAGTTGGAAACAAAAATACAAATTGTGAAAGATGTTCGTGTCAAGGTGCAGCCGTAACGTCTGGTAAGACTTAGAATATTCCAAACTTAGACATGTTTTCAGATGTTAAGAAAGATCACTGGTTTTTAACTTTCACTGCATAGTAATTACTTTCAGTAGATTATGTGACTTTGTGTAATATATTTTGAAGTTAACTCCTAAAGTTAATGCCTTTAACAGCATCTTCCTCTTTGTAGAGCAGCTGAGGGAATTATTTGGTAATTTGTGAGACTGCCTTTCAGTCAGTCAGTGCTGCTGAGCTTCTGACCTCTCGCTTCACAATTTTGTCAGGTTTCATCAAATAAGTTTGCAGTTTTTTCAGACCATTGCCCCAGCTATTCAGTAACCATGTATTGGATCTTTTTGTATCTCTTTATGTTGCTTTTGACATCTTCACACACCATGAAAGTCTTTCAGACATTTTTCAGAGATGTAAGATTCAATACTGCTGACCACTTTTCAACTATTTGAAAATTAACTTCTATATTCTCTACATTGATGGCAATCTGTGCTCAAACACACACACACACACACACACACACACACACACACACACACACACACACACACACACACACACAAACACTCACACACATAGACAAACTAATTACCAAAACATAACAAAAACTAAATTCCAAACCATTTATTTTGATCAATTTGATCTCATGTGTGTAGCTGTTGACTCAGCTCAAGGGGAACATGGAGGAGGAGAACCGACACTTAGCAGAGCAGAACCAGAGTCTGCTGAAGGAGAACCGGGCCTTACTGGAGCAGAGCCTGGAGCGCCGAGACCAGCACTACTCACAGCAGAGGGAATACCAGTCAGTATACGCACACACAAACACACACACAGTCCAGATAATGTGTTGTGTTTGTAATTACAGACAAAACAGAATTACAAAAGCCTATTGACGAAGACATTAGGTTTCCTCACAGACATAAATAACATTCAAAGCTGTTCTTCAAAGTAGAACTAAGTAATGTGTGTTACAGAAAACATTATTTGTTAACATTGTAAGGGGGAACACAGTCTGTCTTCATATCCAGGACAGAAAAGCACTTGTGTAAAGGTTTAAGACCGCAAGACAACAATTTCACAGTATGACAACACTCAGCAGTCATCCTTTTAAATGACTAACAGACTGGTGACAGATTAATCCAGAACTAATAGGGAGCATGCAGTGCTGGTTTCACCTTTTAAGTAAAATAAGCCACATTTCTCACAAATTACACATTTTTTGCATCTTAATTTTCAGCTTCATTCTTGAAAAGATCTTTTTCATTCACAGATATTTCTCTATTTTTTTCATGAAATACGTCTTTAAAAGGTGGAGTCAACGATTTGGGAAAAAGATTGATATTTTAACAAAACAGAACAAACACAAACCAAAAACCGTTATCAGCATGTGCCCGTCTCGCTGCCTTTCTTTCATAGTGGTCTGAGTCACCGTAAGGAGACTGTCGCTATAAACCTGCCAGCGGCATTTCATGCAGCATTCTCCCTTTTCTGCCATCTCCACTATCTATTTTGCAAGAGCATTGGTTAAAAAGAATACAATCAATTCATTGTGTTTTACCCCCCCCCCCCTCCTATGTGGAGCCGGACCATTCTCTACAATTGACAGCGCTGTGGAGGTGCGACTATGAATGACTATACTGTCCTCTACATGAGCAGGAACACTGTGTTTCTGATGGAATAGCGTTGTGTGGCTTAGTCCGAGCCTCTTTGTTTGTGTCACATTTACAGAGCGAGGGCTGTAGTTCTTTATTGAGTGCAAACAGCTAGCACAGAGCAGATGTTGTCTGCATTTGATACAACGTGTATTGGAATAAACTCGCTGACTGCGCCCCTAACACTGGTGTGTCTTTATGCCATGCATTGTTCACACCTATAGTCATTTATTTTAATCTTTACTCCATATCAGCATAGTTGTCATCATAAAAAAAAACAAATCCTCATTGCATGCTGGGATAATGGGATAAACAGGATCATTAGTCTCGGGTTTGACTAACACGAGTTTGTACAAAACCTTTATTGTGGCATGATATCACTTCATTCAATCTTTGGAACAAACAGAAACACAGCATGTGTAATATGTGATTCATGCAAAATAGAGAAATATAGTTTTATAAGAAGAACAATTTTAGGGTAACATTTAGCTTGTTAAGTACAAAAGAGCCCCCTGTGGAGGTTTTGATCAT
>NW_027175821.1:12046120-12223620 GCF_023055335.1 Clinocottus analis
CTCTCCCTATAGAGTGCCAAGACTTACTGAGGCCGGCTTTCTCTGCTAACCACATGTTGAAAGGAAAATATTCACAAGACTTCAGCCTCTTTTAATGCACCTTGACGGTGGAATGCATTTTACTGGCTGAGAGGGGGATACAACTCTCGGAAGACATTTTCAAAGCCAAGCTTTAAGCTCAGACCTGCATTCATTATGTTGTCTCTCTTTTTGACACACTGTCATTGTACTCATTTAATTTAATTTGTCCTCGCATTGCATTTCCTATCATTCTCCTCCGTAAACCCAGCTCTCTAAACTGTCAGGACCAACACCGAGAGGCCCCGACTCGTTCCTCAACAAGAGTGGTTGGTTTTATCCAGCGGAAGAAAGTGGAAATCTAAAGATGATGCATGTATATCACAGTTTAAAGTAATTTAAATCCCAGTTTAATTGCTCAAGATAAACGATTTGTTTCGTAAGAAGACGTTTTCACACCTTTCCTATTTTATATGTTTGACGTGACATTTGCCACAAATCAAACATTTAAGCCTGACCAACCCGCCTTATGGTGGGTTAACTTGAACAGACTGGGACACAGTGACTTCTACCAGCGGTTCTTCATTTCATCAAACCAAGTCAGAATTTATGAATAATGTAAATTATCTCAATTTGATACAATCTACTTTTAAACTGATTACCAATTTAGACCGTTATGTGGGCACAAGTAGCATTTTAGCAATTTGAATTTGAACATTATGGGTATAATTGTATGGGTATAAAAAGGCCTTAGTTGTCTAAGAAAAAAAAGGTGAGGTTGCTACCTTTCTAATATATCCGTACATCCAATGACCTCATCATTTTAGTTGATGCATCACAGGAGGAATTGCAGTTGATGAATATAAAGATAAAACTCAGCCTACGTGCTTGATGAAACTACATCAATGTACTTACCAAAGCATGTTCCCTTTGTTGTTTGTATACAACTTAGAATTGCTAAATATGGGGTTTATAAATATGCACTTATTCATTTTACAGTGCTTTTCTACATCACATTTACAAACTCACAAAATGGTGGTTGGCAGGGCTGTCAGGCCATTAGCAGCACATTTTCTGGGTCTAATGTGCTGCTCAAGGACACCACAACATGTGGACAGGAGGGGCCAGGAATCAAACAACTAACCTTGTGATTAGTGACGGACAAGCTCTCCCAGCTGAGCCCCAATTATTATATATCACAAATTCATTTCGGCATCTTTCATCGTCAGAGTCCCTGGAACTGCATTTGCATTGGAAGAAAAGTAAAGTACCTTCCTGGCTTGTGCTTTAAAGCGTCAGCAGATTTGTCACACAGTAAAATATTAAGCACAGAAGAAGACAAATGTTGAAAACCGTCATTGATTATCTCAGCATGAAGGAGCCAATAATTTACTGATGTCAAAACGTTAACATGACTGTGGTCTTTGTATGCACATCAACTTTGACTTGATTTCATATGGTTTCAGACCCCCGCAGTGCTCCAGTCTCTCCCTGTCCCACGAGAAAAGCTCCCTCCCAGACAGAGCTGGACATCTCGGCTCCCGGCACTCCAACAACGCGCTCCAGCATGCGCCGTAAGCTGGGATCCCGTCACGGCTGGGGGCTCGGGCTGGCAAGAGGAGGCTCTGGAGTCTCCCAATCCTTCAGTCCTGGTGACCACAAAACACCACCTCGCCTGCGGCTGCGCTCCGGCCAGAATAACTCTGCTGTCCTTTGGGAGGGACAAAGAAGCGAAACAAATACACCCCAGGCAGCAGACGCAGTGTTGAGCAGTCAGGAGAGTGTCGAAGAGGATGAAGGCAGAGGTGAGGTGGACAAAGTGTGATGAGGGGGATGTGGTCCATGTTCTGTACGGTTTGAGAAATGCCCACGCCAACAAGCCATTTCGTTAGTTTCTCCATAAAAGAAGGAAAGTCACAAATAAGTAAGAAAATGCTGAGATTTTTCTGATAGGATTTTATATTTATAAAAAAAAATAAACGACTTGTTCAGATGGATGGTTTTAAAGTGTGTGTGTGTGTTAATCCATATGCACAGCATTGTGAAAGGTCTATGAGGTAACAAGTTCATTCAAGCATTCAAAATACAGCTTATATTATTTATGCTAAAACATGTATGCACCTCTGTCCTCATGTGATCTCTTCTGTCTTCTAGACAATCAACACACCACAACAGTGACGACGCCACAACGACCTGAGCCAGAACAGTCCACTCTCAATTAAAGAACATATTTTTTTATGTACTCCTGGGAAAACGTTTTGATGTAGCTTTTGATATGTCAAACTATTTTAGATATGAGATCCTTCTAGTGTATTTGGCCCACATGGCTACATGGATGAGAACATTCTTCTTGCAATAGTTAGTGAACAGTCTTTCTGGTACACAATATATGTCAAATGTTATTAGACAATACAAAATAAAACTGAATACATCACTTAAAGTATATTTTTCCTGTATAACAAATCAGTTGATAAATTACATGAAAACATATTTGTATTCTCTTCATTTAGCTTTCACTTGCTCATTGTATAATACATATTTCATTTTTCAAGTACTTGGGTCCTTTTTTTTGGTTTTGCCACACATTTGTATCTTTATCTATTCCCTGTTTTCCAATTGCTGTTTGCTCCTATTTCCTGCCAAAAGTCAAGTGTGTGTTAACGAGCCTGTAGGCTGCTGTCGGCTCTCTGCTCCCAGAACACAATCATGATTTTAGGAACATCCAGAGCTTTGTTTTTGTGCCAAAATCCAACTATAGCTACCATAGTTTTATATGTCTTTTCACACTCCATGTTAATTATTGACGTACAATATTATTTATTGATGTTTTCAGCTATATTTTTTACTACATGTTTTTAGTGTCAGAGCGCCGTACTCTCCAAACAGACTCACACACACACACACACACACACACACACACACACACACACACACACACACACACACACCATCTGTGCCGCTAAAATACAGATGCTTAGTGAAGACACTAGGAATATCAAAGTAGATTTTATTACGCCATGTATTTTTGTTCTAAAGTTCAGTGCTAGAAGTGCTTCATCTAGTCTTCCATAAACCTTGATAGGATTAACAAAAACAAGGTTTTTTGGTCCTTCTGATTACCTCCTCTCTAAGAAGTATCACATACTTTATAGGATATGCAAGGGTAAAAAGGAAAAGCTATTAGATACTGATAAAATATAGAATATCAGCATTAACATACATAATAAAGATGCCATAATGTATTTAAGTAAAGAACTTAAAAAGGATTAAGTCATCTGCAGTCCAGTTTGATCACTCTGAGAGTCAGAATAATGCAGGAAGAGAAATAAATAAATAAATCCACGATGAAGGTCCTCATAACCCCGAGGTCTGATCTGTGCTCAGCGGGATGAACATGTAGAAAACCCTCCATCTGGCTCTCATATGCCTATGATTCCCATTTCGTTTTAGAGTTCCTGTATAAATCAAGTCATTGATCTAATGGCGAATGATCTGCACTACTGCTTTCACGAGAACCTCTTTACCTCCTTACACTGTCGCACCAAATGGTGTCAGTGTAGAGCCGGCCAGGCCTCAGCCGACAGACAGACAGACAGGCGAAGAGGAGGGAATTAGCATGCAGCTTCCCAAATGAGCAGACCTGAGAGTTCATCATGAAGCTAAAGGGCCCTCGTATAAGACATGCAGCTTCCAAAGAGCTCCTGCCTCCCAGATTATGCCGAGGTTACGTCAGTATTTCCGGTGGTGGATGTTTTTGAGTGTGTGTGAGTGTGGAAGATGACACAAAGATAATGGCGGGCGCTAGCGCCGTCGCCAAAGCCAGCCCTCTCCAAACACACATCCTGAATTATGATTCGCAAATGACAAATGGGTCGCTAATACAATTCATGAATTATGTAGTTGTCATGGTGACATTAATCAAAAAGCAGGCCCCTTCTCTCGACTCCGTACATTGTGTTTGTGGAATTGAGATGCATGACCGGGGCTGCACACCGAGCCGCCTGAGTGAGCGCAGGGCAAAGCGATAGCAAGATATTGGTTCTGCCAGTCACTCAGAGGCTTATTATGAGTGCAATGCAACAATCACACGCCTTCAGGCACACGGCGCCCACAGACAAAAACTGAAGGTTAAAGGCCTTCACACACCCGGGGCGTTGTTTTCGTGCTATAAGTTTGTACGACAATATCCTATTTTAAACTGCTGTTTTTGTCACAAGTACTTTTACACAGAACAATTTTATTACGCTGCAAAAAGAGGCCGAATTTGTTTTTGCCGGAATATAAATATTTTTTTATGACCTTTTAACCCCCCGAAGAAACAAATTAGGTCATCAGTTTGTGCAGAATGGACACATTCAAAGCAGACACTCAGAGACACTATTGGGGTATTTGTACAGTCGCCAGAGCGCTAACTGAACTATTCGTGAATTCAGTGTAGCATTCGGTTATTTAGAGCGCCACACTCTCGTTACAAATACTCAAAGTTATTTATTTGCCTTACAGTAGCTTAGGCTAAACAACAATTTACTTCAAGACGCTGCTCTGGGTCAATAGGATCTTACTAGTTGATCCTTTGCCTGTGAGAATTTATCCAAACATTGTATATATTTGCAGGTGAGTAAATTTCATTTTTCATGTTGTTTATTCGTCATGCCCCTGGTGAAATAGCTAAAATAGTTTTGTGTGTACGCACAAAGCGAGAGTGCTCACAAGTTATTCTTTCAGATTTTTTGACCCCCCCACATTATCAATAAATTCTTGAAGAGGAGCACTTGAAAGAGGAAGAATTAAAACAGGAACACAATTCATTTGCAATTTAACCCTTATTTTTTCAACCGAATGTCTCGCTGAAATAACCCAGTATTTCTTTTGTTAAGGGGGGTTTGTTTGTCCCTGAAAGCACAACAAGCAGCACGAACACAAAATTAGTCACAAAAAGCCTTAGAGAAAGAAAAAAGATAAGAGAGAAAAGTCTTGGCACAAAATGAGTGATTAAATGCCACCTGTGATTCCTGAAGGGATGAATGATGGATGGTTGCCTTGGTTGACATCATGGTTGGACCTCAAGAGTCTGCTCAGCTGCTTAATTATTGAGCACCTGAGGGGTGCGACGCTATCAGCGAACATCAATTTCTCAACCCTCTTTTTCAATGATTTTTTCCTTTTGTAAAGATCTCTCTCTCTCTCTCTCTCTCTCTCTCTCTCTCTCTCTCTCTCTCTCTCTCTCTCTAGACTTCTTTCTGTAGTTCCTATTCCTCAATCAAGGTCAGTCCTCCTTTCTTCTTAACAAATAAACGTCTCCACCTCTATAGCTTATGTTTAATAATGGTAATAATAATTTCAAGAGTGCTTTTCATGAAGATCAAACACACTTTACATGAGTAAAACTGATCATAAAAAGTGCATACTATATAAATCACAACATTAATCAAACATTAAAATCAGTTCTAAAAAGATGAGTTGTTTTTTTTATTCGGGATTTGAATGTGGACACATTGGTTGAGTCTAGATGTGTGTGGCTCTGGAGAAGTCTTTGTCGCCCCAGGTCCAGTGCTTGGTCCTGAGTGGTGGAGACAGGAGGTTGGCATAAGAGGAAAGGAGGCAGTGGGAAGGACTGTGGAGCTGGAGCAGGTCTGTGCGGTAGGAGAGCGATGAGCGGGAACAAGTTATGTTTTGAGGCGGGAAAAGGCAGTCCTGGTGATTTGATTGACGAGGTGCTTGAAGGAGAGGTATCCGTCAAAAACATTTTTTACACATATTTGTTTTCTCATCACTCTCAACCCATTTGCCAAAAGTCCTTGCTTAAGCTATCACATTTGATCAGAACTCCATTATTTAACAGATTGAGTAAAGAGAGTAACTCTTTTGTTTAGTGCAAAGCATTCATCAGGACCACAATCCCAAACAGGTTATCAACAATAAAGTTGTTCAATGTTCTAGACGTGTTGCTGGAGTCTGTTTTCCATCTGCACATTGGACGTAGCGAAAGTTGTGCTAGAAACCCCCACTTTGCTTTTATCAAATTTGAATGGTCTTACTTAAGCGTCTCCAAAAACCTTGCTTAAACCACTTAGTCCACTAACTGAACAGGCTAGACATCCTAAATACTTAGAGATGCATTAGATTTTTGCCACTAAGAAGGATCTGTTCTACTATTAACTGAATCCAAATCCTCGTTTTTTTACTCCTCCCAGGCTCACTTCTGCAGTCTGGCTGATTTAAAACCAGTGCACACCACAGAAACTTAATTTTGGGTTGTTGTTGGCATTTCCTCCCAGCGGAGGCAGCGAGACAAGAGAGCGGCTTGGTGATTTTTGGTCGGTGGTGTAATTCAATTAATTATATTTTGCTCCAGGCAACAGAAGTCAGGGAGGGGATCATTGAGAGGGAACATAATACAACTAGGTGGAAAATAACAAGTGGAGTGGTTGTGTGCACACACCGGCTGACCCTGCAACCTCTCCTCCTCACAAAACTGTCAAAATCTCCATGCTTTCAGCAGGCTTTTACTCAATGAGGTTAACCCAAAGGTGAATCTGTTCATCTATAACTTCGCTTGGTCTAGCTCCATCTATCCCTCCATGACTTCCTCCAGACTCCCCCTCTCTGCTATTTCATCATCCTCCTCTCTCTCTCTCTTGGTTCTGGATCGTTCCTCCTCTCCTAACAGTTTGTCCCTGCCGCTCCTTCTCTCTCATGCACTCCCTTTCTCTCCCCTAGTGTATTAAGGGGCTTTGACGCTCTCAGTAAAAGCTGATTTATTCTCTTGGTGGTATCGATCGGTTTCTGCATTAAAGATTATAATTCATTACCTCGGCCCCTTTTAATACATTAAACACTCAAAATCAAAATAAAATACTCCCCCCGCCCAGACGTCCCGAGGGTGCGGAAAAACACTCTTGTCGAGACGTCCGGGCTGTCGTCCTCGGCCCCAGAGCTCCACCTGTGTGTGTGTGTGTGTGTGTGTGTGCATGTGTCACACTGACTCAGCCATAGAGATACTCAAGGCAACACTCCTCGCGTCACCTACGCACTCATGCATTCTGGGACAAACACAAGCAAACACACACAGAACGCCACAAACACGCTGACAAATTACTCAAAACAGTTAACGATCGACGTAGATACAAATATTTAATTATACTTAATTGTGTTCAATATTTTATATCAAACAAAACTTTAGGACAAAACGCTCAATCAAATCATGATCTGCAATTGATAAAATTATTGTCAGCCGGTCTGATACATAGAAAGGCAGTTTGTTCTACCTCAAAGTCGTCTTTTCATCAGTAAGATGTTCACCGCAGAAATCACCACCTCCTGCTTTGGCCACCAACAGAATACAGATTTCTTTCAGACAGGTCAAGTTAAAGGTTTGTGTACGCTCCCTTGTTCGTCAATATGGCTGGCCTCTGTGGGACAGTAAGGATTTAAGAAGCGCCATGTGTCCCCTATTGATTTTACCCAAATGGCTGCACCAATTCCCCGCACAAAACAAGATTGCCCTTCCCCATTGCCTTGACAGATTGATTTTGTATCGGAGCCGTGAGGACTTGAGGAGCAATCCCTCTGATTCGGCCTCCTTGCACTGTCACCCTGATGGACAATTTCCCTCTCCATCCTTACCGCTCCTTGTCTCTCCTCTTTCTACTTCCATTAAAGGACTCTTCTACCTCTAAGCTCTAACTTCTCTCTGTCTGGCCTCCCCCCTCCTCCAGCCTCCCGCCCCCCTCCTCCCTGCCTCTCTTTCCCTCTGACAGGCTTTCAGACAGTAAATCAGAGACATTGATCCAGCGCAGCGCCCAAGTGTCCTGGATTCTGCTAAAGAGCCATTTTCATTTCACAAGCAGTTTACTGGGCTCGCTACCCCCCACCCGTAAACATCTCCCCCCTCCCTCTTCTCTCGCTCTCTCCATCATGGCCTCATCCATACACATCACCCATCTCACCTAACTGCTGGATCTGCATCCTTTCTGAGTGCCGCTGTTTTCCTCCCACTTTTTGCTGCCGACTTACAATTTTCAAAGAAAAGAAATACCTTGAAAGACCTGAAAGATTTTACTAATACATCTTGATTGCTCACTCACAGGCAAGCACACAAGCAGCACACTGTGCGCACGCACACATGCACGTGCACACACATGCTCTTTCACAACCAGGGTCCAGAGCTCGGCAGGGTTTCTTGAATTGCTTCCAAGAGGTCTGACTTCAGCAACATCAGGACTAATTTAACTTCCCTATAATTTGTTTGACATCAGCACAATGAATAAATGTGTGCGTCTACTTTTCAAACCGGTCTCCCTGTCCCCCAACATGATCTGTTTTGACCACATTTCTTTTAGGTTGTATTTAGATCTGGGGGGAACGCCACAAAGAAAAAAAAGCAGTAAAAATATGTAAACATCAGATATCTGACATTTATCAGACTCTGGAGTATTATCTATGCAGTATGTTTACATTTTATGCAACCTGGTATTTAAAGTTTCTATAAAGAAGTTCCCAGCTCCCAGCATCGCTGCTTGCAGCGTCTTCAGGGGTCATGACCCTTTGGAGCCTTTTGGAACCGGTGCCAGGAGCAGGGGCATCGCTCACACTCGGTACGGCCGCATGCAGCATTAACGAGAACAAGTCATCTCTGGTTGTCTCCAGGAAAATAACGTTAGTATATCAAGCAGCAAAAGTGAACAGAAGTCAATGAGCCACGGCCTCTCAAGGCCCGCTGCAGACGACGTGCTCGACCATGTCCACAGAGCCCAGAAGACTGAATCCTGGTGCTGCAGCGGCACTACTCCTTCATCCAAAGTTCATTTACATGGAAGGTGTCACACATTCAAATTCCTTTTTTTTTTTTTTACTGCACATCGTTAGTTCCCCAGTAATACACACAGATGCCTTGCTTTATGGTTACACATGTGCAGCGCCCACCCGTTTGAAGCCGGCCAATTGCTGGGCCGCTGGAAGGACTGCTTGCAGCGTTGCCTGGAACAGCTCATTGCTCAACCGCAGGGAAGTAAACAAAAGTTTGATTGTACTGTTCGGACATCCAGTCTCCAGCGGCAAAAGGGAAAAGCGGTCAATGAGCCGCACGTTTTAGAGGCTGGCTGTGGACGACATGCTCCGCTCAGTCCACAGAGCCCTGAACTCCCGCTGCTGTGCAGAGTAACATCTTTTAGATGCAACGAGCTTTTCTGACAGGAGATCAAATATTTTCATTGCCAAAGAGTGCTTCTATGGAATTGGTGTGCACAGGAATATAAAGAACTTGAAACTTTCTATTTTTTATGGCATACTATATACTATGGCTTTTTGAAATTACATTTTTTATGACGTACTATCCTGTGATCTTATTAAAGCATATTGTACTATGGCCTTTTTAGGATATGCAGTGATGTTATGACATACTTAAGTGTACTATGATACTATGATTTGTTATGAGATATTGTACTTTGACCTTTGTTATGACATTTTGTTAGCATACTACACTATGACATTTTTATGTCATACAATACTAAGCCTTTTTTACGACATCCCTTACTATGCCATACGATACAATGACAATATTTTTTTTGACATACTATTCTAAATATTTGTTATAGCATTATTATGCCATACTATATAATTACATTTTACATCATATATAGTACAATGACATTCGAATGACACGCCATACTCTCAACATACTAAACAATACAATGTTTTTACGACATAAAATACTGTAAAACATTTCTGAAAAACTGTACTAAATAATTTTGTATGACATTTTATTTAACATACTAAAGTATAATATTTGTATGACTTATTTAATGCAATATACTGTGATAATTCAATTCTATTTTACCATTTTATAGTTTGCTACATACTAAACTATGACATACATATATATTCATTTATATTGGTACATCAAAATATATGAGGCGGGGTAAACAGCACCACCCTCAGGATGTGTCTGTGATTTAGAGGTGGAGCTTCCAACCAAAAGATTCAAAGTGCGGTTCGCTCTTCAGCTCCTCCTGTCTCATGTCAAAGGGAAAGACACTGAAATTTGGCAAAGGCTTTGCCATTGGCGTATGAATGTGCGTGACTTTGAATGAGTTTAGGCAGATGGTCAGATGGCCAAGTAAGCTCAACAAAAAGTGTAAAGTGCTTTGAGTGGTTGGAAAACTAGAAAGACGCGATTCAAAGACCTATCCGCTATACCTTTTTACCATTCCTACTTCAGCACACATTAGGTCATAACACTATTACACAACGACTCTATTGTTTTGTATGAAGTGTTTGGTCAACCACTGGCGGAGCTACCGGGACATGTACTGCTGTACCTCTCTGCAACGACAGCTCGGTGAGTTTGTTTTTGTTTTTGGCGAGCTTGCATGGCGTGGCATTCATCAATGCTTGTTTTTGAGTTCAACCGGAATGGGTTTCATGACGCTTTGGCCATTGGTGTCGAGACTGGGCGTTAGCCAATTGGGGTTTGTCTTGATTTAATCGCACAATACAGAACCGTGAAGCCCCTCACCCACTGCTGCACAGAGTGCAATCACTTGTTTATTCAGACTTTATTCATATTGATGAATGTCCAAATTCAACACTTGCTTCGTTCAGTCTGTTTGGGGTCAGTGACACATTGCTCTATTGTTTTGTGTCCATATAATCACATTTGATGTGAAACAGTGACAGTGTGTTCACATTCATATTGTAACAGGAATCAATCTGTATTATACATATTTGTTTGCACATTAAACAAAATACAACTAAAATAAGACATCTGATAACAAAAATAAGACTGACATCTACTACTCACATAAACAGGAACTCAAACAAACAAAATCCTGTGCATGGAAGATGGACACATGGAAGAAGCTTTCATGGTTAGTTACTGTTCGATCAGTATTGATAACCCTCTTCATCATCATTGTTTTACTTCACATCCAATGTACTGGAGTACAACAACAAAAGGTGAATCACTGTTCAAATACTTACAGATGTACAGAGCAGCTTACTTGAGAACGGATAAGTCTGTCTATATTGAAGTAACTCTAGTTTATATGTGCATATGAGAACAATAAACTTTGAACCACACATTTCAAGTGGTCCAAATTTCATTTATTTTTTTTTTGTCATATGCTGCAAATTTTTTCCTGGCAATATATCCGTAAATATCCAGAGCTCTGTTAGTTTTCTCATGTCGTTTGAAAAAAAATCACATCCCACTGCGGTGATTGTAACCGCTAATTGGCTTTTTAGTCTAATATGAGGCACCTTTGTGGCAGTGTTTATTTTGATTAGTGTGATTAAGTAATTGTGATTAATAGCGCCCTTAACCACCATTAATGTAGTGGTTTAGTGCTGTTTTATCTGGCTGGAATAATACCTCATCTTGTCATTTCTATAAAGCTGTTCTCATAGAGCTCTGAGCTCAGCTTCCCACCTTCAATGTGTCACAACATGAATCTCAACAGCAGGAGCGATAACCCTCTGCCTGCCAGCAGCCTGCAAGGTTGTGAGGCCCTTCAGGGAGATAATATGCCACAATTGCAGATTCAGAAGCTTGCAGGCCAGAAGTGTCAGGCAGAAAAATGTCTGCAACAGGCAGTTAAACAAATAACTGAAGGACTGGAGGAAGACTGTTGACAGCTGTTGTTGTTTCCTTGCTAATGCACAGCTTGATTTACTTGCTTTCATGTTCGGCAGGGATTGAAAGAGTTAAATAATATAATACTTAAGGACCAGTACTGTTGTTTTAATGAATTTTTACTCAAGTACAAGTAATGTTACTTTTGTTTTGATTTGTACTAAAGTACAGCTGAAATTGTTCAGATAAAAGTAAAAAATGGGACATTTGAATAAATGTCATTGCATTTTCAAAAGACACAGCAGGTTGTGGTAAAGACAATAAAGTAGATTTTGATTATGAAGATGTAGAGCCATAAAATCACAGAAAACATTTAGGCTACAAAATAAAGGACATGAACATGTCAGAGTATAAGCTACACATCCCACCACAGAGCCTCTACGTATACATTACTTTGCTGAAGGTGGCACTTTGCCACTAATGCATACAACGGATAATAAATTAGACAAACAGAAAATAGGACAAGATAGAAGATTAAAATGGAAATGATGGACAGAAAATAAAAATAGATATTTATGCCTTGATGGGCGCAAACAAGTAATATTAGGCAACAGCAATCAAACGGCCTGACACTTCACATCTAACAGCAGAATAAAACATCACCAAAGCAGACAACACAGTCATGTACTGTAAAAACAATATAAACTCCGCAGCAGCTGCAGCTACGGACACATGTGCTGCACAATTTTTGCACATCGCTGCGTTGCTTTGCAATGTTGACGTTTTACATTGTTACAGTGAGTCAGCAGACTGCAAGTGTGTTGTTGTACTCACCTGTCTGAACAGCATCTTGTGAGTCTCATGCACCCGGGAATCCTCCTCAATCTGCTCCATGGTTCAACTTCTCTGCTTGTTGATTCTCAGTGCACAATATAACCAGCCCCCTGTCCCACTGCGATCCTTCTGTTGAGCTCACTGAGGCTCTGCAGTCACATCAGAGATTCTTGTCACAAACAGCAAAAAGGCCTCATACGCCTCACTGAAGGTTAGAGCTACTCAGTGGGTTACTGCTGGACGATCCATACTCAGCATTAGCATGTTATACCATGGTTGTGTCATGTCGGGGGGGTGTTGGATTTAGAAATCAGTGAATAATTGAGCTAGATGCAACTGTACATATTTATCTATACAGAGGCACAATAATGCTAACATTATTGACATCATTATTCATCATAATACATTGTCGAGCCTGACCCTGACACTCGTCCTGTGAAAGTAAACGTTGAAGATGTTACAACATTGTATTGTGGGAATATTAACAGCAAGTAGTGACTGTGTCCTGAAACTGTTTTATTCAACTCTGCGGATGAGGACACGATACGAAGCAGAACACAAACATAACAGTGATTTCTGCCACAACTGAAGTCTAGCGAGCCCATATAATTAAAATCCTTGTGTGTTCCCTATGGACATGCAGCGCCCTTAAGAGGGCAATGTATATATATATATATATATATATATATATATATATATATATATATATATATATATATATATATGTTAAATAATGTTCTTTGGTACGTTAAAATACTATTTACACTACTTTCTTTCAGCCCACAACATTCACATGTTACTAATAGGACAATCTTTACACCTTAAGTGATCAAGATGACCACATTGCATCAAATAAAATAGCACATAATGTTGTTAAGCACCTTGTAACTTTTGATATAAAAAGTACCCTGTCAATAAATATTCACTCAATTAGCCTGCCAGCCACACACACGTACCAATACACACACACACACACACACACACACACACACACACACACACACACACACACACACACGACAATGTATGACAATTTTTGGGATTACTGACATTTCCGTGCTACAGTACTTTAAAAGGCAAAATCTAAAATTATTAATGAATTAGCTTATCACACTGCAAATGAACTGCACTACCAAGGCAACCCAATGCACAGTTGAGACACAGCATGATAAAAACAAGAAAACCAGCTGTAACTAGAAGGAAAAAAACATTCAGCAAAATATAAAAATCATTCCCTCATTTCAGCCCCAACAGAAATATAGTGCCGCAGCAGAGAAACAATTCTGAATAAGAGCCACTTACATTCACAATTGAATGAAATAACAGAAAATACAGACTTACAATTTGAAGTTTGTTCTCCGTCTCCCTGCCGGAAGAAACTCAAGCACAACAACAGCAAATAGTGGAGAAAATGTTGACAAGGCAGTAACGGAGTATTAGACTGAAATGAACAGTCAGCAACAGAAGTCATCAAGCCTGAAATAATTCTGCATGAAACACCTCAGAGTTCACTGCCGTCGGATACTGTCAACCTAACAAGCAGTGGACATTTTTCAACACACGCACACACACACACACTTCTACACTCTTTTACACACAAAGTCTTTAACTGTTGAAGGTATTAAGGCGACAAACACACACGTGTGTTGGCGAGCCGCGTGCAGCAATTAATGTCCTGGGCCAACTGGATTACCAGTGTATATTCAAGGAGATGGCAGGGAATCAGCCTTCAAGTTAACGAAACAGTTAGCGTAATTGTTCTTCATCTGTCATTTTCAAAAAGAGCTGTGTCCCACAGAGAGAGAGAGAGAGAGAGAGAGAGAGAGAGAGAGAGAGAGAGGGAAGATTACTGACGGGACAGTGATGAAAATTGGTCGACGGATAATGAGTCTCGTTGTCTTTTCATCCTCTTTCTCCCCTTCGCTCTCTCATTACTCAGAGTGACTGGTTGGAGAGTAGCTTCACAGTCTGCTGCTTTTGGAAGAAGAAAAAAACAGAAAGCCTTTAGATGAGTTCATCATGCTTTCCATCCCTCTTTTTCCCTCCATCTCTGAATCCTCCCTCCGGCTCTGCATCCTCTCATCCCCACCTTTTTTTTCCCTCCCCCTCTCTCTGTTTGAACTCCTGCATCCTTCCTCTCTCTGTGTCTTTATCCCCCCTCCCTCTTCCATCTGTTTATTTTTTCATCCTGTAGAGTAAAACAGCGAGAAAGAGCAGTGAAGAGGAGGACCGAGAAGAAACGGCGTCCCAGACAGAGAGGGAATCAAAGAGCTCCGCAGAGAAAAAGACAATCCCTTTGTGGCAGAAGAAGCTTTAATAAAAAAAAAGGGAACTTTCTCCCAATTTCCTGTTAATATTCTTTGTAGTTTATTTCCCTTCCCTTCAACCCCTCTACTTCCTTTGTCCCAAAACTAAAAACACCCCTTCTCCCTGTACGTCTGCACCAGCATGGCAGATTGTTTGGAATCAATAAAGATGGTTGTTGGCAGATGAAAGTCGAGGGGTGGGACGGTGGTTGCTAAACACTCAATTCGCTTCACACAAATCACCGCCTGCGTCCCACCGACACCTGACGGCTACATCCTGCAACAGACAATTAACAACTCATACAGATGCGCAGTGTGGAAAAGCACAAGGACGCGCGCATAAATACACATATGGTGAGTTCTGACAGGCGAGCAGGGTGGATGGAGGTTGGACAGCAAAGAGAGAAAATGAAAATACAGAGAGGACAAGAAGGAAAGAAGGATTGAGGATTTAGGTCGTCCAAAAAAGGGGAAGGTATGAAAGTGAAAAATGTTAAAAGGATATTGCTGGCAAACAAAGTATTCAGATCCTTTACTCAAGTAAAAGTCGTCGCCTAATATATTAATGCTTATAGAACACGTACAGCAAAAATACATGTGTTTGCCACAAACAAAAATGCGTTATAATATATTCTTAATATAAAGTAGAAATACTTTTGGAAACTTCAGTAAAGTACCTGCTTACGTACTCTTCACCACTGCTGGCAGATAAACAAAGGCCCTCCATCTGTCTCCTTCACATTCAGATGCTAAACAAGCTAAAAGTAAATGTTCATGAGATGTGTTCCCTCGTCACGCCCAGTTCACTGACTCGTATCGCATCCCGAGAAATAATCAATTCATACACACTAAGAGCCTGTGTAATTCATTTTAATCAGCTTTTGTCATTGTCACACGTCACACACTGAAATCCTAATCTTTAAATAGCTCAGGACACAAAACTCATAGCTTGATGCAACGCTGATCACAGAATATAAAAGGTCAAGTGAGAATGCAGCTTAAGGTCACATTTTTCACAAGAATGATCAATATCATTTCACACCATCATCACAGCATGTCTCTCACCCATTCAGCACAAGAACCAATCGACAGCTGCTGAACAGCCAGAGTGCACTTCAAAAAAAGCAATCATCCGTTTAGGAGTTATCTTCCTGTTGAAGAAGGTCTTGATCTGCAACCACAACAAGGAGGAGGAATCTGAATGTTGAGCGTATCGCTTTGTATCCACAGCAACCAAATCGGACCAATCCACTCTCTCAGAGTTTACTCTTCACCGTGGCCTCTGTTGGCGCGAGGAGGGAAAGAAGAGAGAAAGAAAAGTGTCACACAAGGGAAGGGACCAATTTACCTTGGTCATGCAGCAGTTAATAGCATTTTGGCTTTTGGAGCTTCTCGTTGCTTCAGAGGCATCTGTTAGTGCGGATTAGTCACTCTCAGTCCAACACGGCTCAAGACACACTGAAAACATGCAAACACATACACATCAAACAGACAGCCAGTGTGGGTCGTTCCAGGTGTTGGAGACACATAAGGTTTATAGTGGAGACTTGGAGGCCCGCCTGCAGCACACAGTTCTGGTCCATCTCCCCGCCAAGCACCGCTACCGCTCGCTCACTGCTGCTACAAAGTCTGCTGTACATCCATTAGAGGAGAAAGACACCAATAGCTCGAGCAGGGCTTTTCTTTTAAAGGACACACCTGCATTTTGGGAAAATAACCTCAACCAACCCAGTGTGAAGATGTGATGGTGTTGATTTCATGCTTCAAGTGAAGAGCTGATGCCGTGTCACAGTTTGAAACTGTAGCTTGCTCAGAAGTATACAAATAAGCCCTCTGACTTTTAAGCTTTAAACCATGAAATAAAACCTAATATTACATACAAGCCTTAAAGGCAAAAACAGTTGCCCACAGAGCAACAATTTTCTGGTGAAGTCTGATATCAACTCTTTTTTTCTCCGTATGGTTTTCCACCTACTTCTGAGGAAAATATCTGACACTGTTGCAGCTAAATGCTCCACTATCATCACCAGCCAGAATACAGTGTGTTTATCAGTCTTCAAAAAACAGCTGTCTTTTGCAGACCACACAACCCAAAAAGGAGTGAAAGGTGCTAAAAAAGCTCTGTAAACCCACCAATGCTCTGCGGGTTAAAACCAGCTTCGGTGGCATCCAAGCAGAAGATATAAACCCTTAAAACAAGTTAGAAATATGTAGAAGTATGTTTTTTTAAGACTAAATAATTCCATAAAGCAGCAAAAGACAAACTTTAGAGGGACTATTCACTCAATGCTCTGGTAAGTATTACAGTAAAACAGTGGATGATGACTCAAAATAAACTACAGTGGCCAAATTCATATTGATGAAGGAACATAACAGGTGTGGCTCATTGATATGTTTTTTTTACTACTTTATGGACAACAATGGAGCTTTAAGGCATTAAAAAAAGCTACTTCAGGCTTTGGCTGAATACCTGTTAGTAGGGTCAACTGTTGGTTCTGGCATTTTCATAAAGTTTATTAAGAATAAGAAAATATAAAATAACACCATAAGTGTCATTTTAGCTCACACTAACAAAAAAGACAAATTAATATTTTTTCACATGTTATGTCAGTGTGAGATGGATATTTCTGCCTCGTCATTGTTATATTTGATCTAAAAAACACTTCTTTGTAAACTTTATTCATGTTTAGGATTCTGCATAAAGTAGCGAGTACAAGGGCAGCGCAGATCCCATTATTTTTTAGCTATTGATCTCCCCTGAGGCCCACATTGAAAGGAGAGAGAAATCCTTCCTGCTTTTGGCCACTACTGGTCGGATCGGTCTGTAAAAGATAAAAAAATTAAGACTCTTAACCCAATGTTTGACTGTAACGCTTATGTGGGAGATACGGCTGCAGAGTTGATTGGATTCTGCTCTTATTTTTAATAGGCTGCTCCTCTTCCCTCTTTTACTCTTCTTCAACTCCTTGTCTGTCTGGGCACAGACGTGAAACACTTTAAATCTTCAGTCCTTGGTGTCTTTTTCATCTTGTATTCATCCTTTAATCTCTGCTGCTTTTTTGGCAAATGTGTCTTCAAACATACTGAATTGTGAAGGTGAGAAAATGGCGTTAAATACATACCGTCTATGTATAGCCTTGAACTGTTAAGCAGCATGCATATTAATAATATACAGGGTGATATATTCAAACCCTAGAGGCATTTCTCTGTTGCGTCGGCTTTACTGCGACAGACCATGAAAATCCTATTTCCATTTAAAATTAAACACAACACTCCTTTCTTTAGTTTCAATGTCAAACTTCAGCGCATCGGCTTTCTGTTGTTCATGCTGTCAAGATTTAGTTTGTTTATTGTGTTATTTTATCTCTGGTGTTATCTTCTTTTTTTCAGTTAATGAATAGTTTCTATTTTTTGTCACAGAACACTGTGTGTGAATGCAAATATAACAATGAACAACGCTTGATTATTCTAATGGCTTTGTAAGGTCTAAAAGCACAGACGGAGGCAGCTTGTAAAGACACTGATTCAGATCTACAATTGTTTACGTCGCCAACTTTTTGTCCTGAGAACATTAGAGTTTAAGTGACCCTGCTTCATCTGAATAATTCAGATAAATGTACGATTTCTACCAGATTAGATGCAGGACCGAGCAGCTGCTCAAAACTTGTGGAGGTGAAAATTTGCAGCAACTTTCTGATTGTTGGTCTTGAGTTTAGCTTTTGCAGCAGCCGTGTGCCAAACAAAAGCAAAACAAAAGGGCAGAAAACACAAAATGGTTGAGACCTCACTCAAAATGTTTTAGAGGCGAGAGGTGAGTTTGATTTATAGCAGCGGTAAAGCAAGACATTAGAGGTTAAGGCTACAGTTGTAATACCAATGCTTAATTTGAATAATTGAGTGAATGACTGATCATGTTTAGAAGCCCAGACTACTTGGCATTATAACACTATCAATCATGGGTGTAATCAAAACAAATGGGTGAAGTCATCATGTCACAGCTCGAGCCAACATAACATTTACGTATTTACTAAACTTCCTTTAACAATGCAGATCAATCTGCAGTGATGGCACACAACTTTCGTTTAGTCTTTTTCGAAAACCAGGTGAGACGGGACTTCCAGATTAGAGGAACCTTGGAGGGTGGAAATGGGATTGTTATTTTCACCTTCAGAGAAGAAGCTTTTCATCGTGTCTTCCTCACCAACAGTTTCATAAACCAGCTAGCATTAGCCAGCAGTGGCCAATGCTGCAAATATTGTCAATCCTAGCTGGAGATGTCAGAGTTTTCTCTCAGAATAGAGCACTTCTGTTTCACACAGGGGTTAAAATTGCCCATCTACAAGCAGACCAAATGTAGTTATTCCTTTTAAATCAAGCAAACAACACACGTTGACACACACCGTGCTGGTTACCTGAACAATAAGCGGTCATTGGTCAGACTAAAGGGACCGACACAGAAATGAGGGCAAAGCACAAATGACTGTGAAAAGGTCTTCAATTGTCATCTAGCATTCTGCACATGGAAAATAAACACACACACACACATACACGCACACACGTGCGCGCGCACACACTCTTATTTGCTTACTTTCTGAGGATGAGATCAGAACAACCACAGGGCACAGAAGGCAGGTTTCGATCAACATTTAGCAAACATTTTGACCACGCTGCATTTCCTTGTGTCAGCATTGTATCTGTGAACATGTTCACTTGTGTGTGCATTTAAATAAATTACTAAACATGTGTTTGTTGGAGCCACTGAGCATTTTTATGTGTATTAAAAGGTTTACAATGTCACTGAATCTGAGGTAATTAAACACGAGTGCTATATATACACATACTATTATGTGTCTAATGACCCTTGAGTATGTCTGAATGCATGCATGTGCAAATAGCACACAGAGGATGAAGCAGCGTGTTTATCACACCACTGTGTGTATCTCCATTTGTGTGTGAAGTCAAATTGAGCTGAGCGAAGCTGTCATCACTGTATTTATAATAGTGTGTATGCGTTAGTGTGTGTATACAAGTGTGTGTGTGTGAAAGACTACTCACCAGCAGGGAAGTAGAGCGGGAGGGTCTGCAAATATAGCTCCTTGTCCGTTGGCAAGAACACACAGAAGATGACTCTGTCCAGCTGACACACACACACGCACACACACACAACACACACACACGCACCGCACACAATGACCTTTATTTCGAGCATATGCAATAACCGTGAATTCATCAACAGCAGGAGGGAAGCAATGTAACAGTGTGTGGCAGCAATATCAAGAGAAGGCAGCTAATGCATCAGTCCATTACGCCCCTATTAGCGTCCTGTTATGATCATGCCACAACACAGCGCATATTACACCGTGTGCTGGAGACAGAGTGCTGGAAATGTACTCTGTGTGTGTGTGTGTGTGTGTGTGTGTGTGTGTGTGTGTGTGTGTGTGTGTGTGTGTGTGTGTGTTAGAGAAAAATAAAGAGGTTAGAGAGAGGAGAGGTTCCTGTGTAGATCTATAAGTACTTGTATTGTAAAAGTGTTTGCGTGTCCGGATGTGTGTATAAAGCAACTCTAACTGTGTTTTTGTGCATGCCTCTGAATGTTACACTGCGTGTGGCCCCCTCAAGCATAAGACTCCAGCACACACACACACACACACTAGCTTTTAAATAATATCAGGACACTGATCGAGTGAGTGAAGCAGCAATAAACAATCTTTATGTCCCGTGCTTTTATGTTCTTTAGATATCTGCAGTCTATAATAGTTGCATTATATTCTGTAGAGCTGGACATACAGTACAGAGCACAGCACTATTTGTGGCCTGATGATTAAAGTTACTGTTGCTACAGTAAAAAAAAAAAAAAAAGATGTTTCAAGGGATTCCTGCTCCCAAGTGAACTATTTCTCAGCCTCTAACAAACATTATTACCTCCCTAATGTTTCTCCAAAGGTTTATACTTTTCCGTTTTGGTGTGAGGCAGGGCAATTTATAGCCCGGCTGTTTCCATCACTTCCTGCTCTCAGCAGCCTGCTGGCCTGCAGCTTAATGCTTGTTGCCCAATTACCTTCACTCGCCAGGATTTGAATGGAGGCTGAAAGTGAAGATATGGAAATGTTCGGTAAGTAACTACATCCTCTGGACTAAGGTCTGAAATCTCTAACCTCCACACTGAGTTGCATCCACTTGTGCAATTTGTCATCCTCCCTCATTCAAATTAAAGCAAATGCTTTACAAGGAGAGATGCAAAACGCTGAGGTCTAGGAGCTGCTCTGGAGCTTTCCGTTGGATCCCAGGATCCTCAGCAGCAGTTTGCCCATGTCGTAGAATTGTGATGTTAAAGTGTCTCTTTTCTCCTGATGCCAATAAAAACATTAACTAATACATTGTGGGATTCCTGGTAAACTCTGTCATTTCCAGCACATCCACTGCGTAGGGTTTCCCCATGGGGAAGCCTGTCAAGTGCATACAAGACCTTTGGTAAAAGTCATGTTTTAAAAGAAATCAGCATGAAACTGTAACTGTTGCTGGCTGTGCGGCTGGAATTAGCCAGCTAGCTCCAGCTGATCTAATCTCTAACAACAGCTGACATTTACATCTGCAAAGTAGAATAGAAAAGAGTGCCCATTGTTTCAAAAATCACTCAGGATTTCTTTGGTAAATATGATGCAACTATCATCATTCTCCATTCCACTGGCTTCTGTAATAATGCAATCCCTCACTCAACATCTTTTCATCTGCCTTACTGAAAGAAATGAAGCGTGATCCTGATGTTTACTTTTCATATTCTAAGACAAAGCGGGCACATTCACTACAGCACGACCTTCTGAAAGATGTGACACGGGGATCTGCTTCTTTCTATAGGAGCTATTTGCCAACTGAGCTCGACACAGCGAGTCTCTAGCGTCTAAAACTCATCTTGAAACTTTTCTCTTTGTAGAGGCTTTTGGAAATGGTTGATATATTCTTTTATTTTTTTTACAGTTTTTTATCTCTATTTATCGGATCTTATTAATTGTATTGTCCTCTGTGCTCATATCTTTTAGCCTCGTTGACATTATATATGCCTTGTTTGGTTTTATTATCTTTTGTAAAACATTTTGTAACTTTGTTTAGATACGTGCCTAATGAACAAAGTTTATCATGACTAGAAATAATATTTTCCCCCTACACTTTCAGGTCAACTGGGAATCTAATTTCTAAATATACCATCGATAAAACTGCCAGGACTTTACTTTCTTGCAACAGTTTAGTTGGTGCTTTATAAATAAATGATTCATGGTATTTATTATTACACTATGCAGGGTGTTGGCACTTTGCCCCGTGCCTCGAGTCCATTTGGTTTGTCTTACTGGTTGTGTAATTTTCAATTTAATTTTCTAAATTACTGCTCTCCAAGTCAGAGTGAGAGCAACAGAACAGTGTAGAAAATGCAAAATGGAGCGGGTTCAATTAAAGATTAAACCTCCTCTGGTGAACATTCTGTATGCAAATAAAGGCCGTCTCACCATCTTGTTTGTTCACAGTAAAAAAAAACCATAGTGGAACCATTTCTGTTCAGAATGAAAATTAGCGGCACACTGATTTGACTTTCTGGTCTTGTATTCAGTCCTTTAAGTCTTGTTAACTGTTGTCCTCCAAGGTGAGACGTGTTCATTTTGCTGAGCTCGGTGCGGCTGACGGCATCAGTCGCCTGGTATTGCTACAGAGACTCTGGAGACGCCCGCTCTAACAATAACATCGTCAACACCCTCTCTGGGAGGTGATACAGCGCAGTGGTTCAGAGACAAGGAGAAAGATTAAAAAGAGGAGTGAGAGGAGACCTGACGAGTAAAGGAGGAAGAAGGGAGGAGAGTTTAGAGTATGTTAACGACTGATTGGAAAGTTTCCTCTTTTATTCTAATCTCCCATCCTCTTTCTCCCCTTCAGTCATCTGTTCCATCATTTTGTCTGTTCTCCGCCCGCTGTTTCTCCGGAGAGAAATTGTGTGTGTGTGTGTGTGTGTGTGTGTGTGTGTGTGTGTGTGTGTGTGTTTGTGCTAGTCGGGTTTAGTCCCGCAAGGAGCCAATTAAAACGCAGACTTGGCCATGAGCATGAGAGCCAGAACTTGGGAGTGTGTGTTTAAATGTATGTTTTTGTGTGTTTGCGTGTGTGTGAGTGTCACTCCGTGCGTGCATGTATCTGTTTTCTCAATGCACCCTTCTCCTCGCTCCCACCAGAAAACAAACACAACAGCTGTGAAAGGAATAATACCTTAAGGAAATGGAAGGGAAAAATTGCCAATCATGCAGACACAAACACGCACGCACACACACGTACACACCTTGTCGTGATGTTCATCCAGATACTCCCTCACAGTTGCCAACGCCTCGTGCACCGCCTGCTCCGGTGGATATCCTACACAAACAAAAATATACACACAAGTTGCAAGAACAGGTGCAGTGTCAGATCTGGGTGTTTGCATTAGGTCGTTTTTATATTCCACTGTTCCAACACTGTGCTCTGTGTATTCTCACTTCCTCTCATCCCGACTCGCCTATTTCGACGAGGTGCTGACACAACGCACTTGTTGGTTATGAGGAGACAGATGGAGAAAGACTACCGAGCTTCTTCGATATTCATTCAGCGATCGAGACCTTTCTGTGCTCTAAAACTACCCCCACTGCTGGAAACTCAACACAAAGGCAGTAAAGATTCATCATCTGGCCAAGCTGCTCAGCCACAAACAAACACACATTGTTTGATTATACAGTATAATTCTTCTATACATCAGGAGACTGTGTTCAACATGTGAACAAAAGGGGAATAGATGAGGGCGCAAATTAGTACTGAACAATGCTTTGTGTCAGCACCAAATACACACACTGCAAGGGGTGTATTGTAATCTACTGTTCCTCGATATAAACAATTGCACGGCCACTTCCATAGATAATAATAATGCAAGAATAGTCTCATTCATCAGATGAATATTCATCTTTAAAATGAATACATAGGATCCACCTACACAGGTACGTTCACTCATTGGCCTGTTGGGCGCCTGCAGACTGCGCTTGAATCACACCTGCCTCACTCTTTTTGTACAATAAATATTGAAATACTTAGAATTCAAACAGCAAATGGGATTTAAGTGAATCATAATGCCATCCAGATTAAGTTGAATCAGCCCAATGAGGCAATATTTTTAAGGATTGCAATTGCAAAGTTGCCAAAAGGTTTCTTACTCTATACTTTCTTGGATAGTAAAGCATGATTTATGTTGTTATGGTTACTACGAGTTAATCCAGCAGCTTCACATTAGACACTGTGCTGCCTTTGCTCTGGGGCAATACACCCAGCATGGCGGTTGCATCTCTTATGAATGCGAGAGAAGCCCACAAACATCGACAGAGAGCGAGCTGCACCCAGAAGGACGTTCGGTGGTGTAACAGTTAACAGGAGCTCCATCTCAACACACTACACGGTGCGCACAGAACGCACAACTAATGCATACAGTATGTCCTGAAGACTTCAAGAGCCACTGCACTACTGGTTGGAGAGAGACTCGAAGGACAGATTCCTTCCATTTAAAGGTTGAGGCAACTCAAAGCTAGAAAAAATAAAGTTCTAAGTTTCCAGTAACCTTGCATGTGTGCAATATTGTCTTTTTAAGTGCTCTTAGCCCTTACTGAACCTGACACCAGACGTAGGACGCAAACCCCTTGACTACGGCGTCACAATCCTGCTTGATGTTTGTCCACCATCTGCACTGACTACAACTTCTGTGCTGCACAAAAACATACTTCCTGAATCGGACAAAAAATAATCACCACATGTAAGTGCCATCTCAGGTCTTCCCACCTAAACTTTAATGAGGTCTAATTGGAGTGTGTACTGACTTAAAGAGCCAGTATCTGCTCAATTCAATCAAAATACATTTGCTTTTAAGTGCTTCACAACAGGCTCTGAGGAGGCATTGTTAAAAAAATACTATTGGCTGGCAGCACTGTTAGCATCAAACGTTGGTTGATACAGAAACGTGTACCTTCAACAGCTGTTAAATCCATCTGACATTTAGACAATTTTGTTGCTCGTTATTCTCAAGGACAAAACATTTTGGATGTACTCTTAAAAAGATGAGCTAAACAGAAAGACAGCGAGAAATACACGCAACAGAAAACGAAGACACGGAAAACACAGCGAGTCAATCAGAACTTTGGTCTTTTCCTCTTCAGCAACAGGAGAGAAGTGTTTACAGCCCTCAGACACAAACACACCCCAGGGAGTGTTTAAGCACTATCCTTAACGGTCTCTTCTGCTAGTATGAAGGGGATTACAGACAATCTGACACGATCTCCAGCCCAATCTATCTTAATCTGCCGGTCTTAATCCAAGGCCTTAATCTGAGAACCACCTCTGGGCTGCAGGAGATAATGTGACAAGTGGCACAGGAAGGCTCAGCACTCTGGTTAAACAGACACAGTTTACATGGTATGCACGCATGCACACACACACACACACACACACACACACACACACACACACACACACACACACACACACACACACACACACACACACACACACACACAGGCATTCTGTTGTAGGATGAACGTTGATTTTTTTACTCAAAGACAAAATCATCTGTTTCCACGAGTAACACATGAACACTTGTACAGCTATGATGATGATAAAACCCACACGCAAATGCATGCACACACACACACACACACACACACACACACACACACACACACGCACTGACCGTAGATTCCAGTAGAGATGCATGGGAAAGCCTGCAGGGTGAAGATGACAAACAAAGCGGTTACAGTCTGTTGCTTCTCACACACTCAGAGAAACGACTCTTCTGGATCTCAGCTTTTCTTCTCTGTCTGACTTTCACTCCTCTTTTAAGACCAAACTGTCGATCATCTTTTGTCTTGAGAAATGTCAAGAGGTTACGTGATGCATCACCCCAAAATGAAACTTGAAAGTGGATTAAAATCAAGGCAGAGTATACTGAGATCTTCCTGCCTTTGTGAAGCGGGTTTATGTTACGGAGTAGATGGGGCATAATTAAAAGAGCACACATGGAGGGTCTCCGATCGTAGCAGAGAGACAGGTAATGGTGAGTTGTATTTTTATTCACTATATAATTGCCTATGCCGGTAGTATCATTTTATTACGTCATATTTATCGCTCTTACTGTGAAGGCTAGTCCGTGAAAATATTGTCTTACACGAAACTGGTCCGTGGCGCAAAAACGGTTGGGGACCGCTAATCTACAACATCCCAAACCTGGTTGTTTTGGGAAGTGAGGTTTTAACAATAAACATGTAATAAAAAAACATCCAAACAAATCACAGCCTAAAAACAAAAAATCGTGATACATTTTCGCGATAGACTTATAAACTGAGAAGTGCTGGTTCTCAAAAGCCTGCAGCTCAATGTGGCTTTTCCACAATAAAAATCAACTATTTCTGCAGTTGAGGGAGAAAAAGTATGTCAAAATGTCTCAAAACGATCAAGATGCTGTGAACCATGACCAACAAAGCCTCCGTTTGGAATCCAGTTTAATTGTTGTTTTTCATCCTGTTGGCGACCTTTCATTGCATCCCAGTTGTTTCCTGTCATCTCTCTATTCTGCCAATATAAAAAAGGCATAAAATGTCCCCAAAATAACATTAAAGACAATTGTCCTCACATGTCTTCATGTACTCCAAAAGCAATTTAATTGTTCTTCCTCTGCAAACTGGCCAAAAAGAGATCTCTTCTTAAAGATCTTTTTTTTAAATCCCTCATTTTGTTACAATCCCCTGAACGCATGTCAGCAGGTGACCGAGGTCTAGAAACGCAAAGATGGAATAAAAGTATTGAAAGATTAACGTTGGTGGATACTTTCAATTTTTACTAATTCAGACAGCTGAATGTGGATTTTGTCCACATATAAATTAATTTAGAAAGCTGCCGCTGTGTGACAGTAGCCAGGAGGAGGAAAGTTAGAAAGGAAAGAAAAAAATAACACAAACTGCTAAATTACTGAATGTACATTGAACCCCAATTTCGAAAAAAAAAAGTATCAATGGCAAGTTTAAAAAATGTTTTGGCATTGCGAGTTTAAGTCATTGAGATCTGTGTCAAGCAGGTTCATGGCACACCTCTGGAGTTGAGAAAAGCCGCCAGTAAACTTCAAAGTAAATCAAATCTGGCAGATTCTAAACCTGCTGTCACTTCGTGCGGTACGAGCAGATGCCAGGAGTCTCTGAGTCTCTAGATCTCTTTATTTCACCAGATTGCAGAGTTGGCAACTCGGGGTGAGAGCAGACAGGACTCACAGGTTCCTCGAGGCGAAAGGTAAACACAAGTCAACGCAGGAGAACTAATGACAAAAGGACCATTTGTGATTTTAGGCTAAACCAATGAAAACGTATTTGACTTTACTTTATATAACAGTGTCAATTAAATCAAGACGTAATTACGCCTCAAAATGTAGACATTTTAAAGGTACATTTTGGGCATTAAATAGAAATTAAATGAAAACAATTAAAATAACTGCTGTAACTGCTTGTTTAAAATAGTCTTTGCCTTGACACACTAAAGACTATTTCTTGTGGGGTGAAACTACAAACTCTCAGCACTTTTCCTTCTTCTACTGTACCTCTGACTTTATTTTCATGTTGCGTTGGTGTTTTTCTTTGATTTTACCACCTCACTCTGTTGTGAAACCACTGCCTGGTGTGCATCATAAAACCTTTTTACGACTCAACAGTCATATCTGCAGCTCCTCTTCGCCTCTCTTAACTATCTCAGTCTGAATGTAGAGTGCTTTGTAAAAGAGAGAAGAAGATTCATCACATCATGACTCTGTTCCTTTCATCTGTCCTTTTCTCCCAGTCTTCGATGATTCTCTTCCTTTAACCTCTGTTTTAATCTTTGAGGCTTCTGCACTGCTTTGATTTCTGCACCACAAAAAAACAAACAGCTCAGTATCTCTTCATCCTCGCTTTCTACCTGGCTGTTTCTTCCTAGCAACCATCCCCAGCTTCCAGCACCCCTCCGTCCTCACCACAGAGCGTGCAGCGTTTTCGGTAGCTGTTGTCAGGCTGTTCTTGTAACACGACCTCAAGGCTTTCTTCTCCTCCTCTCCCACTCCTCCTTGTGCAATCGGCCCCACAGTGTGGATCACATCTGCAGAGACAGCGAGAGAGGAGAAGATGAAACACTTCATACTACAGGGTGACAGATATGAAAATAGAAGTAAAATACGTTCTAAGTTTAACCTCCCGAGTCAAACCTCCCATTTATTAAGTGTTTATTATGACAGCAATGTTAAAACTATAGTCTTTTATCAAAAAGGAACACAAAATGAATACAAATCAGAACAATTCAGCCCGAGTGCTCATATAAAGTCAATTTTAATATTTATTCCTGAACGGTTTCCCACTAGATGTTATTTAGCCCATTGACTAACAGTAAAATGTTTTTTGTCATGCTAATTACAAATATAAGATCAGTTAATTTAATTCTAATTGAATTAAATAATTAAACTGGTACACTGGCTGACTAAGATGACTTCATTTGGGAGATTACTGCCATATTCATGCCAGAGTTATCACAATTTTGAATTTACGACTTGTAAATGGTATCCAGATCAACATCCATGCAGAGACCGATTCTTCTATCAATTAGCGGTTTGAAATATGGAAGTACCCAAAAACATCGACCAAAGTCCACCATTGAATTAACTAAACATACATTTAGTGCATATGGTGTTTTATTATAAATGCACACCACATTATGTCACAGATTCTGCAGCCACACAACCGTCCCAAGTGATCCTGTCTACTATTTGTAGTGTTGCAGAGTATTATCTTTCCTCTGCTTGCCTGTAACAGTCAGATTGTAACTGATGTAATCAGCTGTCACATCGGGTCTTTATGAGCGGCTGTTTCTTGACAACCACCTGGTGATGGTTTTCAATTTAAATCAAAAGCTTGAGACTAAAACAATGCTACTGCCAAAAACAAATTATTATAAGTGTTGAATATCAGAGATCCTCTCAGTTACAGACGAGTCAAACTTGTTCCCCTCAGGCCAGGAAAACAGAAAGCACGCATGAAGCCAAACAGGAACCTCACATCAAAACTGGCTCCTATTGAGAGCATGTCAGGTGGGCCATGTGCTGCACATTTCACTCAGCAGTGTTTGATCGCTTAACGGGCTCAATTCATATTCACATAGTTTTTTTTAAACAGAAGTCTGTAACTAGGTTGCAGATTACAAGCCCTTATCTTATCACCCGTGTACAGTAAAGTGATAGCATTAGCTTTCAAAGCATACTTGGGAAGCCATGAAGGCGCCGCTGTCACTGGTTTAGATGCTGCACGCAAGTCATTTAGAAACATTTAACTGGGCAGGAAACCCCGAGACATCTGTAAAAGGAGGTCGTAGGTGTTTGTCATTAATTATGAAGTCAATCATTTGGATCCTAAATAATGTTTCTAGCCAATTAAGCCCACATGGTATCTGACCAAGTGGTATCACAAGCTGCCACTGCCAAGAGCTGATGACTTCCAATATGTCTGCCAGAGGCTGTATTCCTCTACTGGCCGGTTTTAAAGGAATCTCACAGACATGGTTGACATTGTTTTACTCTTTGTTGAACTACAATTCAATTCAGTTTATTTTGAATAGCACAGAATCACAAATAACACATTCTATATCTAATATCTATTTGAAAAATCCCATTTTCTTTGTCGCTCTCAGCTAATTTACCACAACAATGCATTTAGTCGTTTATAATACTAAATTCCCCCAAAAATAAATTCAATTATTTCAATTGGATTAATTGATTAAAAAAAAGGGTAAATTAATTGAAGTGTATTGGATTGAAGGCAGAAGAGAGCGAGAAAACTGAGAAACGGGAAATGGGGGACCTCACAAAGAGAAGCTCACTGCGAAGAGAAAGAAATGTGGTTTGCCTCTGTATGCCAACCCGCTGATGCCACACGTTCTGATGAGGCTCAGCGTGTCGCTCTCAGTGTGAAGACCAACGCTGTGATAAGACCTCGTCGAATCACCCCCCACACACTGAATAAAATGCATTTCAACAACACGTTAAATTTAGTTTTGAGAGTTCTCACAAGGAGCTTCAGCCCGTTGCTTGTTATACATCGAATTTGCGACCGCTAGCCCACGCACACACCTGCACACACACCTACACACCTACACACACACCCACACACCTACACACACAGGTAGAAATTATTGGAACATTACTTAATGCGAAGTAATTTTTATACTTGAGGCTTTATGATGTCCAGACTTTCGCAACCACATTTTTGGCCCTGGAAGCTGAAATATGACATGATGTCAAGTGTTGGGCAGGTTGTGCGTGAATGCATGAAAGTGGGGCCGCATGTGCATACACAGTCGCAGCTATTGCGAATTTGCACTTTTCCCCCACTAATTTTCAGTAAATTCTTCGTGGATTTATGGACGACGGCTCGCAATGGTCATCTCAAACAACATTGTCCGGAAAGTGTAAGTCACCCTAAATCTAAAAATATGTGTGTTCAGATTGGACTGACTTATGGCGAAGGTGGCACTCAGGCGTTTTATTGCCTCTAAACTACAATAACTGCCCGTTGTTTTTCTATGTTGACATCTACCTACCTGTATATTTCATCTCACCAGTATCATTGCCTCAAGTCTCTTACCCCTTTGTGGGCCAGATTGATCTCTTATACAAAACAAAACAATATGAGCCTAATGATTAATTAGATTAAAATGGACATTACTACAGCACACCTTTTCTCACACGCACACACAGTAAATAAGCCGCAGACGCTGCAGCTCAGAAGAAGCTCTTTAATCCAGCCCTCGGAGGATAGGAGGCCATTAGGTAGGAACATTTAACACAGTGTTTGGGATTTCTTGAAATATAATCTGATGATCTTATTTCAAAACCAGAAATTCATAACACAGGCATGACATGTGATCTTTTGTCCAATTCCCCCGACAACCTTTGCAGGCTTGTTTTTTTCTGTTTGAATTTGTTGTATCCATTGAAAAGGACATTGTGCTCTGTAACCACAATCAATAAAGGATATTTGGTGAGCGATGCAGGATCTGCTCATTACAGAGCTCTGGGTGTCAAAAACCTATTGCACTGGGTTTGTTCTTAAAAACAAAGCCTTTGTGATGCAAAGCTGGAAGAGAGGAAACTTTTGGTTCAGAGGAAACTAACTTTGAGCTTGAATCTAAAACCACTTTCTTCTTCAACGTGAATAAGGTAGGAAACATTTTGAAATAACATGCAATACAGCCTTTACATGTCTTTCATACATGTGTTACAACAGAAATCTACTCGATTTTGTAATACAATAAAATAATGATACAAATTAAGTGAACTGCTTAAAAAGAAACCTCTGTAAGACGTGTTGTATAAATGTTTCAATAATGCTGTAGGGTTGGTAGATTTTTTATTTTTATGTATTTGCAAGAGAGATAACCCATAAAGTCAAGTACAGTTATGTTTTCCTCGTTTGACCAGATATAAACTAGATATAGTGTGGAGTTACACTTTAAAGTACTTTTTCTCATTTAGTTTAGCTAAAAAAATCTGCCTGCAATTCTCTAATTTCCTTCGCCCAACATTAAACATTAAAATGAACATTATGAAGACTATTTTAATTATTAAGCTGCATTAACTGACTTGTTTTGTCCATTCGTGGTGAGTTATGAGGGCAACACTGACATTATATCACCTGATAAGGCTGAAAACACTTACACAGCAGACACTATGTTCACCAGCTAATAGTCGTGGGGCTTTTACAGCTCTTTGCTGAAAACAGCTGCCTGCTGCGTTTGAAAATGGCATTGATGAGTTGTGAAAGTGAATCAGAAAAAAACGTGAACCAAAACAATAAGCTGAAAGACAAGACATAGAGCAGAAGAGAACCACAGAAATGACGAATAAAATTTGCTTTTATCCTACTCTTCTGAAGAAAGCAGACCATTCAGCAGAAAATACTCCTGCAGTCATTAAACTGAGGACGAGGAGCTTTACACCAATGGAAACTTATCAAAAACTATATTCTGTGATGCCTCTGTGTCCCCCCAAGACCAGACGTGTGAGGATCAAAGTGAGCACCCAGGACTGGTGCTGCTGAAAGTGGAATCCACAGATGTAGATTGAAAGAAGCTTGTCTGCGTACCGTGACAGTCCTTCATCAAACTGTTCGCTGATGAAAAACTGTACAGCCTCTGAGAAATCACTTACTCTGAGTGCATAAACTCACACAGAAAGAAAAAAGTGCCGCAATTAAAGCCTGTGTATACAACGACATGGCTGTCTGACACAAATATTATCCTTCAGATTATCAAAGGTGTATGCTTTGTCGCTTCCATGATATCGCATAAAAGTAGAGGTGGTTGTTCATGATATGTTATGGATGTTTCGCTGAATTTTCCCCATAAATATTTTTGACTATATTATTGCAATACGTTAGGCTCTGTGAAAGAAGAGTGTGAGTGTTGAAACTTGACGACAGCTTCTCAGCATTAATGATCCTCCTGTAAATCACATGGGGCTAATTCACACAAACATCTGTAATCTGTTATCTGTAGTGGGAGGATCACGCTCACCCTAATGACGCCGTCTCTCCCGCCAGACTCTCCTCTCTGTGCACATTTCTTCCAAATCTGAGCTCAGTGTCTATGCAGACGCTCCAGCTATGTTAATCCTCCTCCAGACCCTCTTCTCAATGAGCTGCAGGCCAATTAGATGTCAAGATCCACAACATCAGGCAGCCACTTTTGTTTTGTTTTTCTTCCTCCTGCACCAACAACAATGTGCTCAGTAGAATAGTGTTTCTACAGTATGGCTTTATTTTTATCATGGATAAGGATGAATAAATGCATGATCATCGATTTTATTTTTTTGTTTGTTTGTTTTTTTCTACAATTTCTTTAAATCGGTTGGCCAACAATTGACTAATTGTTTCCACTCTAAAAAAACACTTGAATTTTGTTAGTTTTAATTGCAGCTTGCTCAAAATTATTAATTTGGACAACAGGAAATCTCCGGAACCACAAGGTTGATTAAATTCATTTAAATTGCTGAAATATAGTAAAGCCTTGTGGGAAGAGATCTATCCAAAGTTAAGTTTATGTAATTACATGAACACGAAAAATAAAAATTTTTTTTATCCTGCTCATTCGACTTTTAAGACTGCGACGGCTTCCGTGGTCGGGGGACGTTTCTTCGAACGCGTCACACGTCTTAAGTAGAATTGTGTGCAAATTGTAATACTCAGCATGCCCCAATCCAAGCATATTAAGGCATAAAGGTTAAGATTTTTCCAGTTTTGAACTAAACGACACAGTTTGTTTGACCAAAGTCCTTGGTAACAGGCCAAGGCTTTGTTTTATTGTAATTTGCATATTCCGATTATTTGGGTCATTACCTTTACAAAGAGGATTCTTACAACGCTGTAGGTTGTTGTTTCAGGATTGAACCAAGGGGCTGGAAAACTTGGGGCGGCTCGAAAAGGCATTTTTGAGACATCTTGCTCAGATCAAGCTGGAAGTTCATAGTTATGATCTAAATATGTTATGTTTTTTATAACATATTATATATATATATATATATATATATATTAAATATGTTTTTTCACAAATAAATTCTAAAAAAAAGGATATAAAATAACACAAATATTAGAACCAAGGTTCATTTGACGACTTGAACAGACCTCACTAAGACCACAAAGGGCTCTGCCCCCCTCGGGGAGGGCACTCAGGGCTTAATGGTGCATTTTGTACAAAACTGAAGAAAACGGTGTTATCCTGTCACATCAGGAAACAAAACACTGGTTTAAAACTGCCAATTTAAGGGATCCCAAGAACTGGCTATAGGATGAATCACCATTGTGATTCACCACGTTGTGAGCAGAAACATTTATATTTATAGCGTATGAGGAAGCTGCTCATTAAATAGCAGCATAGATGAGTTAGAACATGTAAATTTGCGGATGAAGTCAAACACGCACAGACATGAAGGAACGCATGAAAGAACCGCACAAACTCAAAATGATTGCAGTGTTATCATAATACGACAGTGTGTGATTGTTTACGTTATGTATGTGGGTCAGTTTCACAATTCGGTCGACTCTTGTGTGTGTTTTTAACGTGTGTACGTGCAGCACTGTGTGTGTTGTGCTGGTGCGGTTCCACAGTGGGTCACTTGGTCTTTCGTCTACATTTCATCTGTTAAATGTCACTGTTTCGTATTCGCACACACGCACACGCGCACACACACACACACACACACACACACACACACACACACACACACACACACACACACAGTGTTTCTGCTAAATCTGAATTGTAATCTATGATTAGTAACTGTTCCTCATTGATAACCCAATTATCTGTTCAGTGCTGTTTCCTCCCTCTCCATCATCTTTTCATCTGTCTCCATCTTTTTTCTGAACCATCCATTTCTTGCCTCAATCTTTCCGTTTCCCTCTCCACATGCTTTTTTGTCACTCCTCCCTTGCCTCCCTCCTTCACCATAACCTCATCCAGTCATCCCACCTCTCCTCTCGCCTCATTGCCCTCTCCTCCATTGCCTATTCCTTCTTCGCTTCTTCCATTTTATCCTCCCATCATTACTCCCTTTTTTCTTTTTCAAACCCCATTTCTCTCTCCCTACATTCTCTTTCTCATCCCTCCATTATTCCCTGCATCCTCTTCTCTCCCGTCCTCCCTCCCTTCGTCTGTTAGATATTCCTCTCACCCCCACTTCTCCTCTCTCTCCGTCACCTGAGGTAGACAGTTCTGTCAGGAGTCGGCCTTATTTACCGCCTCTCTTCGCTCCTGTTTACATTATCGATCGGCAGGGTTGCTTTAGTTCCACCATACATCAACACCACCCCTTCCTCCTCCTCCTCCTCCTCCTCCTCCTCCTCCTCCTCCCCCTCCCGGTGTTACGGTTGCTGGCTCACATTACACTGGAACACAGAGAGAGAGGGAGGGAGAGAGGGAGGGAAAGAAGGAGGGAGAGAAGGAGGGAGAGAAGGGGAGCTCAATGGGGAGATGGAAAGCTAGCAGAGCATGTTAGGATGTGTGAGGGATTTATGTGTGAAGGAGAGAGTGTGTTGAACAATGTGTCATGCAGCGTCTGTGAGGAGCAGTGTTAATGGAAAAAGTGGATGAGTGTCTTCTGAAAGTGTGTATGCGTAGCTGACAGTAAAACAAGGTGCGTGTCTGTGTGTGTATTTAGAATGATGAAAACACAATCTCTCTGTGTGATTAGATGAGGCTATTGTTTGAGTTTGATCGCAAGTGAGCAATTTCATTTGAATCCTCTCTCTGTGAATTTAAAATGAACACAGTGTACACAACAAAGCCAAAGGTTTGTGGACACTCAAACCTGCATGTAATCAAATTAGCATTAATATGCTTTGAAAGGTTCACCACAATACGTTGGACCTGGCTGCAGCCATTTGCTCCCATTCAGCCACACACGCTGCAGTGAGGTCTGCTGATCACAATCAGGCCTGTTGAACCGACCAGCCGTGTCCCAGTTCATCCCAAAGTGTTGGATTGGGTTGAGGTTAGTCAAGTTCTTCCTCATCACAATCAGAAAAGAATATCTGTTTATGAACCTGGCGTTGCGGGAAACTCCACCATTTGAAAACATGAAAGTCTGTTTCCGGGTCTTGCAGAGTACTACTGTGTGTGTTAAATATGTTGTACAAAGCCTTTTGTGGCTCCAGAGGGAGCTGCCCAAAATAGAAAATGCATTTCCGCAAGTGACAAAAAGAGCCCGCTCCTCATCTCTGCTACATTAGCCACTTTAACAAACCCAAATCTCTAATAAAAATGTCAGCTGTCAAGTTGCATGTGGGTTATGTAGAGATCGGGGGTTTTGACGAGAACAAAAAAAAGACTTAAAATTATTTGTGTGTTTTTTTGGGGGCTCAATAGTAAATCATCAGGTCATCATTTCTTTGTGAAGTGTGGTAAAAAGTTGTATGCTCCTTGTATTTTGAATTTAAGTATGAAAAATGACCCCATAAATAAATATTATAAGTGTCAATAGGTCTGTAAAGTCATTTGACAACTGAAAGGATAAACAAAGTGGTTCACTTATAGTTGAAGAAACCTGAAGGTCTGAAAAAAGTTGAAGTGCCTTAAACTTTGATTTTCTCTACTAGCCATCAGGGGGCGACTTCACCAGATGCAAATAGAAGTCTGATTAGACTACGAGAAAATGACCCGACTTCTCAGTTGATTTATTGCCTCAGTAAAACATTGTGAACATGGGTTTATGGTCTCAATCGCTCATTTAAATCTTCAATACAGCATGATTTTCATTTTGTAAATTATATTTAGAGGGAAAGAGACGGACTGTAAGCTTCAGGGTGTGGCCGCTCTGGCCGGTCTGGGAGTTATCCGTGTTTTACTTGTCAACTTTAATACTTTCATAGTGAGTTTTCAGTTCATGAAAGTTAACTGTAACATTTTGGTTGCCTAAAAAATGTCTTGTTTAGCGTCTGGTTGTACTGCGTTCCACTCTCTCACGTCACTACTGGTTGCAAAAACCCAAGATGGTAACTACCTAAAACCAAGATACTGTAGTCCACAAAACAGAGGGTGAAGCTACGTCCATTTCATAATACATTCACAGCAGGTTTAGATGGTTTAATGGTGTAGCAAAGTGTTTTTCAACCTTTTTTGAGTTGCGGCCCATTTTCTACGATAAAAAAAATCCTGCAGCACACCAACAACCAAAAACGTACTAAATGTCACATAGTAGCATAATACAGCATATATGGAAGGTAATTATTGTGCTAGGATTATTTAATTACTAGACCACTCACTATATTACAGGCTCAGACGTTCAACAATGGAAAATTGTTTGCGACAACGAAATCATATTTTTTTGGACTCATTAAGTGAAATTGGACATTATCCCACGGCACACCTGGTGATCTCTCACGGCACAGTGGTTGAAAATCACTGGTATAGCATAAAGACCTTTAACAGGTTGAATTAAAATAAATACCAAACCTTCTTATATAAGTTTGGTGGACCCACATGGACCACTAGACGTAGGCCCACATCGTCACATGTGGCTTTTTCCCGTGGTGTTTTTCAATTTCTGGCTGTTTGTTGATTAATGAATAAGCAACTTTACAGTCCAGCGCCTTTACGCTGATTTTGCACATAACAGGCAACGGCATTTTTTCCAACAAGCAGTTTTATGCTTTCTACCAAAGAGCAGCTATCATTGTGGCAGTTGCAAACAGTGCAAAAAAAGGGAAGCACGTAATGGCCACATTTCATCATCTTGCTAGAGGTTGAACATTTCCAAATTGTCATTACAGGAACATGCACACATGTTGAGTGTGTAGCGCGTCTGTTTATGGACATGAAAAAAAGACGTTTAAAACTGCCTGCAGATGAACATTAGTGTGCAATATGAATTGATGGCTGTCATTGCCATGTGGTTGTGCATTTTAGTGACGTATTGTGTCTTTGCTCAGTGGGGCTGAAAAGGTCGATCTTCTACACAAAGGAGGGAATCATGACCTATTGTTAAACAGATGTGAGGCCTTTTGATTTTTACCCTGCAGACAGTGTTTCCAAAGGCTCTGAACGACAAGCCTCATTGGATTGTAATGAGATATTCTGTTTAATGATTTGATTGTCACCTTATCTCATGTAATCTAACCGAGCCGTTTTCTCACTGGATGTCCAATTCTTCCTCCTCCTGTTCTCCCTCTTCTCGTGCTTACAGACTTATCTAAAGAAACAGTTATTTATGTTATATTGATTTCCGGCACTTCACCCAATGAAGGAATCACTATGAACGCCACAGCTAGTTACAGTAGACTATTTACATTGTAATGTTTATGTGTATAAGGTTTGTATTGTATGATATTGTGTCGCTTTTTTTCTTTTAAAGAAACAAGCCTTTCCATTTGTTTAAACTGAATAATCAATTCTTGCATATTATTCATATTGCATATTCTCAAATTTCTTTGCCGATTTGAAATATTTCAACTCTGGCGAAAAAGTATAATAAAAAAGCCAATGTTTCGCAACGCTTTATCACCTCATTTGTGCCACCAACCTTTCACATCTGTGCATTGACTTTATATGTAATGTACAGAATTATTGTAATCAAAATGCAAGTATTAAAAGTTTAAATACTCACAATGGAGCCAGATTGATTAGATTTTTTATATGTTATATTTATGTATTACTATGACTATGCATTAATATCTAAGCAGCATTTTAATGTTGCAGCTGGTTGAGGCAAAGCTAAAAAACATAGTAATATCTTAATGCATTTAATACATAAGTGAAATGTAGTAGTTTAGAAGTATTACAACATGGACTTACTGAAGTCAATAACTACCACAGGCTTTTAAGCGAATTCTGATTTATGATGTTTCTCAAGGTATTTTTTGGTACAAATAATGTATCTAGGCATTTCTCTGAAGCGAACCTAATTAAAATGTCCGTATATAAATGTTATTATTGTACGTGTGAAAAAATATAATTTAAAGTCAAGTGGAGAGTGCAAGAGCTTAATGACGACTATTTCCTTCATTCTCATCCAAAACCTTTTCTTCTAGGTCCGTTGCTCTCTCCCACAAAGTGCCAACGTTCTTCATCGTTTCATCCTGTTTCCCACCTGACATCACTGTAGTTTTTATCAGATTTATTAGAATAAGATGTGCTTATTTCATCGTGTAAAAACATAGTCTGACCTAATTATAACACAAAAGCGTGTTTCTAACAGATGGCATTCAGACACTTTCATTAAACATATTGCTTCACTTGTTTTATTGAGGCCCATCACATTGCAAGATCTTCTTCACTTGAGTGCAGATCAAACTATATTCATCGCACACCATATGCACATTTACCCTGCAAAGAGACTGTGCGTGTGTGTGTGTGTGTGTGTGTGTGTGTGTGTGTGTGTGTGTGTGTGTGTGTGTGTACGTTCTCTCTCATAAGTGGGCGTCACTGAGCCTCAAGAGAACTTGACTGAGTGCCATCCGGTGACACCCGCCCCGGCTTTTCTTTTTGTCTGCCATACAAGCTTTTTTCCTGCCAATTGTCAACGGCCCTCTTTTTGGCTCTTCTTAACCCCCCCGCCCCTTTCCTCCCTCCGTCCCTCCCTGTCCTCCCCCCGCCCCCAATGGCCTCGCACCATTCTTACCTGGGAGGCCACGAGTCGCTGCTCCTGCTTTTCATACCCAACGACCATCCATCCGTCCTCTCCCCTCCCCTTTCTCTTCTCATACCTCCATCTGTCCCTCGCCTTTCTTTATCGGCCTTTAAAGCAGGAGAGGCAGCAAAAAGCCGAGCTGGTCCTTTGTGTACTGACCTCAGTTTGTGCTCAGTCAAGCGGACACAGTTCTTAAATCCAGGCCTGGGCCTTTGGCACAAAAGAAAGGCTCAGGTCTTGTAGAGGCCCTTACAGCTTTCCCTATCTCTTTCCACCTTTCTCTGAAAAAGACAGAGGCAGTTTTTCTAAACAGGAGGACAAGAGTGGACGGAGAATGGAGGAACAAGATGCCGATGCTAAAAGTAGCGGACATAATTCTCTTCATCAAAGAGCAAAGACGTTGCTCAACTCCAACTCTGTTTCCCTAAGCCAAGCAACACTTTTTTTTTTTTTTATCCCTTTTCCTCCTTCAAGGCGAATTAAATAACTGAATGAATTAACACCAGGGCTGCTGTGATCATCATCATCACCACGCTTCTCCTCATCAGCAGCGGCAGCTTTGACGAAGCTTTTTAACACCTTAAAGGATCACACTGCTGACGCCAAGGCAGGAAGAAGCAAAGATGTCGACAATCTTGTCAAAAAAATCCCACCCCAAATAGCAAGGTATCACAGCCTGAGTGCTACAGTCTTTAGCCCAGAGCCTTGTCAAGTCTCTTGGCACTACTAAAGAAACCTTACTGCTGATGACGATAGGAAAAATACAGGGAGGGAGGGAGGTGAGATTGGGAGGGAAAGTAAAGGTGGGTAGAGGATAGGAGCGACATTCATTGGAGAAATAAAAGAAGGAGGGGGGAGACCAAATGTAGGAGTGCGGAAAAGAAAAAAGAGGATTTGTGAAGAGGTAGAAAGGTGAGGAAGAGAATGAGAAGTGGGGAAACAAGGTGTTTAAGTTGTTTATCAGGACATGCAGAAACACCACGTCTTCAAAGAAAGTGAAACAGACTAAGGAGCAACAGGGCAACAGACAAAGCACAGAGATGGAGGTCTTGGAGGAGAGGAAGAGAGGGAGTCCGGGAGAGCTGCAGCGAGGATTTTAATTAGCGGTAATTGGCCACCGAGAGAACTGAAACTGAGAGATGGGAGGCAGGAGAGGGAAGAGAGGGGGAACATAACAGCCAGTTTTTGACAGAGTGATATCTCTCTCCTGCTTTGTACCTCTCTATTTCCTTCAGGACTTTTTCTGAGCCTTTCCATCTCCATCTTGTTTTCCCTCCATCTTTTTCCACCTCCAACTGTGATACTCCCGCTTACTCATCAAACAGAATCCTTCTCTTTGTACCAATATCCCCCGAAACACAAGACAATGCAAACAGACAGTATTTGGGACAACACTAAAACAATATGTGCAATTATGCCCAAAAGCTTTTTTGCACACTTAACTGAGCTACAGGGTCATTGCAGACCTGCAAAAAAAAGTGACTGCAGAGTTGTACCGTTTTGGGATGAGTTGTGCAGGTTCTTATCTATTACATATTAAATTATCACGGTATTTCAATCATAAAGCTACTAATATCTTCGTATTTACAATGGATAATTTTCACCCTGCAGTTCCCGTCCGCTCTATAGAGCAACATCTAGCCTCTCACACCAGCTCCACGATCTAGCAACGCCAGCTAACAACGCCAGCTAGCAACGCCAGCTAACAACGCCAGCTCGCGGCGCGATCTAGTTGCACTGATGGGAGAGCGTGAGCTGCTAAATTATAAGCTGCTAGATCGTAAACTAGCGCTGTGGAGGTGGTGGGAGAGGCACGGGTTCCCTCGCCGTCAGACTTGTTTTCCATCGCGCCTCCTTGGGTAAGCGTGGTGGCATCGTCTGTGGGTGCTGGCAGAGAGCCAAGCGGGGTGGCAGGGTGAGCGCTCACTGCTAGCTAACAAGCAGTAGCAACTGCTGCCACAAGAATTTGTGGCTGCACTTTTGAGCTCAAGTAAACAACACTGAAAATTCAGCACAAAATAATAAAAAATTGTCAGAGCTACGTGAAGCAGCTAGTTCCCGACAAACACCAAAGGTAGCGAGACCAGTCCCGGCTCGACGGCCGACTCAGGCAGCGGGGATGCGGGCAATAGAAGCAGCAACAGCCACTTATAAACTGCCATTGATTGTTTATGATTAAATGCGACTTTTTCTTTAAATTTAGTAGATACGGCTTATAAAAGGGTGCGCCTTGTAACCCATATTTTACGGTAGTCTATCCGCTCAGCACCAAACGGCCGACAGAAAAAGTTAGAGACCAGCTAGTGAACATTTAGCAGCAAAGATACACATTTTGGTTGAGACCAAAAGGGGAGAGCATGAACCCACGGACCTATTTTTATTTTCCAAAACGGCGACTGCCATACAAATCATGTATCTGTACTGCCTTCCTATTATGTTGTGAGGTGGATTGCCTGGAGCACTCATCACCAGAATAAGTATGCACTGATGTCACTAAAGCAGAGTGCTGCCTTTACTGGACATAAATATGGTTCTGACCTTATGTTGTCATGTGGTCGCTCCCTAACTCTCTTTAGACCCACCCCTGGCACCTTACCTCCCCAGTGTGGGGAGCGAGGGCCAGCTGGGGAACACGTGATCAGGGTTACAGCTGTGTTCATCGGTACACAGGTGAGCTCTGGGGCGCTGCGTTGTCTGGACAACACTTTCAGCCCAAGCTCCCCCACCTGGCAACCAGAAACACACACGGTTGCACACCACACATGTGCACACTCATCTTACAACACGCAGCTTGCTCACAAGTGAGCAACACTGTCATTGTATACAAACACAAACAGACTGGTCTCAAACCGTTCCACTAATCTAGTCCTCCTAATTACAGCGGCTGATATGCCCCAAAGTTGACAGATTGCTGGTTAATATGTGCAGTTAGACAGGTCCTGTTTGAAATTTTTCCAGCTGTCAATTGTCAACATCCTCAAATTGCATGTGACTCTTGCTAAACAGCAGCGGTAGTGTGCCATGCAGTCTGAGTGTTGCTAGGTTACAGTACTGGGATGCGGCTGGCTAAGTGGCAGCGGGATCAACGGCGGACACTCTGCATGGAGGGCTGACAGCAGGTCCTCTGGACCGTTTGGCAACTTGTGAGTCAGGCGCTCTTTAAATACCACATCTGGTGGCAAGCCCATACAAATCAAGATCAAAGTGTTGGCTTTGAGATTGGACCTGTCTCTCAAACTCCATGCCTCTCTCCTGTCGAGTTTCATTTTCATTTCTTTCTATTTTCCATGGCGGCGCTCTGCCTTCACACAGTACTCTGCCTGCTTTGTTATCCCTACTTTGCTTTTTGTGTGTTGTTGCCATCTCGCATCTCTCCGCTCATGCTGAGAGGTAATCAAGCCCTGTTGCGAGTGTTTAAGCATTGGAGTGTTGAATTATTCTTGAGACTTAATATTTTGTCAGGCAAGAAAGAGCCAGTCTCCATGGCAAATGCTGCGCAACCCCCGCCCTCCACACACACACACACACACACGGTTACTCAGTCAGTGAATCAGAAAGATAGTCATACATATTTCACGCTGACAGATAGTTACAGGTAAGGGAGTGATGGGACCTGACAGGCAGCTCACACTGTATACACTGTTAAACTACCCTTAAAAGTAGAATAGTCTACTTGAACACCCGGCCGTGGGTGCTTTTAGAGCATATTTGTGCATGCCAGCGTTAGCTAACAGCTGCCGCTCTGCTCTGCGCTCCTAAGGACGGTTACAGGTGATATTGTCTTTAGGTAAAGACTGTTGGCTCTGTCACTACTTGTTTGCACTGTTAGTGCTGTTGAAACAGGTTTTTAGATGATAAACTCTATTTTAAGGTCTTCCAACAATTAACTAGAAACATAAAGACCAAAAATTCAGACATCAGCCCTCTGTTTATCAGCCTGGGCTCTCCTCTGCAGATTCCCTCACTTTGTGACACGTTTGTGATGCGACTTTTATGACGTGATCCATTTTTAACGACTTCCACAACAACACAATAATATCAGTGCTCACATCAATTGCGACTGTGGATCAATGGTTTGCATGTCCATCTTACAAGCAGAGGTTTGAATCCTAGCTCTGCTAATTTTGATCTAAAAATATATGTATTTTTTCTTCTGTTGGACTGGACACCCTGGCAGGCCGGATCCGGCCCGCGGGCCGGGTGTTTGACACCCCTGCTCTAAGATCAAGTGTATATCAGCGTGACAGAAACAAAAGTACACATAAGGATGACTGTGACAAGCAGCAGAACCCACTCACAAACATTACAGCGAACATCTATTGGTTAACAACAAAGGCAGAACAGATAATATGAGAACTCATCTGCTTACTAATTCCCTCGCGTCTTCAGCTCTGCTCACATTGGTCTCCTCCCCCACGCTGCTTCGTTTTATTTTTATTTCTTTTACCACTCTCCCACTTATCTTTCTCTTCTACTCCTGCTCTCCATTCTGCCTTAAGCTCGCCTTTATCATCGCTTCTCTTTACTTTTTTCTGCCTTCCTTTCACTGTGAACTTAAACTCTCTGTGGAACCATAAGCTGATATCACACAGACTCAGTGTTCTTTTAATCTCTCTTATTCACACGCACGCACACATGCAATCACACACACACACACACACACACCTGGGTGGTCATTATATTATACAGAGCTTGGCAAGAGCATTATTGCAATACCTATTGGCGTCATGCTGTGTGTGTGCCATTACAGTGGTGGGCAAGTGTCACGCATGGGAACGCTTTGAACTGTGAACACTTCGCATGGACAAATATTAGTCTGCGTGTATCTACTGATTCAAAGACTTTTATGACGGTCAAAACGATAGGCAGTTAGAAAAATGGAGATGTCATCTTTTTTTAATTCCACACATAGTTCTTCCTTCTCAAAGCCTTGCACTTACATTACCACAACGCACCTCCAACATTTGGGTCGGAGATTTGGGTCGGTTATGCTAGCAGCTAACAAACTAGTCTTGAGCTAATGTTCACCTAAAGCAGAGATGTGTGTGATTAAAGGGTCATTTATACTCGGGTTTTACGCAGAGACGCAAGCACGCAAAACACGCAAAACACGCGTGGGCCCCTTGCGTAGTCACGTGAGCCTTTTTGCGTGCTTACGTGCGTTGCCCAAAATTTCTGACTATCTGACAAAGTTATGCAAGCCGTTCGCAGCCCGCAAGACTGTGATGGGTCTCCTAACCACATCCTTTCTGAGTCCCACATTTCCGGTTTCATAGCATAATACCGCTGTTTTTAAAAGCCAAAGCAGAAACACGAACAATGGATCCTGTTAAAGAACGTCTGGCTGAAGAGGTCCGCAAATGAGCATTCATATAACCCGTCTTTGACGGAGTATAAAGACACGCAGATGGCGGTACATTCCTGGAGGGAGATATTGGTGAACGTTGGTGTGCAGGTCGACTCTAAACGGTCGTTGCGCCACCTACTGTTCTGGCATATGGAAAAGGCTCGGGAACTACAAACCAAAACGAGTCCATCCCTGCAACTGCGTGGCCAGCTGCAGTTGTAGTTGCCAGAGTGTAAATCGCCCTTAAAGAAGTCTGGCCCCAGATGTTTTTGTAGTTTCTTGTAGTCTTCGGCCCCAACCAATGCTGACTCAAGTGACATCACTTGAGTCAATTTACCAGACTTCCCCTGGAGGAACAAGAGGCTTTTTACAACCGTTTTCACATGTGCAGTAGCACTGCCCAAGATTTGCTAACATTCTTTGAGGTGTAAACGTCCGAGGAAATCTGCCAAGTGTCATGCGAACAAACTGAGATGGAAGCTATGTGTCTGTTCTGACATTTTGTAGTTTGTAGAATTTAGACATTGAAATTGCACTTCAAAGCAGATCTTAAGCAAATTAGTCCATTAAACGAGTAGTTTTTAAATCAGGGGGGGATATTAATCAAAAATTAATACGATAGTTAATTGCAGCCCTGCTTCCAGAGGTCACCGACAGTGTTTAGAAACAGGAAGAGACTGTAGTTTTCAAAGTGTAGTTACTGCGGTTTAGTTGTTCTTCCCGATGTCGCCATTGATTACTGAGGCTCTTCCCACAGCCACATGTTATCTTTTAGACGTCAGAGAAGCTGGAGGAGGATTTTTTTTCCCCAGAAGTAAAACACCTAGAAAAGCTTTTTCTGTCACGTTGAATCTTCCGTTTCTTCCCATTACACACGCTGCAATGGAGTGCCACTTAATAATTGAGTGCCATTTACTTTGCTATAAATGGAAGGCAGTAAGTGAGATCATTGTGGGTACCTATGAGTTTCTTGGGCTGGAAAGAAAAACTGATCTCCTTCAAAGTTCAGTGAAATACCCGGAGGCAACCCAGTAAAACACAGTGAGGGAGCTGGAAGTTACACAAACATATTTATACATTTTATACTCACACTTTGCTGGGAGGCCATAGCCACAAGTGATCTTGGCCTCTCCTGTCTCACAGCCGTGGAGGGAAGCACATTCGTTCCTTAGCAGTGGACCAGCAGCGCGGTGAATCGCTCCGTCCACTGGAGAGGAGAGGACAGGAGATTCAGAGTTGGCCTACTTAAGGGAATCCTCTGCAATCTGACTACTTACAAAATATTTGAAGTCCAGCTGACACATTTACAGGTGTTAAAGCTGAGAGCTGAAAGGACCTGGATAATAGTGGTATTTTCCGTCTCCTTTGAATAAGTCTAAGAATATCTGTCTCTTAGTGTGTCAGTCTATTGAATGAGTTCTAGGGCCACTGCCTTAGTTAATTACTCCATTTAATGTGTTATTAAGGCCTCAGCTGACTTCGACTTTCTGGTCAATTAGTCTTTATTAATTACATTTTCATAAATCTGTATCTGTCTTTGATTCACACCACATCTAAAGACCGTGACTGTGTTCATTTCCAAGAGGGCAATGATGCAGGAAAAGCAATTTTAGAGCTGTGCCAATTACCAGTTTCCGTCACAATCTTTGCAGTTAAGACACATTTCCTAAAAGTTATTATTTATACCATCTCAATCTCAACAGCTTTATTATTACTGTTCTCTACCAAGAAAGCAGCAATTAACTTTACTGAATTCACACTTGAGACAAATTAAGATTAAAAAAGGGACAACGGGTTTAAATGCTAAAGAGCAAAAACAAAACTTAAAATAATTTACTATTAGGAACAATTCGTTAAAGCCAAAATATGTAACTACCATTTCTAACAGAAAAACCGACACTATGCAACAAAAAGACACAAATGTATTCTCGTGCTGGCTTGTAGAGACATCAAAGAACGGAAGCAAAAGCTGCACACTCATGGTTCTGATGTACTTTAAATTCTACAAAATGCAAGGTGGGCTGAAGTGTAGAATTAAGTGAAAAGGATGCATATGGGTTCCTATGCATCGTTTCCTCCTCTTTCTTGCTACATTCAATCAGGTTGGTTGATCATCAAGAAAGAAAACAGAAGTTTGGCAGTGAAAAAAGTAATCCTCAGGCCTTTTAAGTATTTATAAGGACGTTATCAGCGTTGAGTTGACAGGAAACAAGGGGAGAGAAAAATGGAGAGTGACATTGGGACTTCACGGGATGTTGCAGACTTTGCTTTATACCCCTATCCAGAGGATACTTTTAAATGAAATTATGTGCAAAGTTGCAAAAGGCGACAGAATGCATCTGTAAAATGTCTACTGACAACATATTTCATTAGATTTGTTTTGTTCCGTGTTCTTTTTCAATACATCATCTAAAATGTTCAACCAACGGGCTAAAGAATGATTGTTATCTTTGTGCAGTCAAAGCCATTTGGTACGGTCAAGATAAGTTCGTCCTCTTGGTTCAAGCCTAAGACAGGATGTGCTCACTTTACTTTTGTTTTCCTAAACCCAACCACATGCAGGACTCTGGACGTGAACATGCACACCCTGAATCCTGGTGTCAAAGTTGTGAGCTTTGCACAAACTGCAACCTGCATGCAGAACATAATTGGAACGCTGCCTACTTTTGAAAACAGCATTGCTGCTCAAGATAATATTGAAATGAATTATGTTTTCCTCATAATGTAGTTGGCTTAACAAATTAACAGTATACACTGTAAATGCCATATGGGTAAAATACTGCGTCTATTTAAATGTTATTGTTAACAGCCAATGTGTCACTAGCATTTGTAGCCTGGTAAGATCCTGGCTCTAGACTGCTTTTCTTTTGAAATAATTCAGAGGTCTAATGTAGGAGTCTGGCGTCAATAATTCATAATATACCCAGAATAACACACATCTGTCAGAAATACATTCGTCACGGCGCTGCGAGACTTGTCAGCTCTTGGTGAAAATAGTACAATAACACCCATCCATATGTCACTGCGCAGCGTGTCGGCCTGTGGCTCTTATCTCCGTCTGACTCTATACAGACCAGCTGTTACTGCAGTGTGTTTCACCAAACTGAGTATCTCTGGGCGGGGGTCTGGTGTTATCTGAACGTTATTGTGTTAAGTTGGCATATCGCACACCGTGCTGCGCTGTAGTGTGCCATGTCATACTGTGCCATGTTGAACTGGGCCGCACTCTGAGCTAAGCACAAGTGTGAGCTCTGAACACTGGCTACCTCCTCAGGGTGCACAGAAACAAGCTCAGATACCATGCTCATGCTGTGTGTGTGCATGTGTGTGTGTGTGTGTGTGTGTGTGTGTGTACTAAATAATGCTGGTGTGTGTCTATCTTGCCAAAGCACATGTGAGACCATGCACAGATGTGTTCATGTGTGTATTTGTGTGTGTGTGAATAGACCTTGAGGTGACACACACACACACACACATACTGCACACTAACTTTGAAGCAGCCCAACTCTGAAATAGAGAACAAGTGTGATAAGATGGAGAGACAGAAAACTGAAGGAGGGAGGAAAGGAGGGGAACAAGAGGGAGAGCAGCAGATGTAAAAACAGTGTGGAGGGAGATAAAGAAACAGGCGTGAATAACAGAATCAAAAGAAAAGGAAATGGAACTGAAACATAAATCAACAACACCTTTTGTGTTCCTTGTTGGAGAGATACTCTGTCTGTGTGCGTAGTACTAAAAATGCTGGTGTGTGTCTATGCTTGTCAAAGCACATGCGCTACCATGCACAGATGTGTGTGGCTCCAAGTCTTAATGAGAGGACTGCACTTCCTTTAGTGACAGTAATGCTTTTTGACCTGACAACCTCTCTGCTCAGGCACACACATGCACAATGCGTGGTTACAGATGCATTCACAGTTAATCTTCTACACAACACACACACAACAGAGCACATATGCATGTGTGCAGTGCACATGCCAAGATTAAGTAACACGTGTCTTAGCATACAAAAGCTGTTTGGAGGACAGTAGATGAAGTTGAACCAGTGATTGCTCCGTGTTGCCAAAACATTTAGACAGCCGACTAATGTACTGTTTGTGTTGCTCCACGCTTCCTTTAACTTTGTCATTGACGTTTCTCAATATCAGAATAAACTATCCCAAATTAGTTCTGCTTCATTCGTAATGGAGATTCCAACAATCTACCAAATAAACAAAAACACACTGTGTCAGGTTTAGGCACAATAAGAATGTGTACGGTTTAGGGACAGAGAATGTTTGTTGGTTAAAATAAGGACTTTTTCCTCCTCATGACAATTAATAAGCAAGTGAGTCAAGCTTCCGGAGGGTTTGTTGACATGCTTTCAAAATATTGGGATGGACTTGATATTTGAAAAGCTAAAAAACAAAAAGGAAAAGATAACGGTTCTTCATTTTAAAGTCCAAACTTTTTTTTAATTAAGAGAACTGGATACCATTAAAATGGTGCCACATGTATTTTTGTAAAAGTTGCTGCCTGGTGGCATATACACTGAAAGGCTTCAACAGGCTAGGCTACACATGTTAGGGCGCCAGTGCGCGTCACGTTGAAAAAACCCTATGCAGCCACTAAAACCAAAAGAGCTTCACAGTCCAGCACTGTCCATGCTACACTGACTTTGTTGCTCTGTAATAACGTACCCTTCCTACTTTGTTCCCATCGTAATTGCTACGCCCATTGGGGGACTTTGTCACTTGAATGTAAACGTGTAATTTTGAGGTACTTGCTGAAATTAATGTTCTTCTTTGGAGGGCAGTCTCGGATACACATAGACACATCACTGCAGTGTCCTTCATGTCATTTCACATTTCAGGTGGCGCACAACCTTCAAAAGCAGCCAACACATCAGAGACAGCATAAATCACTCTCTCTGGAACCCGGCGAGCAGGGTTAACAAATATCCATACACCTATCGAGTCTCTCCGTGACTCTGACCTCTCTAATATAAAGAGCTGTCCCTTTCACTACATTCACTGAAGACAGCCAATGTTGTCTTTCTTCCGGACTGTGGTACTTCTAGCTCTGTGGGAGCCGTTGTAATAGCCCAGCGTGAGCACCGCATGCCACTGAGTAGATTCAGACACTGTTCTGTCACTTCAATGCGGTCAGAAATATGAAGGGGGGATTCATGAGCAGAGGGAGGTGCAAATGAAAAATCGTTTGAAGTAAAGCTGCACCAACAGTACTTCTTCATTGCAGGCACATATTCAGGTGAATTTGTGCTCAAGGATGGCAATAATATCTATTACTTATAGAGAAGTCCATCTGGTCGCGCTGCGACGGGCAAAAAAATAAAATAAAATAGTTTTACTTTTTCTTCATGAAGTACTGATGATACTCGTTTGTTATTTGTGGACTGTGTCTCTTATGGTTTTGGTCAAACAAGTGGCATGGCACTAGGTCTGTCCACCACCGACTGTGTACAACATCTCATTGGATTACCATGGAATTTAGTACACACTCATAGTCACCAGAGATTAATTGTCATAACTTTTGTGATCCAAAACTTTTCATCTTGTGCCATCATTGGGCCCACAAACTAAGATAGTGAACGTGGTAAATATTATACCTGCCAGACATCTGCATATTATCAGTTTTACTGAGATCATGTGAGCATGTTGACATTGGAATGTAGCTCAAAGTGTGCCAGGAGGAGAAGCAGTAGCAGAGAACATGTTGCTGACACATTCCCACATTTCATTAAACCGTGGGAGTATTGATGCATCCCTCATTGAGAATGGGAAAGCCCGAACTAAATTAGCATCACTGCAGCCTCGGATGCTTGTTCATACTCCACTGACTCCGTCACATGCAAATGGCGTACCTGAGCAACTCAACAATCAGCCGTAATTAGTGCCACCTAATGCCACCAACAGATATCAGCATGAATTAGTCATGAATTTAATTTAGATTAATAGACACACAAAAAAAAAATCTTTTAGGAAGTGTCAAACTCATTTCCATATTAAAAAAAACACCATTCATTATTTAGGCTTCATTACCATACAAAATATCACATCAACGTTTTTTTGGCACTGAAGCCCGGTCTACAAGCAAATATGAGCTGGGATAGAAATATACAAAAAATAAAACAATGGAGAGACTCACAGAGACAGAGAAATACGAGACGAGGGATTGAAGAGCACAGTTGGACAATGAGCAATGGGTTTGGAAAGGGATCAAGTGTATAAAAAAAAGGGAAAAAAGGCTGTTTAGGTGAAGAGAGGGAGGGACAAAGGGGCTAAAACAAAAGAGGAGGAGATGAATGGGAAGCAGGGGTTCAGAGAGAAGAAAAAATTAAAAGGAAAGAATAGATAGATGGATGCAGAAAGGGATAGAAATGTTTTGGCTTCTGTAGACCAGTGACCTGCCAGCTAAGCAGGCGGCTGACCAGTTTAGGTGTTATCATTCCTCCCTCACAGGCTCAGTATTGACCGACTCTAGGGGAGACGGGGACGGAGGGAGCCCGGGACGTACGGGGGACTGGCTAGTGATAATTGGCGATATGCTTACCTGGCAAGCTGCCTGCAACCCCCAGCCGGGCACACAAACAAACACACACCCACACGATGCCTGCAATGCTATAAGCCAAGACAAGACCCCCCCCCTGCTTACACACACACACACACACACACACACACACACACACACACACACACACACACACACACACACACACACACACACACAGGTAGATTGACATTAGAGTAAAACCAATCCTGAGTGCTCTCCTATGGAATACTAATCTGGCTGCCCTTGCCAGCTGACCTCTTATAGGCCAAGCAGACTGTCCGTCAAACTAATGGGGCGGAACGCTGGCATATTGCTTTCCCACAATCCTTCAGCAGAGCCAGGACACTCATTTACTTCAGTCAGCTTGTTGCCAAGGCAACATTTAGGATGGGTCTGGTGTGATAGATGCACGCACACACATTGCTTTGCACAGTATGTATGTACTTGTATTCACAAAATTAACACGCAACATTCTGTTTAAAGCTGGTATGAACTTATCCACATGAACACGATTACTGTGGTGAAACAGGGGACTTGTGTATGCGGCAGAGACCCTGACAGCCCTGTTGGTGGAAGGTACTCTAAGTGCTCTTTGCCTGTCGTCTCATCTCCGCGCCACAAAACCAATCTTCTGCTCTCTCCCTTTATTCACAATGCATGCTCTCTTGTTCCCTTGTTCTGAAAGTCAAGCAGACAAGCCCGTCCACTGCCTGCTTTTATTCTCCTCATCCAGACAGGGAGAAAGCAGAGAGGAGGGCTGCACTGCAGGCACTCAGGAACAACAGCTGAGAGACTTCCAGAGCAGGGCATCAAACCTCAGCCCCGTCCTGGAGGATTGATTATAGATGTCAGCACGCACAAAATAAGCTGGGCAAGAAAATCAAGTGCACAAAAGGATTTTGTTCTTTTTTTCCCCCCACCAAATTAAAAAATGTAAGTGGATAAAATTTTAATTGGGATCATTTATTGTGAGCTGGGTCTGAATATTTAAGACACCAAACCAATCATATGCAGGCTCTGTCTTCATGGCTGGTTCACATCCTGAGCACTCAATCCCCACAGACCAGCCGCCTGTGTTTGTAACTTTGTGTCTCCTTTTGATCAATATGTTTTATACAAGTTCAGCTCATTGCTGATTTCAGCTGATAAAATCCAATCAATTATAATTAAATTATAACAAAAAACAAGGCGTTAAGGTTCTTGTTATCAGGTTCACTCACATGCTGACCACTGGGTTTTCATGACTTTAAACCACATTTCCATGATGAAACATTTTGTGAATTCTCGGTGTTTAAAAATGTAGTATTTCAAATAACTGAGGATGAGAGTGTATGCTTGCTTATATTTTAAACATCTTTCTTTTAAAATCATATTCATTATTTCAAACTCAGTGTAAATAAATGTCATGAACATATGAATAGAATACATTTTCATGACTTTTCCAAAACCTTTGGGATTTTATTTTGTACAAGGGCTTTTCCAGGCCTGGAAATACATATTTTAAAATTTCATGGCTTTTCCAGGTTTTCCATGACCCTAAGAACCTTGTTGTTAACTCCTTGCATCAAGTATGAATCCAGCTTTACTGTGAGTCACCTGGTTTGTAGATCCAATCTGCATTACATACAATTTCTTTTGTAGATTTTGGGACCAAGATTTGGCTTCACATGGCTACATCCCTTCTTCCAAGATACCCACTTGATCTGAACTGAAGCGTGCAATCTCTCTCTCTTGAGAGGGGTCTCTTCATAACTAGTATGGAGAGATGATTACAGTGACCAGCAACTCCTTCAATGTACCGACGATAGAGTGTTGAATTCTCAATATATCCTTTCCTCAGGGCCCTGACCTTTTCACAAGAGAAAAAAAAGCATATCAACTAAACATGTTGGTTGCTCAGGGAGCACGAAAACAAGTAACCTCACTATACGAGAGAAAGTTCACATGTTGCAATAAAAGCTTTTGGGGCTCAAAATTAATGAGCATATTGCAGACCGTGGAGATTGTTTACTGTTGCTTAAACTAAGGTAAAACCTCTCATCCATACAAACAGAGCAGGCCACAACCTTTGGAAAAAAACACTTCATGCACCCCACATCCCAAAGGTACATTCATGACATATGGTGACCTACATACATACATACACAAATATAATACACATGTATGTATGTTCACACACACACACACACACACACACACACACACACACACACACACACACACACACACACACACACACACACACACACACACTTTATAATGTCTGGATCACTGAACCTTTGTGTCATCATCTATGATTTGTTTTCTATTTGAAAAATCAATCAAAGCAGTGAAACATTGAAATGGCAGATAAGCTCCGAAATGAATGAGCAACTGCAACCAGTGGACATTAAAAAAAAAACCTTTAATTTCCTGCCCTTGAGTTTGTTGTTGATGCGCAGCCGGAGCTCAGCACCCCTCCAGATTGAAGAAAACAATGTTGGCAGGTGTGTGTTTGATCTAACTGAATGACATTTACTCAGGTACCCTTGAGACCGAGTAGTAATGCACTCTAGTAAAGACCTATTGTTGCCTCACCTCTGATGAAAAAACTAAGCTCACTGACTACATGATACGAGTGTGATTTTGGCATATGGAGATGTATACAGAATCTTTTGTGTGTGTTTCTGCATCTCCATATTATCTATTGGACCTCCATTGCTTTTGTCTCTCGTCTTCTCGCTCTTACCATTATTTCCCTCCCGTGTCTCTTGTTTGTTCCAGTCTTCCCCTTGTCTCCATGCTTAACTCGCTCTCTAATTAACACCTACTGTAGCCTCTATCTGCCAGAGCAAACCCCTGAGGACAGAGCTGGAAAGGTAGACAGTGAGGGGGAAATAAATACAATAAGAAAGAGATGAGAGAAACCAAAAGAGAGAAGAATGTTCAAGAGTGAGAGACACAAAGCTTAAAAAAAAGCAGAAAAAAACACTCATGCAGATGGTGGTTGTTGAATATGTAGCCTCCACCAGCCCGTTGATGGACATTTTTAGAACTAAAACAGATGTTGTGGATACATTTAATAAAACATTTCAATAACTAAGCCAATGTAAACAGTTTGACACAAACACACGATCACAGCCTCTTTAGAAACCATCTGTCTCTGCAGAACCTCAAACGATGCTGTACATCTCGGGGCCCTCGAAGGACTGGACGGTGTGTGCAGTCCATTTGTATGGCTTGAGGAATGCATCAGTAAGAGGGGAGGACTTACTGCTTCAACACAACATTTCAGGCAAGCAAATGCAGTTTTAGAGGCAGGCAAATGCACTAAACTCACATACAAATGCACATGCACACATACAGGTGTGCCACGGGATATGTCACCATGGAGACTGGAAAGCAAATACGTGCATACACAAACCCACATTACATACAAGTTGAAGGTTAAAAACATCAGTCTAAGTGAACTGGTCGGAGCGGCTGAAGCTGTTAGGCTAAATGAAGAAAAAGAAAACAGCCACAGGCAAACGCTCCAGCACCCAAATTTGCAAGCGTTAACAAACACACTCTCACCTGTGTGTGTGTGTGTGTGTGTGTAAGCACAAGTTTTAGTGATTGTGGATGCCGCATTAGCTGTACAGATTTATTACAAGTATCGATTAAGCCTGGACGTCCGACATCACACGCATGCAGCAAAGCACTGAGTCAACAATACACTAAAAAATGACTGTTTGTATCCACAGCTCTCCACACCCATAAATTATGAACCACCGACGTCGCACCTGTGCTCACTCACAAACACACAGAAACACGGGCAGACGGACACACACACAGCGCAGCCTGCAAACGTAGGTTGCACACCTGCCACAACAAAGACCTGGTACCAAACTAAGAAATATACAGACAGACCACACACTCTCTTTGACTAGTACGTGGCACTGCATCATTTGATTAAAAGGACATTTCAAATGATTTGGTGTCTAGGGAAGACTATTTGCACTACAAAGCTGTACTATTAATTATGTGAGGCCTACAGGTGCCTTGGCAAGCAAACACAAACGCACACAAGCAAAGGATCGGACAGGTTGTGACTTACCTCCACCTCCACCTAGTAGAGTCTTTTTGGCTGAAAGATAGACAAGAAGGAAGAGATATTCATGAAATACAGAAAAACAACTTTAGTTGAAACAACCAACCAACAATCAACTGGTGAAAGCTGAACGTGGACCTTTACAAAGTTGTAGTTTGGATTTCTTGTTTGCAACCAAGATATCCTTTTCTAATGACATCAAATCTGTATAAAACCATACATGTAGAGCTGAAAGTATTCGTCAATTCATTTGTCAAATAAAAAAGAAAGAATGTTCTACTTTTCAGTGCTTTAAATCACTGTAATTTAAATATCTGTTAGCTGGCACACATAAAAGACATCACCTTTGGCTCTCAGAACTCGTAATGAGCACTTAAAGACATTGTTAAATTGAATTAATAATCAATGGTTTAATCCTTGAAGAAAATAATGCAAATAACAACTAATAATTGCAGGACTGACCACTGCTGAATTCAAGGTTGCATCGGTAGTGTTGATCGCTTGTTTGTAACAGAGAAATTACTATTTCACTCCTAATCAGTGTACAAAAACTGAGCTCTACACTTCCTTGAACCTTCACCAAGGTGTTGAACACATCATCAAACAACACCTCATCACTGTATTCATTACCGGGTTGAGTTCAGAACATTTCTTCATTGCCACTGATGTGTGCGTAGGTGTGATGTTGAGAAACTCTTATATGCAAAGGTATAATCAACTTTGTGTACTAAAATAACTGTTGCTTGTATTCACGTGCTAGAGGGATAAAAAAAAAAGCCCCACATTTGTCCTTCAATACATCATTTATTATTGTTGTCAGCATTTCTCAACAAGTCCTCTGTGCTGCTGGGTTTGCCAACCAGCAATTAATTGCATTCACCTGGCAATGCAGGTGTGACTCCGTCCCTGATTAGATCGGTAGAACGAGAACCAGCAGGCTCTGAGTCCCGTCAATGAGGACTGAGAAGCATTGCACAATCACAACAAGCAGCTTCACTGCCTGCAAAGCTAATGAGTAAACTCATGCTGAGGCTACAGTCCAAAGAAAAATAAACAACTCTGCGAGAAACCGACAGGCAAGATGGTTTCATTTGTGAAAAAAAAAGTCTGAATAACAAGGACGTGATTGTAGCTTAAATACAATAACAATATAATGAGCTCTCTCTCTCTCTCTCTCTCTCTCTCTCTCTCTCTCTCTCTCTCTCTCTCTCATAAGTTTTGAACACGTCATCATTTCTCTCAGTAAAAATATTTCTAAATCTCATTACATTTTCACCAGATGTCAGTAACTACCCAAGTAATCCAGACCTACAAAGAAAACCAAACAAATAAATTAAGTTATGTGTAAGAAAATGGAATGACACAGGGAATATATATACACACACACACACACACACACACACACACACACACACACACACACACACTATATACACATACATATATATACACATACATACACATATATATATATATATATATATATATATATATATATATATATATATATATATATATATATATATATATATATATATATATACATACATATATATATATATATATACATACACATATATACATATATATACATACATATATATATACATACATATATATATATATATACACATACATATATATATATACATATATATATATATATATACTCATACATATATATACATATATATATATATATATATATATATATATATATATATATATATAATATATATATATATATGTATATATATGTAATTGCACATGTTTAAAGAGTGTAAATTACTGGCAGGGTGATGAGGCGGGCAGCTGCTCCTCCTAACATATGCAATATCCAAGTGTTTTCTCGCATATCCATGAACGTGTGGAGTCAGCAGTGCTCGCCCGGGGACATCTGCAGACTGCAGCACTTCCAACTCCAACCTGACCACAAACTCATACAAATTTGCTTTTCCAATTCTTTCCCTGATCCTGCAACAAATTTGAGTTGCTGCAACCAAGTTAGGAAAATATGATAAGCACATAATCTCTGTGCAAGGGACAGTGACAAAGTTACATCAGAACACATGGGAGACGTCTCTCGCTTTAGTTACTCTTTGCCAGGAGGCATTGTGCCAATTGGTACGCACTCAGATAGTGTATCAGGCAAGTTTAAAGAGGGGAGTAGAGAGACTAAATCCCAGAGCTGTCTTTCCCTCTCAAGAATCCTCTACTCTTCAACTTTTTCACCATCCCCCAATGCCTCATTAATGGTAAATCCCACTTAATTTCAGCCTTTCAACACACTATACTTCTCTGTATACGTCTCACTAACATCTCCCAAAGTGGATTTCTCTACTCTCTAATTTGAAAATGTGCAGCTCCATACAGCATGAACTGAAAAAGAGGACTTTTTTTAATGTGACAGTGTGAGACGATTTGAGGTGCACAGCTTGTTTAAGGGCTGATGGGTATTATGGTGAACTGAAATAAAGCTCATTGAGATGTAAAAGCCCAGACAAATAAAATGTCTCCATTAAGTCTCCCATTCATCCTCTGCTGATTAGCTGTAGGCTGTACATAAGAGTGATATCACATAATGGGTCTTGTTAATACGCGTCCATGTTGAGTAACACGCCCAAGGCCATCTAAGTGGTGAAATGTTTCATTTTTAAAGAACGACAAATCAAAGCGAGAAAGCAGTGCCGACGTGGAGCAATGAACCGACACCACAGTCGCCACGGTGTTGCTGCTGCTGGAGTAAACTCGTGGCAGCAGAGCGGTGTTAAGCCTAAAGCCAGAGTTTTGAAGATGGCTCTCTTTTAACCTGGCTACAATACAGTTTTATTTAATTCACAAGGTTGTACTGGGTTTTGGAGTGTTTGCTGATGTAACATGCTAATTGCCTTAAAGTAAGCTTAGCTTTAGTTTGTAAGAAATTGTTAATGTGGAAATCAGTTACGAGGAAACTGGATATCCATCAACTCTAAAGGTATAAAATGTGTAAACATTAAGTCCCAGCAGCGTTACAAAGCTGTGACATTACGGCCAAAAATAACAGTTTCACAAAGAATAAATCAAACCTACTGAATATAAATGTAGGCATAACTGTTTATTTTTTATATATGCGTAGTATGTCTTTTAGCAGTTTTAAATGAGTGGGAATATCCGATCATGCTAACCTAACAATGCTAGCTAGTCATCATTCTTTGTCATCTACTTTGTTAAACACACAGTTTAACTTTCTCATTAAATAATATAAGCAGATGACAGATGCCATTTGGGACCAGCAGCTGCCTCACACTAAGCTAACAGGCTAAAAGGTTGTCACAGTTGGACCAGGTGAATAAAACCTGGCCAGGAAAAAAGCTCACTGTAGTTCCTTCACTGCACTTTACATGGAAAAATGTAGGTGGTTGCTTTTACTGTTATGTGGCAGTTTATGATGTTAAATGCATGAGGAAATGTATTTTTTCAGCCACTCCTGCTGCCTGCCATGTCTACATGTCAGTTGATGTCCAATATTTGCCATAATGTCATCGCAATAAAGCCCGGAGAACACACTCACACAGTGATACTGATGTTCCACCACTCACATATAACATGTTTTATGGCTGAATTGCCTTCTGGATTACTGAGGTGGCCATCAGTTGGGGTGCCAGGCTTCGGGGACTGACAACAAAGCCTGGAAAACTGATGTTTTGGATTGCTGAAATCTTTTTTTCGGCAATCATGATCCATTGTAGCTGCTGGAAATGTCTCTGTGAGAGGTAGCACTGTCTGTGTCTGGACAGCTATCATCAGAAATAAGGACAATACAGCACCAAATGTTAACAAAATAGCCTTAGAAACTAATTTTTCAAGCACACTGCCAGCTGGGAAAATAAAATTGCCTTTGTGGAGTTGTGGTGCTTCAGGTAGAGTAGAGACAGTGAAATACAATCCAAGAAGTCGAGTTTGAGTAATAGATGACTTTGAAGGTATGGCAGATGATAGAACACAGCATCGTGGAGACTAATGAGTATATAAGAGTAAGGAAGGCAAACAGACAAAATACAGCTCACTTAAGGTAATCTATCAGGAAAGTGGACATAAATGTATTTGATTGATTACGTCCGGCAATTTTTTTTCGTTTTCTCACAGACACTTTTAGTGTACTATCGAGTGCAACATCAAGGATGCCTTCGAGGGGAGGGACTGTCTGAAAGTGTGCAATCTAATGAATCAAGACAACAAAAGACAGTGAGCTATTGCCTTCAGACGTGAAGGTTACAAGTACAGAATAAATTATGGTTTTATTTCCTCCATTTTTTTTTTTAATCTGCTTGCTTGTGATTTATATTCATGTGATTATATAATAATTAAGATTGTATTATGTAAAGCACAACAGACCTGTGTTGAATTATCAATGACTCCATGTAACACTGCTGTTCTCTGTGTAGATACATAGGAGCATGAGACAGAACCAGCGTCGAGCCGCGCGGGAAACAAAGGCATCAAAGCAACCAAAATACTCCTGTGTATGCACAATCATGCAGATGCACGCACACACACACACACACACACACACACACACACACACACACACACACACACACACACAAATAGGGGTGTAAACCCTACATACATCATACTTGCCAGTAGTCACACACATACAAATACAGACCGTAGTGTTTCAGAGTTTGGGTAACCATGGCGACGGCAAAGCCCAAAGGTTGGATACTAAAACCTAGTTAATTATAGAGAGAGAGAGAGAGAGAGAGAGAGAGAGAGAGAGAGAGAGAGAGAGAGAGTAATGTCTACTCAAGGGAAAATTATTCACCATCTGTTAAAACCAACATGTATCCTCATGGATCGAGTGTAACTGTGTGTGTCTGTGTTTGTGCACAAAGTTGTTGCATGGGCGAGAAAAAAACACACGCACACACAAATTCACTTCTCCTGTGGTGCCGACCACAAGAAAGGCAAACTGTTTCTTTATCTATTAGATAAAGAAACATCTATTAGATGACTAATTAGACCCGTGAATACTGAGCAGCTATAGAAAGCTTGCATCCTCTGCCGAGACACACCAATTATTGGAGCGGGGAAGGGATCAGGGTGGTAAGTTATACCACTACATACAGAGTTAAAGAGGGTTGGCAGGGGGAGGGAGGGGGGAGGGGAGGAGGAAAGCGCAAGGTGTCAGGGGATGGAGGGAGGGCTCGGGGAGGGGTGACGAAGAGTGAGTGAGAGAGACAGACAGACAAAGTGAAAGAGAGTTGAGGGTGGAGGAGGGAGACGCAGGACTAAATTTGCTGGGAACATAAAACAACAAGATGGAGTGTACTTCTTCTTCGTCTTTCTGGGGAGGTAAGTAATCACACTGAGGGGGTGAAATGGAGAGAGAGAGAGACATAGAGAGAGAGGGGGGGGGGTTGGATAGATTGATGCATCAGTGATGGGCGAGAGCTCAATGCTGATAACCTGGCCATATGGAAGAGGAAGAAGTTGGTTGGAGAAACTAAAGAGAGGACGCACTAACTTGCTGTTTGGCTGAGTACAAATATGTGTGTGTGTGTGTGTGTGTGTGTGTGTGTGTGTGTGTGTGTGTGTGTGTGTGTGTGTGTGTGTGTGTGTGTGTGTGTGATTATACTACAAGGCAATAGCTATGATGGTAATGATGACAACAGGCTAAAATCTCCATGTGAAGCTCTGTGTCTTCTGTCTTGGCTTTCTGTGGCCCTCCATCTTATTTTTCATTCGCTCTTCGCTCTCTCCCCGTTTATTCCCCAGGCCCCAGTGCAACCTGTTTGTGTATTCCTCCCTCTCCCTTCTTCTCTCTCTTTCTCCTCTACCCATTTGTCCTAACCACCATCATACCTCTATCAGGCATTTAATCTCCAGCCATCATTTAGTCAGTCCACTTGAGAATGCCAATCAATTTGCTGGCGTCCTTATGGAGAAAAAAAAAGGACAAAGCGAATTATACAGTGCAGAATAAAAGCAGACATGGTGCCACACCTTTATCTGGGATTAAATAAGATTATAGTATGAATACATTGATCCTAAGGATGAAATAAAACATCACTTTTCAGCACAGGACGTAAAGGTTAAAAGAAGAAACTGAACATACTAGAATTAAGAAATTAACAAGATAAAAGCTTGCTTTGACAATCCATCCTAAGTACTGTTTCTATTAAGCAGTTAAAGACAGAGTTATCTCATGGTTCTCCCAGATAGATCAATGTAGGGATGCTCAATTACTGTAAGGCTAAAAAGAGGATTTAAAAATAACCTACGTCTATTTGTGTTTCATTGGCTTTTCTTGGCTTTTGAGCAAATGTAGCTCCATATTATCTCTGTGGATATGCTTTTCCTGATACCCGCTATGCTATAGAAGACCTGTGATTCACCTCAAGGCTGTGACTTTGACGTACAAAGACAAAGTGAACAGAGAGAAACACTGTTTTATCTTAACAAGACAAACATCTCCTCGTTTTCAACTCTGTGATGGTGTTCTTCAAGAATGTACTCGTGATGCGAAACAAAACCACAGCAAAGTTTGTACTCATCTATTCACCTGGTGTGGAAGTGAAAGATTTTTAATTGACAGCTGATGAACCTGCCGTTGCTAATTACCTTTAAATAATTACATTCTTTACATGCGTTCACACCTGCAGAGACAATATGACACAAAGATGTTATGACCTCATGTGATGAATGTTCTGTGTAGCCCTCCTGTGACAACAGTGACTACAGTTTGTTTACTTCCCAAACAACTTCACAGTACAAACATAAAACATAAACTAAAACCTGACTTAGTGCAAAACAATAGTCAGCCAAAATTGAGTAAAAAAAAAGAAAGAATTATTTGATAGTTACACTCTTGGACATTTGATTGACAACATGAACGGAAGATTAATCCATAAAGACAAAACTAACTGATTCAAGTTGAAATAAATCCTTTGTGTTGCAATTTAAGATGTTGTTGCTAGTAATCTAAATGCATGAAGAAGGACATTTCTGATTTGCTACAGGTGTTAATCATTTCACAATTTAAATGTTCAATTTTAATCTACTAAAAACACAGTTTTAGCCACAGGTTCCTCAGAAGTTTTAAAGTTGTGCTCAAGCTGAATGTAAATATATTTTTGTGAATATCTCCCATTGGTACTTGGTCAATAGACATCATCTGATCTCTTTAAACGATTTTAAGAAGATCTGAAGATGTCTATTAACATTGTATTTTCTTTTATAAAATAGCACATTTAAGGTCACTAAAAAAAACTCCAGTCAGTGGGAAGATTTATAAAAACTCAGTTTTCCAATGTTGAAGCGTTTTGGGCGTTTTGGGCTTGTAACTGCTGCAGACAGTGAGTAAATCCCAGTATGGATACAAGAAGTATCACAATGCAACAGGATGGGAAGTGATATCAACCTGTTGCCTTGCAGAAAAATGGATTTCAGTATAACCCTTCAGAAGATAATCCACTGATAGCACCAACATGCAAATATGTGACAGAGGACGTTTACAAAGGTTGTAGGTTGAGGCTCAGGACAGCTTGACGATAAAGGCTTTATATTTATTGCCTTGCACATTCACCGGGTGTTTGGTCTGGAGAACGTAACCACAATATTTTACTTACAAATTTACAATCATCACTGTATTTTATTTATAGAGAATGGCATACAAGTTTAACCTCGTTGCAATATTCTTATCGAGTGTATAACAAAGTAAGACATGAATACTGAATCAAATCATGAGCAATCTCATCAACATCAAAATAAATCAATATTCAATGAGTTGTGAGTTGTGACCCTCTGAGTCCAGATCATGTTGTATTATAAGCTGATTTGTTTACAACCACCAATGTTTTCAAACTCTTATCTGCACCATTAGACTATTTTCCATTTTGTTTGTTGGTTACATTAATGTTTTTTGTTTGGAATTTCAAGGGATTGAGCATCGAACATGTTTTAACCTACTTTTACTTCGACAACAGTTGCCTGCACAGGGCTATTATACTGATACCACGAGGGATAAATAGAGCAAAAATTACTGTAATTTACCGCAGACGCACTAATAGTTCCAGTAGGAATATGGCTGCTATTTTTCATTAGGTAAAATAAGAAAGGAAAAAAATGCGCTATTATATTAGTCTGCAATTAGCATCACTGTCAGTTTTTGCATAATGTGTGAATAAAACCTACAATATATATATATACAACACAACAATATTCCATTCAGTGCCCATAAGAGCATAAACCACTATAGAGATGAACAAACACACAACAAAGAACTACTGGATTGGATTAAATCGTATTGTCATCCTCATTTTATATTACAATCTTCTATTAACAACAAAGTGTAATTTAATCATTGGAGACTGATTAAAGTCACAATTCTCAGGAAAACTAGTTGAGGGTTAAACATTTTTTTGTGATATCTGTTCATGTATAAAAGTGAACATTGGCCGAGATATTTATACTTTTGCTATTTCTTTCAAATTTTAAAACATCAATAACAGTACGGTATTCAAAAATCCAGTCTGGGCATGTGAGCGCTAGCTTCTGCTGAAATATTGCCTCGTTTAGATTCTGACTATCACTTGAATTGAATAAGACTAAATCCTGGAAATGTATGCGCTAGAGGGTGCTAGTGGCGCAGCTGCACCCGGAACCAAGGCCCCAAGGGACCCCACAGGAGCCTAGAGATGCTCTGTGTGCTGATGAGCCGTGCACATTACATTGTGCATGTGTGTGTATGTGTTTGAATGGAGAAACACCCATGTGAAAGCTATTTAATATTGCTGTGTATGCAGCACCAAAGGGCTACACTGTAGTAACTCTTTTGTGAGAGAACTGCCCACAGGTAATAAATGCAAATTAATTGTGAGGTGTGCCCCTGAGGCAAATAAAAATCATTGGTCACAAAGTCTGAATTAAAATAGTTGAACCAGTGTGTCATTAGCTGAGAAGAGACTCTGGGGGAACCTTGTCTTGGACTCTTCAGCTTGGTTACAGGCACAAATGTCAGTGCCTTCATGTTTTAAGTAAAACTCAAACTGACACACACAACCAAACGCCATTTTCTACTCGACTGTGAGACACCTCTTCCTTCAAGGACTGAAATCCACTCATTGTCCATCGAAAGCCCCCAAACTGGAGGCATGTTGGCGGCCCCAGAGCACCACACGCTAAAGTCAATTTAAGTGTGTGTGTGTGTGTGTGTGTGTGTGTGTGTGTGTGTGTGTGTGTGTGTGTGTGTGTGTGTGTGTGTGTGTGTGTGTGTACCTGTCAGTCTAATGCTTGGTGAGTTGTCGGTAATTGCTGGACCAAGGCGACCTGCTGAACCCCTGTAACAGAGCTCAGAGAGCCATTGTAAAGAGTAGTACCCCCACCGCGCACACGCGCGCGCGCGCACACACACACAGACACGCACAACACCGCGCGCAGGCTCGACGCGAGACGACGAGGAGGAGGAGGAGGAGGAAGGCGGAACGTGCGCTGGAGGCGACACCTGTCAACCCGTTACTAAACACAGTCGGTTTATTTTAGAAAAAAAGACGGAGGCGCCCTAAAGCCTTGCGGGATAAACCGATGTAGAAATAGAGATTAGTCGCACCTTTTGACGCTATTCTGCGCTCAGGGAGCGACACGGAGGAGGGGGGGGGGGAGGGAGAGAGAGAGAGAGAGAGAGAGAGAGAGAGAGAGAGAGGAGTGTGTAATGTTGCGTTGACGTTATGACGAGCCGCTTTAGAGTTAAAGAAACGAAGTTGATGAAGGTTAGAGGGGAGCTAACTGGCCGCGCGAAAACAGGGAGCAAAAGGACGCAATCAGACTTTATCAGAGGTTAGTCTCTCTCTTTCCCTCGCTCCCTCCCTCTCTTTCTCTCTTCCTCACACTCGCTCCAAACACATTAACCCACAGCAGACAGAAACGACAGGGTGGGCGATAACTAGCGCACATCGCGGAGCTCCGGCGCGGCAGAGCCGAGCATCCTACCGGGTCCCTGCGCGCGGCCGTACAGCTGCTGCTGACCGGGACGTCACGGAGCCGCGTAGATATCAAGTTGAGAGGATGCTTTGACGAGGAGGACTTGAGGGGAAGCGAGCGGGACAGGGAGGCGGAAAAAAATGGATAACAAAGGTACGATCTGTGGCGGGGTGGTGACTGTGCATTCGTCGGGGAAAAGGTGAACGGTTCATGCAGGTTAGGCTGAGTTAGGCTGAGGGACTGACAGGTTGGTTTATATATATATATATATATATATATATATATATATATATATATATATATATATATATATATATATATATATATATATATATATGTGTGTGTGTGTGTGTGTGTGTATATATATATATGAATTTTTACAGGAATTGGATGTTGAAGAAATGTGTGGTTTTACTTTATGACTGCGTGATCATTTATGCAGCTACCTGCTGGACCGAAACAGTCAGATTTAAAACAGGGCTTCAGAGAGAAACACGCAGAGAGGGAGATTAAAATGAGAGATTATACTTTGTAAAGAGATAGAATTCCCACTTGCATGTGTTCTCTCATTTCTCCCATCGCTCTTTCCTCATCCCTCATATGAGCAGTGTGGCTTTCATAATTGCTTGTGGTCTTGTTATTGTATGTGTGTTAGATGGGTCAAGCTTGTCTCTCGATGTCCCTTCTTACATGACAATATCCCCTTACCACCACCACCTCAACATAAGGGCCTGCTTCATGTTGTGCAGGACAACATGCACACAAATAACAAAAAACATTGCGCTATTTAACTAATATTTGCAAAAAAGATAAACATCTCTTAGTGGATGTAAACACAAACATACATCCGTGCACACGCGCACGCACACACACACACACACACACACACACACAAATATACAAGCACAGGATTAGATGTCATAAAGGGCCATATTGAGATAGCAGATTAGAATGGGATTCTCGGGGCCAAAGCAGTACATGGGATTAAAGAAGAAAGGCAGAGATAGATGGATTGATGGATGGAGTGATAACAACGGAAGGAGCGTGAGAGGCAAAGAGACCAAAAGGGGGACACAAGAGAAAAAGTAAGAGAACATGAGATTAAAGTGTAATGTCCTGGAGAGGGAGAGAGAAAGAGAGAATCCAGGGCAAGTCATAGAGGGAGCTGCACATTGGCAGAATGTGGAGGGAATAAAGAAGAGAAGGCAGCAGACACTGTTTCTCTATCGCCTCCCTTTTGATCTCCTCTTATTCAGCCATACGACAGCAGGAGAGGAGCGCTGCTTATATAACGCTCCATTTGAAACACAATAAACCAAGAAGGGGTTGGGGGAAAAAACACAATAGGCATTTTACAGATTGTTAAATTGACGAACAAAATTACAAAAAATAAAACCTGCAGACATCCGTATCGTCTGTGTCTGATAGGCAGTATTTTTTTCATTTCCTGAAATTGGTTACAGTCATCATTCTTCCAAACAAGAGGCCCTGCTTTCGCCTGTGAGGCGAACTTGGCGGTTTAAAATCCTCAGCACCACCTGTGTGAAGCTTAGCTGACTGAGCTTCTGTTGCATTGTTCACAGCATAAATGCTAAAAGATATGTTAGTGCAAATGCATTTAACACAGCATGAGTCAGCTGTTAACACCCCTGAAGACTCTCATTGTCTTAATTGAACTTAAAAGAATAATTTCTGACGGATTAACCTCGTCTTTCAAGCAGCTTTTAGTCTTATTGCATAAATACTGCTGACTGTGAAATCAGATTAATGATTCTAAAATGAGGCCAATATCAGACAAATACAAATGTGTCTTAATGACAACTACCAGTAGTATGAAATAATTCAAAATAAAAATAAAAAAAGATCTTCAACAGAATTTAATCTTCCAAAAACAATAGATACATTTAGTTGTGTATGAGGACTAGACTGATTCTCCATGAAGACTTTGTGGTATTACGGCTTAGTACTGAATCTGTACTAGCAGTAAAAAGGATGGATGAAGTTGATTTGATTCACTGGAAAGAAAACACACCAAATCCTTCTTGATGTTGGTTCTTGTTGTTGTTTTGGAAACTGTCTGATTCTGAAATCTGCACCACAACATTTCTCGGGGGCTGTCCAAAACACAATATTTACACATTGTCAAAATTGATGGTGAATAAGTTAACAGACAGTAACCTGTAACACACCCAGAAGACACAGAGCAAACTTGGCATTCATTTAATTTCTGGCTACTCTGTGAATTTACATTTGATATTCACTTTCATTTTAGCTTTGTTTCGGTCTTCATCAAGAGGAATATTTAGCTTTAGGCACCTAGTGTTCGCATGCTAGTGGGCGCTCACTTTGTCCGTCTGCTGTTTGGTACTGGGCAGGTAGAGTGCAGGGTGCATCTGATCTTCTAGGGCCCTAAAGCCTGAACTGAAAAATGCAAACTCCCTCTGTGGAGCTGAGGGGAAAATGTCGTATCGTCCTTTTACGTCACATGTAGTCATTTCTTTCCATTGCGAATATAAAAATCTAGGGTTGTGCAGCTGTCTAGAACCTGATGAATGAGTGAAAACTGTACATGCATGCAGGGAATTTGTACTATATAGTGTCGACTGTAAAAACACCAGGAGCATGACACCTGGGGTTAAAACTGCTCCCAGTTTTCTTCAGTTGTGAGGACATTTTTCCCTGGTGGCAGTTTGTTCAGTTTACTAGCGAGTGATTGCGTGGAGGGGTGAGCAGTGTTCAAGGCCCCGGGTCAGCGCCCTGTGGCAGAACAGCAGGTGTCAAGAGGAAGAGATGACTCTCTGTGCTTCATGTATCTAACCAGTATGTCTGCTGTCCAGAGGCTATTTGACCTACTTATCCGACGAGTCTTACTGAATGACATGTGATTCTATTCATCTATTAATTCATTATTTTACATCAGCTTTATAAGCTCGAACTGTAGCTTACATCTATTAGAAATCAGGGATTGATTTACATCCATGTCAAAGACTGTTCTCAGCTTTGTTTTCTTGCCTGTAGTCATGAAATTCAGCATTAATGTTTTACTGCAAAATGTAAATAATTCAGCAGTTTGAAACCAGGTCTGGACTGTTACTAAGCACATCGATGCTTGTAAACTTTGGCACGCTGTTAATATTTCCTTTTATTAATGATTCAATATTTGAATTGGTACCCATCCAAATCAATGTATGAAGTTGAAGATGTTCTTGTGGCCCTTGACTGACTTTCTGCCTTTTTGTGGATGTTCTTTTAATTTTTATTTTTTTTAATCTAATGATCAGTCAGATGAATGAAACCATTGAACTTTATTGATCATCAGATATGAATTTGTCCTGATATTTCATGGCATACATGAATAAACTAATAGAAAACATTGACGGATAAAGCCCAATAATGAACGAGAATGCAGAAGGTACAAGTATAAGTGAACGTATGCTCAAACCAAATGAAGTGGTAGGAGGGGAGTGTGTGATAAATATGTGTCTCAAAATATACCTGCGCATTAATGTTCCCAGGCACCCCACCCTATTAAAGCCTGTGTGTGGAAAACACTGCAGCTGTAGCCAGAAGTAGAGTATTACCAGCCCCCGAAACAATGATTTCATAACCGTGTCCAGAAAGGCTTTATGGCGACTCAGACCGAGACGGCACAGGATGACTTACTGAGGACTCTGGCCCTTTTTCTTATAAACAAATACAGCTCATTCAGATGTAAACAGTCAAAATGACAGTATGAAGGCAGTCAACGACACAAATCTGATCTTGACCTTTACACTTCAGTTAAGGCTAATCTTAGTGTTCAGAATCCCAGTTTCTGTCTTGGCAAAAGAAAACATGTAGAAAACAGATTATTAGAAAAACAGATGAGAAAATGCTGCTCTCACTCTTATACAACCGATAGAAAATCCTAGATCATATAAATGGTGGGTCAGGAGGCTGAGGGAAATACTGAGCTTATAATGTGTCATGGATTTCAGCCTTCCTCCTTTATCTCATCTTATTTGTTTCCACTATATACTGAACAAAAGAAGAAAAAAATACTAATTGAAAATTTAAAGAACAGACAATCCTATCTGCAAAATTGGCAGCTTCACCAAATGGAAAAAGCCACATTTACACCTAATATTAACATGTGATCTGTTTCTATACATTAATGTAAGGGCATTTACAATTACATCTGAAGTTAATATGTTGCTTTGATTCTGCAGGTATTGTCAATGGATCTCAATATGTAAATGTGTTAGGTGTGGCTGATGAACCAAACACAACACACGTAAAGCTCGCTTTATCCGGTCTTACTTGTTTGAACCCCCCCCCCTCTTTTTTTTTACCAGCTATAATAATTATTTTCATGATAAAAATGTAACAGACAATGTGATAGGATTGACTCATACAAACCTACAGATAATTAGCACCTAAATCTGCAGCTCCCCTCTGCTTACAGTGAGTTTCAGCTTCTTGTTTAGTCGTAACTTTACTGTGGTCATTTTTTCAGCTCAGATCCTCAGATGACCCGGAAACAATATCAAAAAGTATGCTGAACTAAAAAGTTGATATACTTAATTAATTGTGCATTCTAACCCAAAAACAAGAATAATTGTTTGAAGAATAAATTAAACTTTCCCCTTCTGCCGCTTTGTTTCAATGCTAAACAATCTGTAGAGTTTAGGATGAGAAGGCAACAGCATTTTAAAATTGATTACTTGTAGGTTTGTTATTGCCTGAGTTTATGCCTTATGCAATCTTTTGTAGGAGGCCGTCTGGCTCTGAAACAAACTGTTCTTTTATATAATCGAGGTTATGCCATGTTTTGGCTAAGACTTCATCGAAAAGACATAATAAACATGATCCCAAGAAAACCTGAAATGAATATATCCCACTGTAGATGCCAGATCGCGATGCATTACAGAGCGCGATGCATTACACAAGGGAAGGTTTTAACGATTTAGGAGGCTTTGTGACACACAGTTACCGCACACAAACACATGCTCTTGCATTAGGCTGCATTATATTGCATTATGGCTTTGTGACCAAGTGTGTGTTGGTCCATTTGTTGGAACAAAGGGATAGGGCAGGTCAGAGAGTACGAGTCACATTGAGCCAAGTTCAGAGATGAGCTTTGGTTTGAGCTGCCGGAGGACTTCAGAGCGCCTGCACTGGTTCTTACCTATGGCTTTAAAACAGCTGCAGGTCTCTCCAGAAATACTTGTTAAATATGCAAGTTACAATAAATAACTGCAAACAAAAGACATTAGCTATGTTTGAATTATTAAAACATTTTCAATCATGCAAAAACAAATTCTAGATATAATAAAAATGCCCCCTCTATATAGCAGGGAGAGTTAGCACCTGTACCTCACACTAAAAAAACAAAAACACAACTGATCTGTTGTCATTGAGCTTTTGTACTGCGGGTTAATGAAAGATAATTTACATGCATCAGTTGGTATCACTGGCAGGTGAGATATCTGCTGAATCGGGGGCTGTTACTGTGGAGAATGTGTCACAAATAAATGTAGAACGAACCAGTTCGTTGAGAGAATAAACTCAGTGATGAAAGGAAAGCAAAGACCAAAGATGAGATCATCTCGATGAGGAGTTCATTTGATGCAAAGAGTGATTTCTTTTTGATCTTTCTTGGATCAAAGGCTGAGGAAGTGAATGATGAGAGACATCTATGAAAGTATTTATGAATAAATTATGCACCTATGGCCAGGGGTTACTGATTATTTTGGGAATAAAAAGCCATTCATCATCTCATGTTATTTATATGGTGCATTTGTCTCTTTTTTACTTCAGTGTATACTTGTAATTATATGACAGATGTCATGTTCTTCAGGCCCTCTCTCACATTGGCCCAACATGTGGAACATTTGTGTACTCCAGATTGTCTACATGTTCTGACTTTGTATCAGTTGCACCACAGTTAAGTGTGTTGCCTGCAGCAAACTAAACAAAACTGCAATGACATGTGGGGCATGTAATTCATTTGGAACTTGTATTTTTTAAATAGCTCAATTATAGATTTTGGGACTTGCACCAACTGTGTGCTTTGGCTGGCAATGTTTTCCTGACTCTTCCTGACAAACAGTGGGTGTTCAAATATAATGTTTAAAAGCTCCTATGTAGGATAGTGTCAACGTTCTACCCTTTACATGTCTGTTGGTATATGTTGCAAAGCTCTTTGACGCGTTGATACATGTTGACTGGATATTTTAGGGCTTTTCTGAGATCAGCTGTCTTTTTCTTCTCGTCTGTGCTTGTTGCAAGAACATGTGAAAAAAAAGAAAATTGTGAAGCCAATTAAAATTTAGACCAAATATCACGGCGTATCAGTATAATAACACAACTGTTCTTTATATCTACAACCTGCTGAAGAACTAAAACCTCTCATTTTTGACTAACACAAGTGTGTGAGTGGAACTAAACGTTGATTTATCACAACCTACCATAGCAACAAAGAATGATAAACAAACACCGCCACGCTATCCAAAATGATCAGAGAGCGATGCACACGAGCCAATTACCAAGCCATGTTCAGAGACTGCTCCACCCGCTGGAAAGAATGTCAAGATGGTGCTCGATTGTGAGGGCGACTGGCAGGAATATGTTTGACCTGATGTATTGAATTCCAATAGATCTCTCAGGTATGCAGAGCCTGTGCTTGACTCTGCATGAATAAGCTTTGATAATTACCCTATTGCCTTTCTGGAGTGTACTCATTGTCTCTTTATAATGAGGAACAAAAGTAAACACCGCAAAAACAGAACGACTGAGTGGCAGACGATGTTTCAGTTTTAAGTTCACTCAGAAACAGCACCTTCCACAAAGAAGTTTGTCATTCTTTTTAAAAAGTTTTGCTCCCGTACAATCTTTCTTTTCTCAGCGAGATAATAATGAAATGGAGCGTGACGGGGAAATAATAGAGGGAGAGAAAGAAGGAGAGATAGATGAAGTGTTGGTGGGTGAGAGGTAACAAAGCCTGTCAGCTGGATTCAAACCTTCAGTACGGCACCTTAGCTTGCCACCAGGAGGCCACACGTACTTCATATCTTATTGGATTTTAAATGACTTGTTTCACACAGAAACACACACAGACAAACACACACATGCGTGCACACACACAGACACAGATACACACACACAAACACACACACACCTCCAGGGATTCTGCTCCAAAGGCATAAGTGCCAAGTTCAACCTCGCGAGAGTTATTGTGACCTATCTAAGAGTGCCTTCTGGTGGACTGTTTTTTTGTGCGTGAGTGTATGTATGTATATATATATGTGTGTGTGTGCACATGTGTGTGTTTGTCTGTGTGTGTTTCTGTGTGAGAAAGGGTGTCCGGCCCGTAAATTGCCTGTCGGAAAATACTTCCTGTGCATACCTCATTCTGAGCGAGACACAGAGTGAGAGAAAGACATGGAAAGAGAGAGAGAGAGAGAGAGAGAGAGAGAGAGAGAGAGAGAGAGAGAGAGAGAGAGAGAGAGAGAGAGAGAGAGAGAGAGAGAGAGAGAGAGAGAGCAAATGCTGTGAATCAGAAAAAAAAAGACCCTCAGTCTTATTTAATGGGATCCACATACTGTCATGAGCTGATGTGTATGCATGCTGGGCCGTGTGTGAAATTGTGTGTTTTTCCGAGATGGGGTATATCATAGCATCTCCTGGCACATAATATTGCAGGCAGATGGGTGTCTATGTTTTTTTGGTGCAGATAAATTTAATGTATTCCTCCTGTGCTGATAGAGAGCAGTGTGAGCCCGATGTATCAGGCCGATATTAAAGCTGTTTATGTTTCATTTAAACATTAGCCAGGTCACATGGTACACTGCTGATGTGATAGAGGCTACTTTTTATAGCGGCTACTGAATATGTTTTTAGTAATATTACTCATTTATCGCAGATGGCTAAGCAGAAAAATCATTCCAGCATGGTGTGGGAGGATTTTACTCACGGTTTCAAGGGTGTCAGTCTGTAAAACCTGTAATGAAACCTGCCTCACCCTGCCTTAAGGAGCTGCCAACCCACGAAAAGCTTTCATCTGGGAGGGTTCCACTGGCTTTTCTAGTGTCCCAAGGTCTAATTACTGCTGCAGAAGCCTCTTCAGTGCTGTCAAGAATAGCATACTGGGAGAAACAGGGAATCGGTTCTAATCAGAGTTTCTGTTCGCTATTGAAGCGACATGTATATGTTTTGGTCAGTCGGAAATTATGAACACTCATCATTAAACCTGCATATTTCTCTCACTGAAGGGGAAGCGAGTGGGTGAAGGGGCTTCAAGCGCACAGCACCGTGAATATGTTGTCAGCACCCAAGGCCGTAGCCCTCAAGAGAGCCCCCAGAGAGATAATATAGTTTATTTACCGCTTATGCATAACAATCTCTGTGCTGTCTCTGTAGCCCACAGTGTGAGGCCTGACTGTTTTAATTATTAGCTGCTGTGTTTAAAATGAAGCCGGCGGCATTTTCATTATTCACACCATATTTATGCAAAACACCTTCACTGTGTGTGTGTGTGTGTCTACCTCTTCTTTTTTATTATTTTCTGATGACTACCTCTTCTTCACTGCTGTCCTCCCTTTTCACCTCCTCGCCTCCACTCTTTAGTCCATCCCTCCTCCTCCTCCTCTCTTTTCCTCTCTCAAGCAGCACTCTCTCTCAAAGTCTCGTTTACGCCCTCCTCTGCTGTTCATTCCCTCTTTGGAAACCGGCTTCCTCCAGGGCAAAAACTCTACAGCTCACTTTGTCTCCCTGTCCGCCTCCATCTATGCTCCCTTCCTTCCATCTATCTTTTTTATCCGCTCTCCTTTTCAGTCCTTATTCATCCTCTCTCTTCCTCTGACAATGGGTTTCAGGACCCATCCATTGAAAATTCCCATTTGCACTGCTTACCTCTCAGTGACTTGCTCTCATCTTATCACCGTTGGAGTTTTGTGCTTTACTGTTAAGAATAAGTAGGATGGAGGGAAAGAAATAAAACAAAGCAGGAACATTGCTACCACACACGGACACAGATGGAGGTAGCAGAGGTATACATTATATTAACACGGAAAGAATTAGATTAGAAAATTAGAAACTTTGAGATACAGTTAATACGTTGCATTGCTTGACAGTGTACTAATTAACTAACCCCAACAAAGAATCAACTTTTGATGTATCAAAAGTAAAATAGTTAAATGGGAAACTTTTTATGTCAGCACTTAGGCGACAGAAATAGTCACAGCAGCCTGAAATGTAAAGAGCCGTTGTACATGAATTAGGTAACAAGATGTCAGTGGTGCTATATCACTTAAAGTCCGACACAAAACACAGGCTTTTCCGTTGAGGCAAACTGTCGACAGTATTTAAATAGTTTCAAATATGTTCCAACCCAAAGGGTAAATAATATGAAAATCACCTGCAGCTTTGTATGAAATGACCAATAGCACACCAAAGCAAGTGCCATCAGGTACCGTAGAAAACAAGGGATTTTAATTGATGAACATAGTATTTAGACTGACAGGGTTGAATTTATTTGTATTTTATTGGTAGAATTATTTTATTTTGAATAGATTTTATGTTTGCAGCTCCCACAGTTCTTGATCATTTTGCAGATACGGTGGTCAAACAGTATTCTGAAGCTAAACAGAAATACTGACAAATTCATCTTGTGATGAACATTAACATCAACTAATATGAAAAATAAAATAATAATATATATAAATAACATGATATTACTCGAGAGAGAATCTGAGATGACAAAGATAGACAGAGAAGAAAGAAACAGGCCAGCAAATAGAGGACGAGAACAAAAAAGAGTGAGAGAAAAACACAGAATCTAAATAGAAAAAGACAACAGCAAACAGGAGGAGGCGTTAAAGGGGTACGGTAAAAAAAGACATGCCAGAAACCTTCTAAATAATCTGGGAGGCCACTTAACACCTTCCAGCAGTATAGTCAGCCTACTGGGTAAGCAAATTCAAAGATAATTGACCTCAACACTATTCTGAGTGAGAGGAGAGAGATGGAGGGAAGCGGAGAGAGACAGAAGCAGAGACTGTACCATGGTGTGAACTGCTATCGAGAGTAAGTGGGAGGTGGTGTTGTCACAGTGCGTAATGGTGTTGCTATCATTATCACTGGCTAGAGGAACAAAGAACAGAGAGCTGGTGTGTTTGTATGTGTGTGTTAGTGAGAAGGAGAGAAAGTTCACGGGTCAAAAGAGCAACAAAGTGTGTGAGGGTGTGTGTGTGTGAGCTTGTAAGAGAGACTGTCAGGGTGTTTATTGCTCCAAGTGTGCAAAAGATGTGGAGAACTTTGCATGTGTGTGTGAGAGGTTTCCATTTTAAGGAAACAGCTGCTGACGGAGGCTGGTGGTGCACGAATCACAGATCTGCCTCATGAAGCTGATGATAACTAAACGTTATTGGCTGTGTTGAACACGTTTGTCTTGACATTTATCAGCACTGGGGCTTTTTTTTTCCCCTCTCCATGTGTGCGACAACAGAATCATTTTTAGAGCACCATCGTACTTTAAAGGATTCCAGTGCTTAGCTTTACATGGCAAAAAAGAGGAACATTTCACTGTGGATTACATTTTACAACCACAGTAAAACCAAAAAATGCAGTTTTGTCACATCAAATGGATCAAAATGGGATAAAAGTGCTAAGAACATTAGTACATCACTGCCACTTACAAGCTACTGTACCGCAGCGTTAAAGGAGTGCACTTATATTTCTCTAAATATATTTGTTCCATTTCTGAGCGACTGAGTCGAGGGGATTAATGCTCAACTTACTAGAAGGCTGTTGTAAGGCTTGTTGTGCCCTTTTTTTTTTGGTGATATTATTTTCTGCTCCAAATCTGGATGATGCACTAAGCGGTTCCAGTTTAGTTGGCGCAAGTGTCCATGTTTCATCCAATCAGATTATCAGGGACAGCCACCTTTGCTTTGCATACAGCCGTTGGTGGACTTCCATTACGAGCCAATACTGCAGAGGAGGCATTTGCTAAGCTGCGAGCAGGGATGGGTTAGAAATCATCACAATGTCCATAGTTTATTAGAAAAAGTTAGCAATATTATATATTTATGTTGTTGTCCAAAAATCTCACAAAAAAACATGTCATTCCATCGTGTTGCAGCTCTTTACATTCAACTGCATTCATTTTGCAGGCGCCTCTGTATATCATCCATCGTCTTTTTGTGAGCCAATGCCACAAACACTACCCTGCTGTAAATACTGAGTGTTTATAATACTCATTCAGCTGTTTTAGATCATTACTGAGCCTTTTCTCTTTTTGAATTATATATATATATATATATATATATATATATATATATATATATATATATATATATTTGGATCAGAGACGTGTCTTTGTGAAAACAAATGGGCTATTTCTAACAGGTTAGAAATAGTAACACATTGTTGGTTTTGGTCTTTTCTTTCGAATTTGTCCCAAAAATCTAACTGAAGCTAATTGATGAGGATCCTGATTAGAAGTAAGAGGCAAAAATAGAGCCAACACACACCAGGGGTGTGTTACAGCCGAGTGCCTCCCTTCAGATCTTTGCTGATTATCCCTGTCCGTCTTCTCCCTCATCTCTCTCTCCTGCTCTGCCTCTCCTCTCATGCTAAATGGAAGCTGTGTGTTGCTGTGTTAGAAAGCCAGTCACATCCCTCTCCCTTCTCTTTGTAGCCCATCTTCATGTCTCTCCCTCTCTCTTTTTCTTATTTCCCACCTCTACCTTTTTCTCTGTCTATGCTTGGCACTCTCTCTCTCTGTCTCTCTGTCTGTCTCTCTCTCTGTCTGTCTCTCTCTCTCTCTCTCTCTCTCTCTCTCTCTCTCTCTCTCTCTCTGTGTCTCTCTCTGTCTATCTCTCTCTCTTTGTCTCTCTCTCTCTGTCTGTCTTTTTCTTCTCCCGCACTGCCCCCCGCTGCCCTCCTCAGCCTTCGCTCTGTCCACGCCGCCGACACCCTCGACTAAGTCTGCCGGAGTCACGGCCTTCAGAGCCTGACAAGAATTCAGTGCCTGAGTCTGCGTCCATGCGTGTGGGTGTGTGTGTGTGTGTGTGTGTGTGTGTGTGTGTGTGTGTCTGCGTCTTCAAGCATGGATGAAATATGAGCTGTTAAATATGAATGCAGGGTTATGTTCCGATGCCGTGTAGTCATGTCAGTCATGCATGGAAGAGTAGTAAAAAAGTCCATGCACATACACACGCACACACACTCATGTGGCGATCAGTGTGTATGACAAGTAACTGCGGAGCTTCTGTGGTATTATTCTGCATCACATTTGCTATCTATTTGTCTGTGATACTTGCCACACACACAGACACACACGGAGGCAGGCCCTGGATTCAGGCTTCACTGACTTTAAACCTTGCTCAGGCTGACAGTAATTTCTGCCTCCAAATTACATTCCAATGGCTTCATAAATCTGCTGCCTCCTCCTCCGCCTCTTTCTCTTCCCCACGTCTTCCTGCTTCTCTCTATCTCCCCCTCTTCTCTGCCGTCCCCCCACTTCTTCCTCACCCTTTTACTCCAGCTTCACTTCATTTTTTTCCTGTAAACCTCCACCCTCCACCTTCTCTCTCGGCCTCCATTTCACCATCTCTCTTTCTCCCTTCCTCTCTTTCTCCTTCCCCCCTATCACTTGTTTTCTCATTTCCCCCACACTCTTCTCTCTGGCACTCGCTCAGTAAATGAGAAACAGGGAAGCAGAGATGGGAAAGTTACGTGTGTGGGGTAGTTAAACAGTCACACACACACATAAATCAATACAGATACATACACACACACACACACCTACATAAACACAGTTTTACACAAACACACACACACACAGTCACAAATGTGCTCGCAAACACACAAGAAATGGGAAAATAGACACACCCATGAGCACACATCCAAAGTCAAACATCATAAACAGCACATTACGCTTTGATTGAAAGACAAGCATTTGTGCTGCCATATATTTGCCGTGCCTCTAAATTGACTTGCGGGCATGTGTATGTGCACACACCTACACACATTTGCATGAATACACACGTGCACACACACGGACGTTTTAATGAGAGTGTTCATTTTACAGATAGTGCCTCGAGGTGAAATAATTGCCAATGTTGGGCCCTGATGGCTGGTCCAAGTGTTCTCAGGCCAGTTGCCTTTATGGGCCATGGCGGGCCGTGAACACACCCCTCATCTCCCTCACTGCCACTTTAACTACTGCTCTGCTGCAGCCGACACTGACACACACACACACACGTGCTGAAGATATGGGCATAATAATATGCACAAGCACACAATGTAGACACCAACTAACGCATTAACACTAAACACACACATGCACGCACGGCGAGAGGCCAGCAGAGAACAATAGGGCCGTCTGACAATGGGGCTCAGAGGAATTCTCTCCTCTATATTAATATTCAGCAGAGTGGATGTAGAGAGAGTGTGTCAGCAGGGACGCATGCTCATCAACCCCGCTAACACTGGGGTTAGGCAGCCACATGATTACAAAGTACTCAGACTTTGGTCCCCAGCCCCATAACTATTAATCCCTAGCTCCTACTCCCTCACTTCCTATCTCCTTGCTCCCTACAGTGCACAGAGTGAGCACTCTGCCAAGTATCACAGCTGTCACTTTTCTTTTCTTTCCATTTTCCAAAATTATTCTGAACAGCCTGATGGAGCAAAGGGTGGATAGAAAAGGAGATTTGATATTGTCAATTTCCTGCTGCCACCCACTACAATGTTTCACATTTGTGAAAATGCAGCTCGGAGGTCGTCTGGAATAGAATTTTCAAAAGGAAAAAAAATGTTATTTGATAATTATTTCTGAAATTGACAAAAAACACAAAATTATACCAATTTTATTGTTTGTGTTTCTGTAACCAGAGGCTTCGTTGTCCTTATCTCATTCCCATGATTTCCTCTTGTAATAGCTCATGTGAAAGACGTATTCATGTCGACACCTGTAGTACCAGACAATCCCTCTTTATATCTCACCTCCATATAGAGAATTTACAAGGTGACCTCTAACAAACGCACATCCAGTAACTTCTGTTCATATGCTACCTCCAAATATTTAAGAACGTGCACATATTTACACATCTGTTCACTTTTCTGTAACAGATGTGTTCCATAAAAAGTGTCGCAGCGAGTTATACTGGAGCCTACAGCAGCCCTGAGCTCAGTATTGTCTTTATACGTTTACTCTTGTATATTTCTTGGTGTGTGCTCACTTTATTCAGCTGGTAATATCAGCCTTCTCTACTGTCCCTTAAAGCAAAGAAAAAAGACGCTAATATCAGATCGTTATCGTACAAAGCAAAGAGGAAAACAAAACAGCGAGAGCCTTTGGACTGCGAAGAAGCCACAGTGAAAGTCACATATTGCGGCGTGCCTGTAGGCTACAAAGTTGCCATTGACTGGCTCACAAGAGCAGTGATTTCTGTCCCCACGAGGAATGAAGCGTTCTCTGTGCTCTCCGTTCTGCAGAAGAAGAAAAACAAGTACAACAGAGAAGACGCGCAGTGAGGAGTCAGTCAGGAATGTTTAAAACCTCGAGACTAAATGGGAACCGCTCTCTTTATTTGTGCTGCTCCTCACTAGCGGTGGGAGAATAATGGCAAAAGTAGAAAGCAATAACAAGAAATAATATGCAGGATCTTTTTTGATGAGAAAATACTAACACAGTTAAAAAAAAAAGAGGAGATATATTGCACTTTTTACTGAGCAACTGCAGTATGATTCAACTATTTACCCATTTGCCCCGACTGTTTTACATCACTGTAGGTCTATTTTTCTTAATGTACTTCTGTTACCAGAGAACAGTTACTCATTTGACTGTGGTTTCACTCTGTAAGGACACAGTACATTAATAAAAGAAATTCCAAACACTTAAAAGCAATGGACTGTGGCATGAACACCTGTTGGCCAAAACCTGAGATTTCATTCTGGACAAATACAAGAAATAAACTGTATATCAACACTTCGAAAAAAAGATGCCTTATTGTCCATCTAAGGCGGCAACTAATGATTATTTCCATCATCGTATTGATTAATAGAATTAAGGATTACAATGGGACAGCACAGGCCTGAGCCTGCATCACGGGTGAATCACGAAAGTGAAAGATTATTTTGTATCCACCCAGTGATTCGGATCTGCTCATCGGGCCAATACTTTCTGTAACCCGTCTTTCAAGCAAATAAGGCGGACCGAATACACAACATGATTGGTGGAGGTAAAATAAAAAATAAAAAAATGCTCATCAATAAAAGCAATAAATGCTGTATTAGAAGTTGGAACCACTAAATTGTTGTCATTTAGGTTGAAATCAATCAATAAATAACTATTGGAGAGCAGACACCTCCACCAAGGTCTTTTCCATGAGTAAAAATGAATGTGTGTATCTGACCTGTGATTCAGATCCGCTCCTAAATTGGGTAGTTCTTTGGCCAATCCTACAACTTCATGAAAATCGGGCCAGTGTGTTTTCTGTAATGATATACGACCAAAACACCTAACCGAAAACATAGCCTCCTCTGCAGAGGTAATCATTAAAGTTGTTGGCAAAGTTTTCTGTCAAACTACTTATCTATTTATTGACTAAACGTTTTAGCTCTACTGTATTCTCATGTTGTTGTTTTTACATTTTTAAATACAGTTAAAGCGCCGACATCCAACATTTGTCTTGCTTGATATTAGAGACTTGATGAAACTTCATATCAGATAGTTGTTGCCTCGCACTAAAGTACCTTTACAACCACCATTAGAAGTCAAGAGTTGTTCCATGTGTCTACATTTCAATGCTGCTAGGACACTTGACCATCAGCTCTAGTAGATTCTAATGAGCCTTCATTGAAAAACTCCACCTTTTACCTTCAGAGAATGACATTTGTATAGAGGAGATAAACTCAAAGAGCACTCAAAACTCTTTGTGATGTAGCAAGAGAAGGCTGGCTGCGTGTCAACGTGTATTCGTTCACCACTAAAAAGTTGTGTAATCTCTTTCTTGAAGGTTAACCACTATATTCACATTTGGAGAAATGTAATATAATTAATAAGGGAGATATTTGAAAAGTTGTGGCTTTGCTTCAACAATGTGCTGAAACACTGTTATGACAAACAGAAGTCGTTAACTTTCTGCACCTTTCTCTGACCTTCCTCAAGCTTTAACAGACACCTTTTTCAGATACTCCCTCTCCTAAATGACTAGAGTCTAGCTTTTCTCTCCTAACCCCCTGCTCTAATATGTGCTCCCTAATGCTCCCTATTTCCTTCGTCTCCACTTCTCCCCTATACCCAGGCCTCTGAAAATCCCTCACAAAAAGTTTTAAGGACAGCCTCGACATTATACAGACAGAGAGCTTCACATATTGATGTCTAATGGAAAATGGCAGGGAGCTGTTGAAATGCTGCTGATGTTCAATATTCACATCTCGTCCAATGCAGGCAGACATTTTGCCTGCGGTAGGCAAAGATTAGTGCCGAGTGTAAGGGTAGTTCTGGACCAGACATTGCAACCAATTAAGGGGACTTGTTTTAAAACGACAGTTGCTGTCATTAAAGGTGACATCTGCTTTTAATCCATGACTGATGACATCCAATTAAAAGTCTTCATTTGAATTATGATTTGACTTCAAAGCCACTTAAAAGCCTTGCCCTCCAAAATACCAACATGAAAGGATTTTTAAGTATTAGACATCAACCATGAATTACAAAGGAATGGAATGAAAAGGGTCCAGTAGTAAATAATGTTCTTACAGCACCAAACATAATGCTCCGTTTACATCGAGACTGTCCTTGAACAGACCACTATCTAATTTATCCTTAAATGCCAATCATAAAGTCAATGTTTTTTGCAAACAATCTCTATTTAGCATTCTCTCCCACCTCGTGCTATTTTCATTACGCATGTTAGCTGTACTCTGCACATATAAATCAGTTTATTATGTCACAAACTGGATATCAGTCTGGAGCCGTTTTATTAAAAAGGACAATTTATCGCACCACACACAGAACAACTGCGTCCCACACCAGCTACCCTATCATACAGTACGCCCAAATAAACACATTCCTTTTCATTTGTGCAACCAGTTAAAACACCAGACCTAGAAACACACATAGTCGCTATGAGTTTAGGATGTGTGATGCAGCTTCCGTGGATGATTTTAAACAGCCTTCAAGGTTACCTCCAGGCACAGACATGAGGCTGTTGACCAACTTCTTCACAGCTGCAGCATGTGTCCTTTGAAAATGAGGACATCTTTATCTGTCTCTATTTGTGTTTAAGCAAACGGCATGATAATTTCCCAGTTGGCTATGTAGTCTACTTACTCTGGGATGAAGTGAACAGGCGAATGTGAGCAGCGGAGCAGCTAATGGCCTTGATGAATCTGTCTCTATACACTCAGTATGCATGATGAAAACCTTATATTTCTAAAGCTAGTTTTCACTGGGGGTTTGATTCTGCACCCAAGATACAGGCACTTACTGTGTGGTGGTTAATGAAAGCTCAAAAGCTTTGTTTGAAGAAAAAAACAAAACAGATATAAAACATGGCGTTACCTTAATGCAAGGTTTGTGTCCATTGGGAGCTTAGTGTTGTACTTATGGAGCGTTGACCTTCAGGAAGTATTTTCACGAGCTACTTAATTTTAAAAGGTATAAACGTTCTGATGGGGATAATTATTTAACCCGTACCTTTTAGTATTCCATACTGTGCCAACGTTGAAATCTAAAAGTACATCTTGGCGTCACTTGGACAGCTGGTATTAAAAAAAGAAGACAGGAAAGCATTTAATTTATGCAGATTCATAAAAACACCTTTATTCTTATTTATTTTAGCAATAAACACTTGAAAGACATGAAAACTACTGTCTCAGTATTTGAATCTTTTCATGTTGACGTATACAAGTTGCATGACAGATTTGATGGGATTACAGATCTGGTCATGCAATATTATGTATTATTCTTGCCTTAGAACCTTTACAAATTGGGCTCAATAAATAATAAAAGCTCGTCAAAAAAGCTCAAAATAGACATGGTTTTGTTCTGCATTTGAGGTTGATTTTTTATGTGTTACAAATGGCCGCTTGTGTGTGGTAGAGAAGATTAAAAAATTCCTCAATATCTTGTTCCTCTGATTCACTGCATCTCCAAGTATTTTTTTTAAATTGTACTTGTCTGCTGTCTCCTCTCAGGTTGGTGCTCACTGACACTCAGCCAGCTGTCCTGCTGAAGCAAACAGCAACGAAGTCTACCTTGAGGATACTTGAGCGGCCCATTTCTGCTAACCTGAGAGGGAACTTTTCACACTAAGCCACGTGATCGGCCATCCCAGCGCCGCTCAGAGCGAACCACATACAGCCTCTGAAGATCATCTATGTGAACTGGAAAGGAAGCGATTAAACATTAAACGGAGGAGAGTGAGGCAGAAACTGAGAGGGAAGGAGAAAGAAGCCTCTAAACCCAACTCTTTACAGCCTGCACCAGTCCAAACTGTCCATCACGGCCTCAAACATATTCATTACCATCACCGAAGTGTGAAATTGATGTCGTAATAATTGTTATAATACAACAAATTATCGTAGACTCTCTGCTGGATTTTTCTGAGCTGTGAAAATCTTATCACTTATTCTCTATGTGCTGCTCATTAATTAAAACCACTACCTGGTTATTCAAAGCAAGTGTATCACGGCACTGAACTATTTTTGCATGACCCACTGCTTGCATGAGTATCCAGGATTGCTTTTGACTTCGAAGAAGGACCCTTGAGCCCTCAACCATCTTCTGACTGCCTGCCCAACTGTAGCATTTGGGTGTGGAGCATTGGGTTCAGAATTAGGCCCCTGGACGCTCGTTGAAGATGACTTGAGTTGGCAGGCCTAAAAGCCCCTTACCCCAGAGAGAGCACGAGCTTGGCAGTAAGACACACACACACAACGCACAAATGTGGGTGCCGAGGCGGCTTTGAGCCATGCTGGTGTTGCTACTTGCGCAGCCCTGGAGTACAGGCTATCATCATCCCTATCATCATTCACCCAAGCTGAGGAAGATTCAACGGCCCCGAGGAGCAAGGATACACTTGTGAACGATTCAAAGAAGCCTGGGAAACTGCAATAGCAGACAGAGATCCACGAGCTACATCCTCAATCACACATACAGACATATTTAATACTCCTCTCCACAAACCCTTGATACAGGAAAAACAAAGCTGCGGCGGACGTGAAAGGCACAGAGACTGAGCAGGTTAGCGAGACCTTTTGCAATCACACCCTGGGTCGATCAGACCTCACACGCAAACACAGAAACGTTCTTCCTGCATTCACCGCAATGAAGAGCACACATCGACTTGCTTTCAGCTACATGATGGGGGGGGGGGGAAGCATACACTGGCTCTGTGCTCACAAAAAAGCCTTTTATTTCAGAAGATGATTGAAACGATAGGGGTGGGGTGCCGTGAAGGGAGAGGAAGGCGAATACGGAGGCGAGAAAGCTGAGGACAAGAGGGACTGAGAAAGAGAAGGTGGGGAAAAATAAGAGGTGGGGGGTCTGCTGCATCTAAATGAAAAAGAGAAGCTAAGTCGCCATGAGGGAGAGAGGAGGTCTGGGCAAGAGGACTGAACCAGAGCTGATTGATCCAATCTCACTGTGCAGGAATCAACAGACAACTGGAGAGGAAACGATAAAGAGGATTAGAAAGAGAAAAAAAGAGAGGGGTTGGAGAGGAGATGAAGAGGAAAGGAGAAGGGTGACTGTGCGGACACTTCTGTAAACAAACCTGAGAGCGGATATAATGAAAGATTATGAAGGGGTGGTGGTGGTGGGCGGATGGGATAGGGAGATGGCGTGAAAAGATAAAGATATGGGAAGAGAAGAGCGCCATGAGGGACAGCGACAGTTGGAGAGAGTAAGAGAACGAGGCAGGAAGGGAGAGAAGACAGAACATCTAAAGGATCATTAAGAGGACGTGTCAATAGTAAACCTTGGCATGTAACAGAAACACTCATACAGGTTTGTGCCAAGTGGTATTTATGAAAGGGAAGCGGGGATAGTGTGGCACCAAAGCATATGCTAGTTGATATTCATAAAGCACTCCCAATATGGTCTCAGCTCCTACGTTGACACCTCCTCTTGTGTGCATATGTTCCTCTCCCTTACTTTTTCTGTCTCTCAAATGCCGGGGACGCTTGGAAATAGTCAGATTTAATCTAAAAATACCGTTAAGTAAAAGGGAAAAATGTCTGGGTTCATGCCGAATTGCATGGCGCACACAGCCTTTTTTTTTACCCTTGAACATAAAATACTGCCTGTGTTGAGCTGAGACAGGAGCTGCTTGTTGTTGATGCAGATCTCTTTCTCTCACACACACACAACACACAATTTCAGAGGCACAAACAAGCATGATCAGGTACACGAATGCAGCTATTTTTTACACCTTTCTTACAAGAAAAAACAACACTGTTCTTTTTGCAGCAAACTCAGCTAATACAGACTTGAGTCTTCACTGCCAAAAACTAATTTCCTTTCCACTGTCCAACTCTCCATCTGTCTCCTCGCCTTCCTTTCTCTCTCCCCCGCCACCCCTCCCTCCCTCTCCCTCCATCTCTTCTATTGTTGCCAGCTCTTGTTTGCTTTGCATAGATTTTGACTGCAGCCAAGGGGCCATTTTGCATCTATCACTGAGTTCACATACGAAACAAACACACATACACATGCATTCGTGCACCGAAGGAGGGGGGACTTGCCTTTAGAGGATTTGTTTATCAAATGTGCTGTCAAATCATGTCAGGCATTACACATCAAGGCACATTTTCTAGCCTGAGGCCACCCAAAAGAAAGGATTCAAACAAGAGTACGCCACTGTGCAATTTCCACAACTTTCACTACTGTATATTATTCATATTCTATAAATAGTGTGCTGGGAATGTGAGTGCACAGAGATCATTTTATCTGAATTGTAATTTCATGTTATTGATGTTGGTGTCAGGAATTAGTTAGGAGACAAGTCATAAAACATAGACCGAGGAACGTATTAATGTTGCAGAAAAATACTTCTCTGTGAAATATCTTGGTAAAACATTTCTGGGGATTTCAAGACCACTTGTCTGAATAATTTATAGAAATTTCACGAACAATAACAACCAAGAGAAAACATGCATTATACATGTCAGCTTGTACTGAGACTCTGTTCTGTATATGAATACTTTGTGTTCAGTATGTTTATTCATTTGTGTGTGCATTTCTTCGTGTGTGTTTTTTGTCATAATGTCAAACAGGCACATTGTGTGTGTTATTCTTCTTCTGTTCTATTTCTTTCTTTAGATGTATTCTCTTTATAATTTCATTGGAAGGTCAGGTATAGTGCAGTAACAACAGGCTCATCACTTCTGGTGTCTTTAAAGAAGTCAACAACACTGTAGGCAATTAATCTGATTTTCTTTTCCCCGAACTCCCAACCATTTTTGTTTTATGTCACTCACTCCGTTTCAGTTAATCTCCCCGGGAAAAAAAAATTGCGATTATTTTTCCTCCCTGCAACTGTCACTGTCCAATTTTCTCCATCTTTGTCATCCTTTTACCAATTCTTGTAATCTTCCTCGCCTGCTCACTCCACCCTTCATCGCCCTTTCTGCCTCTAAATGTCCGTTTGTCTTCTGCTTGATTGCTCTGACCCATATAATACTGGACAGTCCCTATTAAGTATGTCTGCCTATTCAAACCCCAAATTGTCTTCACTTTATGATAAAATGTAACTTTTAACAGCAGCTTGAAATGACAGCACATTAGTTGAGAAATTCTTTGAGGTTTGTCCACTGTTTTCATCAAAAACTTGTAATTTTGCCAACAACTCTTTCTAGGTTCTCTTTTTAATGTAAGAGTGACTGTGATTTAGAATCAATGAATAAAAACCTTTGTAGTTGTTTTAATCCAGTTTCCCATTTTCTCTTTTTCAATCAGGAGCTGAGCACCAACATGGCAGCTGAGAGTATTGCCGAGCTCCGTGATTGGCTCTTTCTGCTCCTCCTGTGCCTCACCTTATTGGCTGAGGTGCTGGAACTGGCGGCAGCGGCAATTGCCATGGAGACGGGCGAGGGAGACGAGGGCATTGTTTGTCCCTCAGTGTGCCGCTGTGATGAGGGTTTTGTCTACTGCAACGACCGTGGCCTCAGTATAATTCCTCCACTACCATTAATGGCTGCCATCCTCTACCTGCAGAGCAACCGGCTGACTAACGCTGGCCTACCTCCATCACTGGAACGCAGCACTTCCATACGTGTGATTTACCTTTATGCCAATCAGTTGGATGAATTCCCTATACACCTCCCACCTTCGTTACGGGAGCTCCATTTGCAGGATAATAATATACGAACGTTACCGAGATCGGCTCTGGCCAAGCTACCATTACTAGAACGATTGCACCTGGATGATAACTCTATATCCACAGTTAGCATCCAGGAGCGAGCTTTTTCCGGGACTCCACGGCTTCGACTACTGTTTCTGTCTCGGAACCACCTATCAAGCATCCCTGCAGGCTTGCCGGCATCTTTGGAAGAGTTACGACTGGACGACAATAGAATCAGCACCATCCCCACACATGCCTTCCGTGGGCTCTCCTCCCTGCGACGCTTGGTCCTGGATGGGAACCTGTTGGCCAACACACGCATTGCAGATGACACCTTCTCCCGTCTCTCCAACCTGACTGAGCTGTCACTGGTCAGAAATGCGCTGCAGTCTCCGCCAGTCTACCTACCATCGGCTCACCTTGTCCGTCTCCATTTGCAAGACAATGGAATGACTCACATACCACGGGGGGCGCTGGATGCGATGCGGCGACTACAGAGGCTGGACCTGTCAGGAAACAATCTGACCACTCTCCCACGAGGACTTCTGAAGGATACAGAAAGCCTGGAGTTGCTACTGCTACGAGGAAACCCCTGGTACTGTGGCTGCAACCTTCGCTGGCTCCACGCATGGCTGCACAGCCGGGGGGCAGCGGTGACAGTCAGGGGTATGACCTGTCAGGGGCCCGAGCCTGTAAGGGGGCAGGCCCTAAGAGAACTAACCTCCATGATGGAGCAATGTGAAGGCCCTGCTGCTGGTCCCAGTACTGGAATGGGGATGAGCCCATCAGAAAAAGATGGAGGAGGTGGCGAAGATGGTGTTAGAGGGGGCCAAGCAGTGGCTTCTGTCCCCCATGGTAGCACCACCACTACCTCTCTGCTGGTCCCGACACAAGGTTCCCTCTTCACCTTGCGAGCCAAGCGGCCGGGCCTCGTTATGCCTCTGCCTCCTGGTGAAGGGGGACAGGTATCTGGAGAGGCCCTGGAGCTGACTGTAAAACCTCTCTCTTCGGACAGTGTACTGGTGAGCTGGCTGTGTCCAGAGCCGGCACCCTCCTTCCGCTTGTCGTGGCTGAGGTTGGGTAGCAGTGCAGCTCTTGGCTCCATAACAGAGACTCTGGTACCTGGAGAGAGGAGGCAGTACCTCCTTACCCAGCTTACCCCACGCTCCCATTACCTCATATGTCTGCTGCCACTACGACAGGAGTCCTCCTTTGGGGGTTCCAGCATGGGTTTATCTCGAGTTGGCATCATGGACACAGACGGTAAAGACTCGGCCCCGGCTTGTGCTCAGATAGAAACTGGAGAGGCACTGGTCAACACAGGAGGGGAGGGTTCGGATAAAGAGGGACAGGACTCAGAACTAACAGCCCTGCCTTTGGCTGGGATCATTGGGGGTGCCACAGCGCTAGTAAGCCTGCTGTTAATCTTTGGCATCTTCTGCTGGTATGGACAGAGAACAAGTTACGTGTCCGGGGACTCAGGCTCGTACAGCAGGGGCCGGGGCGGGAAACCATATGATGACTATGTAGAGTCAGGCACCAAGAAAGACACTTCCATCTTAGAGATCAGGGCCCCTCCTGCAGGGTTTCAGATGACAGCTATGGCCCATCAGCCCCTGCAGCCTAAGCTAGAGGATGTCACCTACATCCACACCATTTTCCCCTCTTCTTCCTCTTCCACCCAAGCTAACGGGACCTACCGAAGCAGCCACGGAGCCGGCAGCCTCAATGGCACCATCCTCAGCCAAACCAGCCACCATCATGCCACTTATGGTACCAACCGTGGCTACAGAGAGGGTGGCATTCCCGACATAGATTATGCCTACACGTGATAATACAGGGACACATTATCTGAGCCACAAAGGCCGGGAGCCATTTCTATGATGACGACCCCTTGGTTAGTGGCCATATTGTCCTTGGTTTCCAAAGTACCCTCTGTGCCTCTGCTGGTTCAATTCTGATTGGTTTGCTATGTAGAAAAGACTGATTTCAGCTGTGTTGATTGGACATTGCTATTGAGTTACAGAAGTAACAGTCCTACTATACTCTACTACTGTATACTACATTATACAGTGGATCCTTCTTTCAGCCCTACTTATAGTTATAAATGGTTACGTTTTCTCTTTTGGATATCTCAGTGTCGTTCAAACCTACTGTTCTTCTCAGCTCATAATAATACACAGTAACTTATTTGAGGTTGATATACTAGGCTTAGCTGATTTAGCAGGAGATATATTTATGATGAAAAGGCAGTTGATGTGTATAGAGATAGCTCTCATATCTTCCTACCAACTGCAAGCTCTGTGCTGTATAGATTAAAGGGATGACAGAGGGAGAAATCAATGGTTGTTATAACCCACAGATGACAATGCATCATGGTTGACATGAAAAGATGTGTTCCTAGCCCCCTCTTTTCCTCTGATTTACTCCCCCCTTTTTTAATTTTTCCTCCTTTCAGCCTCTCTTTTTTTGGCGAAGGCTCTTTCCTTTTATTTCTCTTGTGTCTTTTGTGGTGCCGTGAGCAGAGGACGACTTTGTTCTCGCCAAGGGAGCTGACAGCTGTGATAAGAGTTCTGACAGAGACAGGAGACACAAACCACAGCATAGGGAGACTAATGAGAAGGAGAGAGAGAGAGTGAGAGAGTGTGGGGGGAGTGATGGATAGATGTGTGGTTAGAACAGAAAATAAGACAAGGGAAGAGGGGTGCTGTTTGAAAGATGGAGGCACTGAGAGAGGTGTGATGGCTGAAGGCAGAGAGCGAGGACAGTAAATGAAGGAAAAAAAGTGAAAAAAGGGCATCTGACAAATAAGCGGCAGGAGGTTAAAAAAAAGAGCAGACAAATGGGAAAGAAGATAGGGGATCGAGAAGGGTGCAGACAGGGTAAAGAAGAGGGGCGGCAACTGTAATAATGTGACATCATCATAAAAAAAATGGCTCAAATTTTACCACCAGTGTATCCACTTCTGCACCGTTCTCAGTTGCCTGTGATCATTACAAGTAAAAGACTCAAGCTAATGCGTCATGTATCTTCATCATAAAATGGACCTGTTTACTTGCCAATGTTTGTATGACAACATTGAGAAGAGAGGCATGACAAGACAATCAAATGATTGCCAAGACTAAGATAAATGAGTAGCTTAAGAACGGCAATTAAAACCTTTCCCTCAAAATTAGGAAAAGGTATGTACCCATTCATCTGAGTTCTATTGTGGTCTGGTCTCATTATTAAATTACTTTTGCAAATGAACTGAGAAAAACCTAATTATACATCGTATAATAGTAACTCTTTATCATCTAGAGCCTGGTTAAATCTACTTAATTTAAAATACATTTTAGCAGCTAATAATGTTTTGGTGGAAGTTGGAATTACCACTACTCATATAATGGCTGTAAAACTAGAGATATTAAAGTATGAGAGAGGAAACAATTAAGTCTATTAAACAATCGTAAGAAAATCAATCTACAGCTATTTCAATAAATGAATAATCCTTGAAGTAATTTTTTAAGCAAAAATGCTAAATCTTTCCTTCAGTTTCAGATTCCCATCTGTGAGTATTTTATAGTCTTATGTGACTGAAAATCTGATTAAACACACAATGGTATGACATTACTCTGGCCAGTAGATTGTTGTGATAGAGACAGGACATTGTCATTTTTCATATGTTGAGTTCAAATCAAAGTAAAAATGAAAATATCTCACTTTAAAATAACTGAAATGTAAAGCTTCACCTGATGCATCCTGTGAGTAGGAAGTTAACTACATTAGTTTACTCAGGTCGTCCGTGTTTTTATCTGAACTTCATGTTTATTGGGCAAAGTTAAACAAATAGACATTCCAGTTGTTAAAAAAATCTATTCGACTGAAAAAAATCTAAAAACTAAGCAAAGATTTCCTTTACTCCAGTTTTAGGCCATACTACAGCATGGACACAGGGATCACAGTCTGACCGCTACACTGTGCAGTTTGACAAGCAAACAAACATACACACACTGCATGATGTGCTTTCTGACTGCCTCTCACTGACCCCAGTAATATAATTGAAGGGAGGAGGAACTTCAAAGGAAAACGCTAACAAACAGCCACAGATCAAAAGAGGACGAGTAGAGAGTAGCGAGAACTAAAGAGTGAGGCGTAGAGAGAAGGATGGGGATAAATGATCTATAAGGTGAGAGAGCTCTCTTACTTTCAGTCGCTCTCTCTCTCTCTTTTCCAACCTATGTTACTGTGTACCAGTAATATTGGACGCGCTCGGTGCGTTTCTTTTTAGGGTTGTTTTAATTTTTTTGCAGCATTTGTTTTTCTTTCTTTTTTAAGAGCACTGAAGCTTCCTTTCATTCTGTGCAGAAATCCTTTTTCCATTAAAAATGTCACCCTCAGATGAGATAATTAAAAAAAAAACACTCTTATGTATAAACATAAAAATGGGTGCAAAACGCTATTCCATTTATCGTCTTTTTTTCTACACAGATGAATAAAGACTTCTAAAAGAAAAAGTAGTTTCATGAGTTTTCTTTGAGTGTAAGTGTGTGCGTGTGTGCATGTGTGTGTTTCTGGAGTTCATTAAATCTGAAACAAAGGCTGGAGATATCAAATAATGCACTGGGATGGCTTAAAAAAATGAAAATCAATGGGAAGTTCAAGATTATTAATATGATTTATGACGATACGGAGTGGACCTCGTTAAATCACACACACTGGATGAATACATCAGTGGCTCAGTTTCGATATGGAGCAATCTGCCAGCCCAAAGCACACACATGTGTTTTCATCCTGAGAGGTTTGCGCGATAGCGTGTGTTGTATGTTTTACCAAGTAACATGAAAAACTGTGTGTGTGTGTGTGTGTGTGTGTGTGTGTGTGTGTGTGTGTGTGCGTGCGTGCGTGCGTGCGTGCGTGCGTGCGTGTGTGTGTGTTTCTGAGCCGTGCTTCAGAAGACATGTATCTCATTTTAAGTGAGTGCTAATACTTGTGTAAGCATGGATCAATATAACGAGCGGGGGAGTGTATAAGTGTCCATCTTGGAGTAACTGCTTGTGTCGGGTGTTTGTGAAGGAGAGTCACTCTTTGTAGACAGATGTGCGTTTTTGTGCAATGTCTCTGAGAGCGAGATAAAAAAAAAAAAAAGACTATCTAAATAATTATTTGTGATTACATGTCTGGGTGTGTGCTGTAAATGTGATGCAGCTGTAGCTCCACGTCTGTGCTCTTACCGACAATGCCCTGAGTTCTCATCCGTCATTATGGAGGCCTTTCACTGTCGCAGTCTATTACCATCTCCAGCTTAATTATTCCAACTCACATTACACCCAACAAAAAGATGTATACTCAGGGACTCGAGCACATTGAGTCTGAAATGTACTGAAGCAAAGCAACAAATGGGATCAAAGTGGATTTTCTAGCTATTCCTCCATTGTGTTCAAACAATAGTAAAACAAGCTTAAGATATCAAACATGTGTTTCATGGCATGTGTATACAAGCGCCACAGCACGTGTCTTTAGTTTCAATGTCTTTCATTTTAATTCAATCTATTCACAAGGACATTGTTTATATTTCTTTAATAAATGAGCCAAACTCACAAATTTGCAATAAAATGGTCAGTTGCATTTTAAAGTCCAAACTCAGTGTTTCCTTCACCACAGGGCTGTTAAGAGTGATGTAAAGCTGCATTGCACGATAAAGTGCCTTCCAGTGTCTGCATGCATTATAAGCTTCTTTAGCAAAAAGGTCAATTCATTCCTATAAATACATGCATTTGGATAAATGTATGTACGCATGCATATATGCATTACTCCCCAAGCGATGCACAACAGAATAGAATAATTTCAATGCCACAATGTTTTGTTTTTTTCCACAAACAAATGCTCCTCGAAGTTTCTTTTGTTATTTGAGTTGAAAATCAAACAGACTGGACTGTAAGCTGCAATCACAAGTTCATGTTCGCTTCAGACTTCGGATTGAGCTCACAGCAGCCAAGGGCAGAAAGGTGAAAGACATAAACAGATGCAGTAAATGGACATGAGAGTGCACAGCGGGGCGAAAAAGCAGCAACACACGTGTGTGCTGGCAAGAAGCACCATATCTGAAACACACATAAGGCATGCATAAACAGCATCGCTAATCTTGAGACAATACCTCACAACATTTTCAAACCTCTGACCAAAACCAAAACATCATCTGTCAATCTATGTGTCTTTGATGGACACAAACCTGTCCACCTTGGAGTGACAGGAGACTGGTGGACTCAATGTACGACGGAGCAGGACAACAAACACTGGCACGTTTCTCTTCACACACACTGCAAGAAACCGGCGAAATACCTCAGAGGTATGAACTCATCCAACAATAACAAAAATAGCAATAGTTGGAGAGGACATTGGTGGAAAAAAACAAACCAAATAGCAAACTACGACAATCTCCAGGGGATTATATCAACACTAACTGTGTGCATTGTGCCGTCTATCAGAGAAAGAGACACTTTGGTGCCTCTGCAAGGCGCCTCCAGTGAGATGGAAGCAAAAAAAAAAATGCTGCCTTCGTACTGCAATTGTCCTCTATTCAAGTCCCCAGCATTCTGTGTTTTTTTGTATCTTTTAAACTTGCTTAATGATGAGCCTTTATACCACTGAATCTTTTTTGTCACCATGCTTTTAAGGAAACAAATATCTAAAATTAAAGAAAGTTAAAAGTATTTATAGACTTAAAGTTTTGGCCATCCATCTATTTTCCGCCGCTTATCCGGGGTCGGGTCGCGGTGGCAGCAGGCCCAGCAGGGCGACCCAGGCTTCCCTCTCACCCGCAACATTTTCCAGCTCAATCTGAGGGATCCTGAGGCATTCCCAGGACAGCCGGGAGATATTATCCCTCCAGCGTGTCCTGGGTCTTCCCCGGGGCCTCTTCCCAGTTGGACGTGCCTGGAAAACCTCCAATGGGAGGCATCCGGATGATTTGCCCGAACCACCTCAGCTGACTCCTTTCGATACGAAGAATGAGGCAAAGTCTTTGCGTCATTCTCTTTTCTAAACTGGCATTAAGTGAATAGTTGATGGATTCCCGCTATTCAAATGATAAACCGTCAGGCATTTAGTTTCACCACCGGCCTTCAAGTGGAAAGTCAAGAGAAACAACTCTTGCTGAGGAGCGCTTCAGGCGCTGGGCTCCTGCTGGATGGGGTCCTTCAGAGCTCTGAGCCTTCACTCATGGTCGACTTACTGCCCACCTCTCCGGGCTCCACACTCTGGACCGCACGGAGACCGCAGCACTTGTAGTTAAGGCAACTTGTGATTTCTCAGGGGTACTGACTCTCAGCCTTTACTTCAGCAGATGCAGACACATCGCAGCCAAAAAATAAAAAATGAATTCTAGGAGCAGAGTAAATTATTCATCACTTGGTTGAGAATTCCACAGAGTGGTTTGTGATCACACCAGAGGTCTCGCACACACAACGTGCTGTTGGTTCAAGGCTGCGCAAGTTATTGTCAAATTTAAAAAAACATTTACAAATATTTCACAAAATGATGGAATCATAACTATTAATCTACTGTGAATAAAGATGCAATTTAAACAAATTTAAAAAAAAGATAAAGCAGGTGATATTCTTTAATTTTCTTTTAGGCAATAAATCCCATGAAAAGACACAAAAATAAATGTTATTTATCTGTGGTGCATACATCCATTGTTCTCCAAAAACTGCTAAAAGACACACAATAAGTCAGGAGTTAAGGTGCCAGCTATGAATGAAACATCGCTCGCTTGAATCCAGCCTCGGGTCCTCGTCATTCCTCATCTCGATCCCTTCATTCCGGTTATCTTTCTCCTGTGAATCTGGACAAACGATGGCACACAAATACTAATAAAAGAAAAAGGTGAAAAAACATTTTTTCGCTGATGTTACGTTAGATCAGGTTGAAATGTGTTTGTTTGATTAAATGTAGAAAGAGTCTGCTTTTTCAATCAAAAAGTATTAACTTTACTTTTCAAATGCAAAATGTCCAGATCAGTAATTGCCTTACAATTCCTAAAAAAAAAGACAATGGAATGTATCTTCATCAAAAATATGTGTGTATTTAATGTGTTTACAGTAAGTGAAAAATATCCTGATCTGAAATTTCAGACCTTAAATCTCTCCCCAACTGATTTACTCAAGTTGAAGTGACATTTGCTAAAAACTATATGACCATCTTTTTCTGAAATTATTTGGCCTTTTTTAATTATTAATGTATACATTCATGACCAGTTTTAAAAGACTGAGGTCTTCAGTCTGAATAACTAGAAGAACAGAGTGCCATCCACAGGTTGCAAGTCAAAAGAGACACAAAACTGTTGGTTTTGGTCTTTTCATGGGATTTGTAAGACAATAAATACAAATATAGAAACACACCAGCCTTGTACTTTGCAGAACGTGCTTACCATAAACACAATAAATCCTTGTTTCTAATAAAATATCAACTAAAATATCAAATTTAATAAAACCTTGAGACCGACTCACTCACACACTAATGGGCAACGACATATACACACACGTGCACATACACACACGCACACACACACACACACACACACACACACACACACACACACACACACACACACACACACACGGCGCGCTCATGCATGAGGAGACTACAAACCCATCACATGCTGTTGATCTTGTGGAAGACACACAGAGTAAAGGGTGTAATAAATCGTTTCTCTGCTTGACATTACGGAGATGGAGGTGTTCTTTGTATCTCGAAGCATCTCAGTGTCCTTGACTTTTTTCATGACAGAGATATTCACCTGCACTTTGCTTTCAGTTTACTTGATATACACCAGAAAACAAACATCAAATTGTAATTTCAGGGATAAATATTCCCCATTATTAAATCAGCAGTATGTTATACTGGTATTGACCGAATACATATTATTGTTTGTGTACTGAAAATTAATGTTTACCCGGGGATTTACGAAACAAAATATGCTTTAATTAACTAAAATTGAAATAACGTTGAACGGATTATCAGTTTAAAAGTTCAATAAATCTGTAGCTAGGATATTAGTCCAGTTAATGTGTGTCAATTAAATGTACTGTGCATTAAAAGCTACAACCAGATGTTCATTCTCTCTGCACAGAACTTTTACCATAATGAGAAAATGTACAGGATATTTGAAACATACTGTACAGTACATCCATCTTCCAGCAGGCATCATATACTGTACAAACAGACGTGTTGATTGATCGACCTTTCCGACAGTGCGGATCTAACCAGGCAGCCCGTTCCACCCGTGGACAATAGCGACAACAGGATAAGTGGATAAATAGTCCCTATAAATAGTCTTGTCATTTCCTAAGCTCTGATAATGCAGGCGGGCCGACAGCACGCTCATCGGGCATCACTTCTCAACAACGCCTGATAGATCGCAATTACAAGATGGTAATTCAGTGGTGTGCGTACTCGCTGTACTCTCTGCGCGTCTTGTCTGTGATTATGTGACAAAAGCCTCGTCTGTGATGAGGACATGTGAGCAGACAATGCGGGCTCCTTGTATTTTCTAGTGGAGAGAAGCAAAGAGGACTCGAGGTTAGTTTAAAGCCCATTTTGTAGGTTACAGTGATGCACCCTTTGTACTTTCTTCACTAAGTTATAATTGCGAAGATGGGAGAAAGTGCCGGCTTTTTGTCAGACAGCATTCTACTTTATTATTAAAATAACACTGCCTACTATTAGAATACTCTTCCTTCAATGTGCTTTTAATTCTGCTTTTAATCTAATTTCTCGTCATTCTGCCCTGTGTGTCTCACTTCTGTCTAGTCAACATCACTTGCACAGCCGGTTGAATAAACCGGGTTGGAGTCCAATGTCAAAAGTCAAAATGAATAAACATCAATTCCCAAAGGTTGATAAACTCATTAAAAAGAGCCATTCATCAGGTGATTGTGGACGCACTTAACGTGCTTTTCCTTATTTTTTTCAGCTGTTCAGGTATTCGAGCTCAGCAGCCAAGGAGACGAGGACTTTGGAGGCACAGCCAAAGACTTAATGCTAGGCTGATTACTGGCACTAAAGCCAATATTTGAAAAAAGGTGCACTATTATTGTCATAAAGAACTGGGAATGCAAACGATTATTGCTACACTGAGGACTGCATTAAGTGAGACCGCGCAGAAAATTGCACTCTGCCCCACACAAGGGAAGACACACAAATCGGACAGTTGGCTCCTTTACAAACTGCACATTATTGTCACAATGTCACAACCTCAGAGGACCGGTCACATTTAGCCAGCCATTTTGGACGTCAAATGAAGCAGCTGCTTGATCGTCTGACAGCTTCTGAAACACACACCGATTGGAATATTTCTGTGGCACTGCATGGGCAAACGTGGACGAACGTGTGAAAATGATTACAGTGGGATTTTTTACAGGGATATGTATCAAAAAAGGACGATTTATCTAGTCTGTAAAATATGATGCGTTGGCCGGGACATCTTTTCAGCACCACATTATTTAATTAAAAATGGTATTTGGACAAGAAATAGTGTGTCTCTTGCAGTAAGAATTCTGTGATTTGAAAAACATGTTGATTCATTGTGCAGCTCCAGTGTTAATGCAAAGTAGGATTTGAACTCCCTTCTTACTTTTTACACGTTTTTTTTACACGCTTTTTGTGCCTTTGAGAGACTGTCCAGAAGTGTCTGTTATTTTACCTCACACACTTAGTACAGTACATTTACTGTGTATCAACAACCAAGTCACAAAAAAGACGCAGGGTTCCACAGAGATCAGGAAGGCAGTGGCACGCAGATAGGAAGCGTGTCGGTCGCCTGATAATCAGATTCAAATGCCGTTGCACTTCTTTATATTCGTCCTGACTGGGTTTATGTTAGCCGACTTCTTGTTAGGAGGGATTATGCTCGAACCAGAGTCTCACAGTCCAACGTCATTTCCAGTTGACTTGGAAGCTACGGCGGCGGTTGCTAGAACAAACTTAACATTGCTTACAAAAGGCCAAAAGAAAAAGATTCAGGTCTGAAGCCAGATTGTCTTTACATCTGTTCTGAAATCTTTTCAGAACAGATGTAAAGAAATCCTCCATTTCAGGTGCAGTCTCCAGTCTGTCCAGCTTTGATCCTGACCGGCAACAGCTTCCAATGCAGAAGTCCCCTGGGCCTTCAAGGAGTCACAATGCCGCACAACAAACCAAGACTTTTGAAGGTAGCACTTGTCTTGATGACAGAAGCTCTGATGGGCCAAGTGCTGATGATCAAGCTGACTCCTTTTTCTCTTTCACTCCCTCACTCACTCCATCTCCTTCAGTCTCCCACATCGGCCCAATCAGGCTAATGACGCTCGCACTTCCTCCATCCCTTCCTGCTCGCTAAAGTGGCAATTGATTGGAGGGGTGGGAAAGCTTTTAACAAGGGAGGGGTGGGAGAGAAATAATTAGCACGAATGAGCTTTTCTGCAAACTCTTTCAGTTTGGCTTTTCTTTTTCTGTTTATTTACTGACCTGGACAACATTAAGGATTAACTCTCCAGGGGTATGTTAACTTCCCAATGGCAGGGTGTAAATCAATCTGAAGCTGTAAACTGAGGCCCGTTTGTCTAATGCCAATGTCTCATTCCTCTCGGGTCACATCCCTGCAATGTCATCCTAATGGACGCGGAAAAGAAAAAGAACGGGAAACAAAGAGGACGAAACGCTGGAGATGTACCGTAAAGAATCGTAGCTTTACTTCCATCTTCCCACTCAAATTGAGACACAAACTGGACATCAGAGCATTTCGCGGAAATCTGGGCACTGAACCTTGAAAGCTCAAATTTTTCAGCACACAGTGAGCATTAATGTTGCAGCCCAAATGACCAGTAAAGTGATATTTCTGGCAGTTGTAACGTAATCAGCTCGGACAGATCTAGACTGTAAAAAATAGAGCAGTAGCACTGTCTGAATTTATGCTGAAGCCAATTCACAGAGTCACTGCAGCCTCCAAACTTCGCCCATGGCAAAGACACAGATACAAGAGGACCGAGGAGACATAACGTGACTTCAGCACAGTGATGAAAAGTATGACATACAAGCATCTAAGATTGAAGCTAAGACAGGACCAGGGTTGGTTGTGTGCATGTTAAGAAACCTTAATAAAGAGCACACAAAAAAATAGCAGAAATGTACAGCTGATTATTAAATTATGTCAGTCACAAACAGCTTTGTGTGCTTTTTAAAGTGAATATGAAGCATACAGACCCTCATTCCTCACAGTTGATTGTCTTAAGTCTTTAAGATATTGAATATGCCTACAGGCTTTAATTTACATTACCAACGAAAGAGAGCCACTTCAAGTGGGCGTGGAAGAGCAATTTTGTCTTCGTTTGTTATGTATTTTTAAATCATAAGGAGGATTAAGTAAAAAGAAAAATTACTGTAGCTTAGATATGAGCTCTCTTCAGAAGCAATACAGGAAGCATGGTAATTATAGCATCTCTTCAGTGACAGGCTATTAATATTAAATGTCCTTTTTATTTATTCCACACTAACAAGTCTATCAAGCAATTTATTTTATATACACAGATTCCTTAAAGTCCAGTCTTCACTATAGAAGAAACACACTATATTCAAACACATTTAGGATTGAGAGAGTAGCTTTGTTTACACATTAAATGCAGTGACTTAAAGGTCCCGTCACTGCGTCTGAGGCTGTGAATCAAAGATAACACCCAGTGGTTCTACACGACAGAAGTAAAGTGACTTTGCTACAGACTAAAGCCTATAAGCATGTATTAATGGATTACTCTTCTATTTGATCGACTTAAAATGTATTAGTTACAATTTAGATAATCAACTGTGAGTTTAAGCAAAAATATCCCAAAATGACTGTTTGACTGTTGTCATCTTGTCTACTGGTTCCTAATATCTGTCATCCTCCTCATTGCCTGTTTGCTTGTGGTGCTCAGCTCTTCCCATCCTTCTCCACTCACCAGGTCTTTACCTTCCCTGAAGCAGCTCAATCTATAAAAGGTGACTGAAAGCACAGATTGGACTTTTGTTTTAGCATCCGGCGATCCTGTTCCACCTGCCTGTGTACTTACATTTACTTCAATGCTGTACTTAAAGTTGCAACCTCGGATTAAATGACTTAAATCACTTTAATTTGTAAAGGAGGTAACACAATGATAATAGAGCCTATGACACACTGACGAAAGAATTAGAATATTTATGTATTTATGTAGTTATGTGTGGTATTGCTACTTTTATAAACTCAAAGAATTTGGCAGATTATTCAACAATGAAAATAACTGGAAATTGCGGGACTACTGTAGGATAATATAAATGTTTTCAATTTCAGATTGAACCAATTCTGCAATAAAAAAACAGCTGCTCGTTTAAGCAAAAAGACATTTCTCCAAATCAATATAAACTTTTTAGTATTCTTTGAGGTCGTCCATAAGTAGTCGTCCCTGCCCATGACCCTGCCTATCACTGCCACCGCTTACTGTTGACCTCACTGATTAAAATCCATACAGATCAGACTCAGAATCATGGATGTTCCCCATACACTCTTTTTTTGGCTTTTGCACAGAAAATCCTCTTCCCACTAAAGATAAAAGTGTTAACATCACACTCTGCTCGATGCCTACCGCTGTATTGTTTAGTGGCTGGTAGAGTGTTAAGGTGATCTTGGCAGGGCTACAATTTCACAGCAGATCATATTTACTCTGCCGATTTGAGTGCATGTGTGTACGGACAGTTGACAGCCATATTGTGAGAACATGTCCATTAGCGCTGCTACACAAAACAGTGCAGTGGGAAAACTGCTATAGGAACTAGAGCTAAGGAAGTACAGTTACTACGGCAGGGAGAAACAGTGCAGCTCACGAGGGATCTGTAACCTGTTCTGCTTCATCGCAAAAGCATATGAACCAATTTACTTTTTAGTAAACAATACAACTCTAAATTAATTCTTACGGAAGGTTGGCTGAGAGGAGGTAGCACGTTACATTTCATCTTCCTTTAATTTAAGCACCCATTATGCATCAAAACACACACATAAATACACTCAGGCTCATTTTATAATATCTGTGGGTATTTTTTTTTTAGAGCACACACAGATGTAACATGTTTGTCTGCGATAGCAAACTTGGTGTGACATTTTGCATCTTGTAATCTGAGCCTATTCTAAGAGGAGCTGACAAGAGCTCGAGGGTAGATGTATGGTAACTGCCGCACACAGAGACATAGAGAGCACACACTGTAAGGGCCTGTGGGACCTCGACAGTCTCTGTCCTGGGCTTTCCATCCCCTCCTCTGACCCCTGTTACTACCAGAGAGGCTGGGAGGATCACAACAACACGTCCCTCTTGATTAAAACCTTCGATAAGTGACTTGATGAAAAAGTGGCAGCCATCTAAGGATGAAATGCAGCCTTGAAAACATTAATTCCTCAGGCGGGAAAAAAAATGCTACAGCTGGCTACAACTTGATTATCCCCTAATAAGTGTGACATAACGTGCATACTTAAAACAAACAGACTATCATCAGCTTAAGCATTGAGACTGGAGTAGATACTAAGGCATTCAAAGTAGATCTGTGACAAAAATCACTTAATCCTTGGCCTGATGCTGGAAAATCTGTTATAAAGTCGTTGGAAAATGCAAGAATTCCCACACTTTGTCCCCTATTACAAGTCAAATGAGTAAAATGCAGCTAACGCGAGATCTGGAAGAAACAATTTTAGCGTTTTTAAAGTAATTTACAACAAGTCAAGCCTGACGAGCTTCCATACACATTCTCGCACGGTTGTCTGCCAGGCTGATTTTGGCATTGAGCAGGGCGCTAAGCTCCATTGACAAAGCCAGCAAAGAATCAGTGAAGCTTTGCAGAAGGAGTGTGACGCTGTGCCTCTGTAGGGTGATGCTCTTGTTAAGGGCTCTATACCTGCAGAATCGAAGGGTCGCCAGTTTTATCCTCTTAAAATGACCAAACACGATCACTGAGCACATCTCTCTCACCTTTCTCCTGCAGCTGTTCTATACAGTGTCCTGTCTGTCTGTCTGTCTGCCTGTCTGGGTTCACTCACCCATGCCATCCCAAGGCCTCGGATGCTTCATCCTCTCCATCCTCCATCACCCCCAATAACATAACCCCCAAACCACACAACCAACCCCCACTACAGCTTTTGGTTATCATCCACCACAGACCTCTCTGGAATCAATAAAAGATGCTCCTCCGCTGGGTTAAATGTATATTGCACCCTAAGGCAACTTCAAAGCTAAAAAAACACTAATGTTCAATTGTTGAAGTTCATCCCACACGTCCATCTTCACGTAGCACATTGTAATAATGAAGCATTATGTTAACATGGCAGATTTTAATATATTGAAGACCATGTATTGGTATTAGATCAGTCAATCTTTACATTTCAAATAAATTGACATAATGTCAAAGCTCTGAATATCCTATCAGGCCACGTTTGTTACCATTCACAACCTAAAAGACAATTAATTGATTGTTACATATGACAAAGAAAATGAGTAAATCCTCAGATTTGAGAAGACTGAACCAGAGACTGTTTGGTATTTTTGCTTGAAAAATATCAATTTATCAATTATGAAAATAGTTGACCTTTAATTCCACGAATCGATAATCGTATATATATATATATATATATATATATATATATATATATATCATACATATTACATTACAATACATCTTCTTACGATTAACAGGCAAAAGGAAATAATCAGCAGATTCATTGATAATGAATATAATTGTTTGGAAACTAGACGAGACAAGCCGTTGTCTTCCAGGACAAGACATTTAAATGTCGTAACGCATTCACAGCAGCAGTTTGTGCCACTAAAACAACTGGAGCGAGGCGCCATCACTTGACAACTCAAGCACCAGGAGTAACCAACAAGGCAAACATCAAACATCTGTCAAGCAGTCACGAAATACTTTGCGTTATAAGCTTCTATAAAGACTGAGAGCCCAAGAATGTTAATGTTCTCAGAAAAACTTTCCAGTTTCCCAAAACAAACTGCTTGACAGAAGCATGCTGAAATGTGACTGAAAAAAAAGAGAAAGAAAGAAAAGAAATACTCCAAACAGTCAATTAAAATTGTGATTTCATGCTGACTGAGACGAAGTTGGATTGACGTTCATATTTGCCTGCTGTATTGTTCGATGTGCTGTGATCAGATTTTGTGAGGACACATGTTTTATAAATAAATACTCTGCTTTGCTGTTTCTTCAGAAAAATCCAGGGTCATAAAATTAGCCCCTTATGCAACAGATGGAGCTATTTTTTTGATCAGCAGTGTCGTATTCTCAGGTCATGATCTCTATACTGAATAGTGCTTCTGGATATTGTCAATTGAAACAAATCTGCCGCTGACCTTTGTATCGACAACTTTCCTTATGAGGCGTTGATCAACAAATAAATCCACTGAATATCACAAAGCGATGCAAGTCTTCCATGAGTCACAGCTGGCTTGTTTGTGCTTGGATTTTCTGATAAAAATGGTTGTCCTTGTCCTTTTTTAAAAGCCTGTGTCACAGTTATACCACAATGAAGGTAAATTGACGCATTCAGTGGACTGTGTAGGTGAGACAAAGTGTTGCTCCACCTACAGAACCTTTTGACTCTCCCACTATTTCCTCCCCGTGTCTGTCAACACACTGCCCCAGCTTTCTTTCTAGGTTTCTTATCTGTCAGGAAGTTACGGCGGAGTCCACAGACACTCACTCTCACTCACATCCTGTCTGCAGCTGCAGGCCAGAAAAACTGTTGGCTCTAATCTTGTATCTCTTAGCTGTTGCCACGGTGAGTGGGTTTCCAGCGCCAACCAACAGCTTTATCTCTGACCTGCAGAGGGAAGCTTGGGAGACCCTATCTCATGTGCACACAAACATGTCGCACACCTGCACTTAAATCACATGCAAAAGTACACTCGTCACACACCACCCCTCCAGACATTGCAACACACGCGCGCACACGTGTGCTGTCTTATATACTGGCACTAGCAAGCAGGTGTAGCTGTGAAAAGGTGTATATGGAGGCATACACATATAAATTGTCAATACTTCGAAATAAAAGTGTGCAACACACACACACACACACACACACACACACACACACACACAAACCCAGTAGTTCAAGCTCTAAAGACTCGGATAGGACCAGAATATTCATTATCACTTGACGATGCACGGCTTAATTTTAGGGACAGTTTTTTATAGTCTAACCTAAAAGATTCATCAGCAGACTCTGCCGCTGCATTTACTCTCATGGACTGAGCTTCACTGGAAAAAGGAACACTTAACAAAAAGTACTAAGAGAACTTACTGTAAATGTCGAGTTTTTAAAATCTTTTCCAATTAAATTTCAACTCTATGTGAGAAAAATCAACGGCTTTTAATGTCAAACACAATAAATATGACGGTGGCTGAGAGTGCTGGAATGGAAATGAGGAATAAAACTTTTGAGAGTGAAAATGCAGCTCAGTAGAGCTAAGCAAATTTGCATTTAATCAATTTGAAAAAAGGTTTTAATGCAAAGTTAGTTGCAGAGACATGGCGCGAGCGGGGACACACACACACACACACGCACACACACACACACACACACACACACACACACACACACACACACACACAACGCATCATTCCAAAGACATTTCATTGTGCAATCCATCTTAATCAGCTAGCCCATCAGAGACAATATATCCTCCCCTCCATCTCTCTCTCCTTCTCCGGACGGAGTGATTGAGGGGTGTAAAGAGGAGGATGTTTCTGCCCGCCATCTCCTCCCCCCAATACCCCCCCCCCCCCCCTACCCCCCTCCTCACCAGGACGGCTCTTAAGTGCTTGTGGGTTTTTATGTTTGTAGTGTTTTATAGGAGTGGGCAGAAGCCAGGGGCTGTAAAAGTGTGGAAGGAAGGAGGGAGGGGGCGATGGAAGGGGAGGAGAAGAGGAGGAGAAGAGGGAGGAGTGGAGAGTTACTGTAAATCCGATCTTTATTGAGAGCGACACAAACTACAAACAGCGGCCGCCCAGCCTTCCTGCAACGTTCTCTTGACCTGATCAATCAGTGCTGACTGAAGGAAGGAAGGAAGGAAGGAAGGGAGGAAGTAGGAGGGTGGAGCAGCATACTACTTGGTTTCCACCTGTTCATTCACAGGTTTCCTGTGCCTCTGTGTCTGTTTCTGCTTGTATGCACAGCTACATACTGTATGCGTAGCTGTGCATACAAGCCTACCAGTCTGCCAGTACAGCGTATAATTGGCCACAGTTGGATTTAATTTAATGTTTGCTGTGTTATGAGCTAAATTATTCTTCAAAGCCTCTCATAGCAGCCAGAAAAGAATCCACAACACCCTCCACATGTCAAAAACCACAGGTGCTGATTCGGCTGCTCATGTTTTGCCATTAGATCTGCAACAGGAGGATAAGCTTGCAAGCAATTTTCTAAATGAGCGTAACTGTCTCTTTTCTAATTGTTCTCTTGTCCCTTGATGTCTGTTTGCTTCTCTCTTTAATTTTAATGTCATATCTTTATAAGTGCGACTGACATCGCTGAAAGCCTCTTAGTCACTCAGTTAGTCATCGACTGAAAAGGTCAGACGCTTAGTCGACAGAATGACTACAGAGACAGTCAGCTGGCAAGCCGGTCAGTCACACGGAGAAGGATGATCGGACTCTGCTGACCAAAAACCCCAATGTGGGTACCCTGTACCTGCTTGTTGCCATGGCAATGCGGTCTAAAATTTAAATACTAGTCTGTGTCCTCTTCTTTATCTTCATATTTTCACTCCTCCAGACTCTCCCCTCGCTTTTTGTGAGTGGGTGTGCTGAGTCTCTGTCACGCGCCGTCTCTCAGTCATGTTTCATCCAGCGTTGTTGTGTTTTTTCCTCTCTCCCTCACCTTGCCTCGTCCTCTCTGCTAAATGACACTTTACTAGCGGTTTCCTCTAGTTAATTCCATGCTACTTTGCATCATGCCACTCTGTAAAAAGCTCTCGTAAAACACACATTGCAACACAAAGTCGCCTCTACATACACACGAGACAAATTACAATTACTTACTGTGTACAGACATAATTATTTTAACATTTGCAGGCATATGCATAAATGCTTAAGCACGCACACACACACACACTCTCACACACACACCACAACACAAATAAGTGACACATCAACATTTTCACTGGATGCTGGAGCAACGTACACCTGCTGACAGTCAGCTGCCAATGAAGATCTATCATTTCCTGCTAAAGCCTAATCATCAGGCATCATTTAGGCATGCTGGCCTGCCTCAGTCTCCACCGATGCACCATCTGTGCCAACACGCAGATTAAATTTTCCCCAAATGCACAAACTGCCTTGTGGTAAAAGAGTGAGGAGTGAATCATCTGGCTTTTGGCTCCATCTAATGGCCACTGGAAAACGCTCTATTCCCACTAGTAAGCACTGGAAAACAACTAGTGGGAGGAAGTGTGTTATGTGACTAAATAGTATACGTGTCTTTAAAAAATGTGATCATATGATTAATTTAATAAAAATATATTTGGTTTGACTAATAGTATGAATTTTCCTCGGGTTGGTATCATCTTTTTATTATTATGTAGCTCAGTTAATTAATTGTATAACTGGCCAATATTACAAAGGCTTCTCTATGGAAAGCCTGAATAATTATAATGCAGTATTAATAGATATGCTTTCCACAAAGCATTAATATTTATATTATGTGTAAACTTGCTACAAATACATGATCTTAATGTCTGCAACAGATCAGTTACAATGTTTTTTCTCCTAGTTAAAAATTATTTTCCGAACTCTTGCTGTTTATTTTATGTGTTCACATCAGCTGAGACAATCGGTCAATGTATCAAATGAAATGAAAATGTTGGACAATAATTTTGATCACCCAGTATAAGTCATAAATTGTTTAAACAAAGAAAGACATTACAATATTGTATTAAATGTAATATATTTAGGTTTTGGACTGGCAGTTCAACAAAACAAGACATTTAAAGATTAAACGTTGTACAATTGACTCGTCAAAAAATTATGAATAGATTAACTGATAATGAAAATAATTACATGTTTGCAGTACCCAACAGTTAATGCAGAAACATCTGAGTCTTGTTTAGCTGCAAGAACAGATGTGTGGAAACAAATGTCTCTTAATAAAGTTAGGAGTGTAAAACTCAAATAAAACTATGGTTAGCTGTGTTCACCGGCCTTTAAGAAATCACTTATTGTTAAATCTGGTTATTTTACACAAATCCGTTTCAAAGCCGTTGAACATAGTCAGTTGTTTTTTGAGACTTCACCTGGAAGCGCCCTCTGCTTTCATGTAGCTTTCCCTACTTTTGAAGTTTCCACGGAGCCAGTCAGCAATCCTCTTCATTATAAACTTTGTACTGTTCTTGCATTCTTGTGTACTCACTACTTTAAAGTAAACTGCGTCATGCAAACCTGCTGGTAAACATATAAAGCCTGTAGCTGTCCCTCCCACACACTGAGAAAGTATCAAAGCCATAATGAACACAAGCCACCCTCACAGTTGTTTTGTGCTTAATTTATAGACAGTACATTCACATCAATGCAGCAACCTCGGCGCTGTGTTCACTTTAGCACCAACTTTTTAAAACTGTAATTCTTTCTCATATTTTCCCACTAGTTGGCTTTCTTCTACATATTTTTCTTGCACATATTTCTTCTTTATCCTGCTGAATACTTCACTCTTTTTAATTTTACTAGATCGTGTGTGAGAATAGATTGTTTTTGACCATGTTGAATGACTAACTGATCAACTAAAAAACACTCCACTCATTTACACCTCCAAACATACCTGCATTGACAATAGCATCCACCTCCAGCTTGGTGATGTCACCGCTGTAGAGGGAAATCTTCTGGTCCAACTTTTCATTCCTCTGGTAGAGAGTTTGTTCAGAGCCGCCTGATAATAAGACACACGTTGATAAATTCAGTTTTCAAGATCAGTTGTATTTACCTTGTTAACTTGAATAAGGAATGTCTTGGTGGTTTTATCTTATACTTAGCATTAAAACAATGAAACTGTTCATATTTTTAAATCACTGGTATCTAATCTAAAATTGTATGGTTATATTATAGGAAAGGACGTGTGAATTTTTTATGACTTCTTATAAACAAAACAGTTCTTGGTTTATGGGTTAAAGAGGACATGTTAGGTAGTAATATGGCCAAATTTAGCCAAACTATTACTATTTCCAAATGGCTGTCATCACACAGCAGTTTGAATTGATGGGTCTGAAGTATTGTGTATTGCTGCTGCAAGCAATTTATTTTTACAGTAAAAAGACTTTATGCTGATTAAACTATGGTATACACTGAACATACATTTCAAATAGATTTCAGAGCATACTTTATACATTTAGGTACAAAACTGAGATATACACCGACTTAACTGGATTATTTACTGTACTATATCAAGGTATTACAGCTATTGGCACAATGAAGGTAAATAAAGGCCAAATGGCAGGTTCAGGTTGAAGGTCCAAGTCAGGGCAAGGTTCTGTTGGCTTGACAGCAAAAGGTACAAAGCACACAACTTTGATGGTTTGGCAGGGAGCAAGGGGGAAAGGAGCTGGTGAAACATCTGCAGAGCTGGTGAGCAGAAGAGTGGGGAAGGTCAGATGACTGGGACTGAGAGGGCGGGGTTTATTGCAGGATGGAGCTGCCGTATGTGGGAGTGAAATGACTAGGACAGTAAAATAAGTCTGAGGGCATCTGGTGGTGGACATGGCTATTGAAGAAGGCTGGAACACGGACGTTAAATGCGCAATGTTGAATAGTTACAGCAGGCGGCGCTAAAAATAAAGAGAGAGTGTTTGTTCAGGTGCTCTTTGGGCGCTCCCTGCACAACAAAACTTTTTAGGCATTTATTAATGGCCTTTTATTAATGACACTTTCAAAAGATTTACTGCGCATAGTTTTTTCCCCATTATGTGTCGCGATAGCAACGGAGGTGAACCGTGGTGGAAGGACAGAGAATGGCAATAAATGTGTTTTAGAGAAGTTGGCTGAAAGGAGAGACAGAATGCAGAGAGCAGACATACACCAAGTTTCAATTCTTTACTTTTTCACTCCTTATTTGCAATCCTGACTGCAGGGAGTAGTTGAAAGTATATAAAATTTCACTAGTGCAGTACATAATGCTAAATTATGTGTACTAGATAAACGACAAAATTGTTTCATAACATTTGAATAATAAAGACTTTAAATTGGGGTTATCAGGCAAACAATTTACCTGGCCAATATACTTGAGCAATTTTAAGTGTAAAAAGGCAAAATTGTAATTGTGTGCAAGCATTTCTCTATCAAATACAGAGGCTTCCATAGACTTTTTGAAACAATACGTATTGAAATTTCTGGTGTGTGACAATCTGTGATAATCTTGTGATATTACATAACATCTAATATATTACATTTTGCATGCAAGTTGCTTCTCGCTCCTTTTGTGGTGCTCATAATTTGCTCATAATTTGGAAATGATTTTGATGAGATTCAGCCAAACATCTGATACCACAAGTAAAAGTATGTATGTGTTGCTGCATCCCTCCAGTAAAGTCTGAGCTCTACCCTGAATGAACTTGACAGCGACTTTGAATGATGTTAGTTGCCTGACCTCCAGCGGGAGTCCACACCAAGACGTCTTCCAGTGACACAAAGTTAGACGTCCTGTAGTGCTGACGCCTTTTCTTCACAGACAGAGACAGCAATGAGTCTGAAAGAGACAATGAAGGAAGAGGACAGACAGTAAATGTGAGAGAGGTGAAAAAACAATGTGTATGTATAAATATATTTATCCTTAGGAACAAAGAAACATGGTACTTTTGGCACACCAGAATGAAAGGAAAGCTTGAGAAAGTCAAAATAGCAGCCAATCACTCCTAAAAGTAAAATTCCTGTAGAAAACAGTACACTATGGTACTGCGTTTCAGAACCACTGCGGTCAAGTGAGCTCTCATTCGCCGAGTGAGCAGCACACAGGAAAATAAATGACCGTCTATTCCTGGTGTTACGGTATGGTGGTCTACGGTGCCTTGGGTAGCAAAAAAAGCATTCAAACGTAATTTCCCAATATCCCAATATTCAAACAGATCCTTAAATTTGTAAAGTAAAATTTCAACGCAGACTTGTTGGACATGTACATGGCGATGAGAAAAAGTCAGCTACAATGTAATGATATTCATACTTTAACAATATTCAAACTGTTATAAAAGCTATAAAAGCTGATCCTTAAACTTGTAGTAAAGCCTTGTAGTAAAGCAAGTAAAGCCTGAACAAGACTGCCTTGTAATTGTGACATTATGAATATCATTATGTCATTGAAGCTGATGTTAAAGTCATTTTTCTCCAGAGCTGTACAGTAAACTCCCATGGCCATGCACATGTGCATGGCAGAGGTCATCATGAACAAGGCCACATTGTGAGTTTACATTACAAATGTAAGGATCGTTTTTTATAGCAGTTTGAATATTGGAAATTGTGATATTATGAATATAATTATGTCATTAAAGCTGACTTTGAAGACACTTTTCTCCAGAACTGTAGAGTGAAATCCCATGGCCATGTACATGTGCAAGGCAGAGGTCAGCATGAACAAGGCTGCATTGTGAGTTTACTTTACAAATGTAAATATCTGTTTTATAGCAGTTTGAATATTGGAGATTGCGACATTATGAATATCATTATGTCATTGAAGCTGACTTTGAAGTCACTTTTCTCCAAAACTGTACAGTAAAATCTCAAGGCCATGTAAATGTGCATAGCAGGCCCAGAAAGTATTATACTCATGAATTTGTTTGCTGTTCATCTCGGAGTATTCTGAAATCAATGTCCATATATAATACTATATATTATATACAGCACAATATTGGATTCATGGACTGTATATTGTGAGTTTATGGTTGACTTCACAATAGACAAAACATTAAAAGGTAATTCTACTCTTTCCAGTCAAATATGTGTGGACTTGCTGTTTAGCTGTGATAATAATTGTTGAGTATCATACATTTTAAGAGCAAACGGGGCGCTAGTTTCAGTCGTGTGACAACTGAGGTACGGTAGGTAGTCTTTTATCGAAACCATAATCTCACAACCAGTGACTCACAGGTGTTTAGGTCATGTGACAAAACATACGATTCTCTCTCGTTTGCGACGAAGCACAAAGTCACAATAAAGTCCTCTCCACCTGGTTGAACAGTCTCACCCTTGGTTTCTTTCCAGTCTCCCTCAGCGGAGTTCAGGTTCACTTTGCGGGCCATGGCGGTAACTACTCCGGTGTGGAGAGACTGGACAAGTGCGACTGCGCTCGCTCCGAGGGCGGCACGGAGGGCTACCTTGCCCAGCCAACCTCTGCACCGCCGAGGTGAGGAGGAACCGTTACCCTGGCTGGACTTCCGAACTGCTGTTGTCGTTGTAGTCGAAAACTCCTTAGCTCGGGGGGCAGCTTTAATATGGCCGCGGACATGAGTTGTTGCTATATTCCCGCCCAGCTGGAGGGTTCCAGGAGTTAACATGTGTTTGAACCTGACACCGGCTCCCTGGAAGCCCGCACAGACTCGAGAAAGAGGGCCAGTGCGCAGTGGGGCTCTGATGTATGAAAAGAGAGCTGATGTTTGCAGTGCCATGGCTGAATGGCGCTGAGGGGGTAATGGGTCGTGTTACTGCTGAAGTGCAGCCTGTACGGGACCAGTGTCCGACACACGGTGGTTAGGTTTCGTTTTCGCTTCAAACACACGTTAGTGACGACGGTTAGTTTAGTTAAAAGTTCTCGTGTGCCATCTTTGTTTTGAAGGTTCACATGTGGAATGTACCATTTTACAAGGGGTGCCAGGTAGCTGTCACTAGTACCATGAGCTCGTGCTAATAAATAAATAAGCGTTTGTGCTGTGAGAAGACCGGTATGGAAAGTTCAGTTTTATTTATAGTGAAAGGCCATGCTCCAATGTGACCAGCGCTGGTCTATTTTTAAACCAGACACCGAGTATAAACCCCAACTCTGATAACATGGGAAAGCCGAAACAAAACGCCAGGAGCTGACGCCTACTTCATGACTGTCGGAAATATTGAAATTATATGATAAAGGCACACACGCCAAAAGAAGCTATAATATAGTTTGTTAAGAACCATTTTTTAAGTAAAACAACAACAAACAAACAAAACACTCTGGAGCACGTTTAGGGATGAGGGCATTAACTTTTATTCCTGGAAGGTTAGATTATTAATTACAGTTTGAATTGTTTCTCCCTAACGAAACCAATCATGAGCCAATCACTTTTTGACAACATCAAGATATGCTTTACTTTGCATCTGGTACATAAACTGGTACTACAATTGTTGATCCATGACCCAGACATAAACACCTCTCATTGCAGATTTTGCAACCCAAAATGTCCTCACTTATCAATTAGTATGTATTCTTGCAGTTCTCTAAAAGGAGAGGAGAAAGATAAGAAACAGTGTGTGAGGGAGAAGGGGGACATCACTTACACTCCATCTGTCACTCAAAAGCCCTTTTCACATTTCCGCTTGGCGGAAACAGACAAAAAAACGGAACAAGCCTTTCTTGTCAGAAGTGACACAAGCAGCGCAGACACAGCTAACACAGACCACAACCTGCCCAGCCCGAGAGAGGATACACTGCTGCACAGTTTTATAGAAAACCTGGGAAACTTCTTCCGAATCTGACAGAGGCACAAGGGTCCCCCCAGTTTCCATCTCTCAAAAGCTGACGGTATTATCTTTCAAAGTTTGTGTGTGTTTAATGTGAGAGGAAGGGAGTAAGAGTAAGGCCAGGCAGAGAGCGTTGAGGCAACATGTGTATATGTGAGGCTTCTACATTTTAAGATTTAGAGTTATTTACTGAAGCACTAAACAAAATTTTATGTAATTGGTCAAAGATCAGAACTAAGATTCAGCAACATGCAGATAAATAAAGTTTAGACCTCCAGCAGAGGTAAGGAGATGTGCAACATTTATTGTTATACCATTGTCTGTAATACAAGTCTATTAAACTACAAATACGTAGGGTAAAGACACACATTTATAGCCTTGATTTTAAAACATGTACATGGGCTCACATTTTTATACAGATGCTGTGAGTCTCTGTATTGGCACTGAATGAGCATCTCCTCTAGGGTGGTCAGAAAGCGGAAGTGTGTGTCTCTGGCGATATATATTTCAAGTTAGAAACAGGAAGTGCTCGTCAAACTGGACATATTACCAGAATCAACTCCCCTATCCTGTGTTTGTGTGTGTGTGTGTGTGTGTGTGTACGCATGTGTGTGCGCGCGCGCGTGTGTGTGTGTGTGTGTGTGTGTGTGTGTGTGTGTGTGTGTGTTTGTCAGTGTCACACAGTATCATGTGATATTGGACCATGAGTTAAAGGGTTTCTTTTCTCACAGTTGATTGGCTAAAGTATGATTAACAGGTCATCTTTCCTGTCTTTTTGTATCTGGAATGTTCTCTAAAACTCGAAGCAGAATTTTTATTTTCAAACCTTTAAAAAATATTTTACACATTTTGAGAGTTGCAGCGATTCAGCTTTGCTTGTTAGGCATTTATGCACTGATGTAAAAAAACTAAAATAGTTTTTCATATTTTAGGCATTAAATGTTGGACTGAGATTTCATGGTCCATAGACATTATTGCAGGCTATTTAAGTGTCTATATATAGGCTCCTGAAATAATTGTTAAAACACACAATGTTACTAATCTTATTTATTTGTCTCTCTCTCATGTTTGTCTTTTCTACTTTCTTCTCCTACCTGTCAGACCTTCTTCTCCCAGTATGGCAGCGTGGGACCTTTCAGTTACAGTGGAAGACCTGGGGTCTGACGCGCCACCTGTCACCCTCAGCGTGGCCTCTGAACTTCACGTCGGAGGGGTCATCCTAAAATTGGTGGAAAAGACACGTGGGTCACTGTCTGTCTCTGTTTGTCTCCATTTCTCCTAGTTTCAGTACACAGACTAAACATAGTTACACAATTTAATTATTAATTATTATTAAGTTATAATTAGCATTGTATACTGTAGGTAACACTTTAACATGAGTTTATGATACATTATGTCAGCATTAAGTAACATGAACACACCTCTCTGCCCAAAATGTCCCTTTGATTATTTTTCTTTTATAGTCCATACAGTATATACATTTCTATACTGAGCAATAACCATCTTTATTATATGTCTTAACATAGCAAAGATCCTGTCCTGTACTATCTTTTTGCAGACACTCCATTATTAACTATATTATTCTGAAATGTAAAAAAACAAGTAAATGTGCGTAATAATGTTTTTCAGAAGAAAATATTGGCAAATGTGTCAAAAAGACAATACAGGTTTGTTAACAAAACCATAACTATATATACTTTATTTGAATTAGATTTGTTTTAATTCCCAGTATTTTTGCTATTCCAACTGGTTCAATATATAGTGACTAATCAGTTATTGAATGAGTTCTGTTGTAATACATAAAACTTCAGTCCAAATAAAACTTAAGTCCAACGAGTTTAAAAAAAAAAAAAAAAATCTGACCCTGACGTGATTTGAACACGCAACCTTCTGATCTGGAGTCAGACGCGCTACCGTTGCGCCACAGAGTCTAATGTCTTAACAATACAATAGTGTTCTTACCACATTTTACACTCATGGAAAATATTGTATTTGTCGATGCATTAATAAAGTATCGGGTTTTACTCACAAATATAATGCACCGACATAACAAGCGTGCATGTTTGCCATCAACTCAAGTATCCTTCACTTCACCACAGCGTCATATCTGTTCGTGCATCGTGTGTTCGTGTCTATATAATGTGTTTAGTTGTTGCAGAGCCACCAAGTCTCACGGTTTCACCGTGTGACACACGCTTTTTCATGTTTTCACACGCTCACACGCCACACAACCAATATCTCACGGCAAAAAAAAAAGTCTGAGGCGCTTTGGTTCCTTTTTAAACTCCCCGACGATAGATGGCGCTCAGGAGAGCATCTGTAAACCTATTCGCTGCATAGACATCCTATTTACCCCAAACAGACTAAGGAGAAACTCGGGAGGAGCAGACCGGGGCTGTCAAGTGTCACGCATTGAGCGTGCCTGTCACTCATGTCGGTCTTAAGTCACGCCCTCCAGCCACGCAGCCGCTCGGCGGCGCGTATTTAGCGTTTACGTTTTGGGATGATGTCTGCAACCGCGGAAGATTTAGATTGCTACGATTCTTAGTTTCAGGAGATTGTACGCTGATTAAAATGTATTAATTTATATTCCATAAACCACTCTAGTATTGTCCCTCACAGGCGGTGGGAGAAGGTCAATTGCTTTATATTAACATTTATTCTGAATTCATCATAAACTCGAGTGGCTTCTGAATGACTGATAGACATCTACAGATCGTAACACTTACAACTTAAGTATGTTCTGTATCACAGTTTACAGCAATATCTGTTTTTTGTCGGTCCTCTACAGAAATAAAACGTGATTGGTCGGACCATGCGCTGTGGTGGGAGCAGAAACAACTGTGGCTGCTGCGAACAGCCTGGTCTCTGGATAAATATGGCATTCATGCAGACGCCCGGCTGCTCTTTATGCCCCAACACAAGCCCCTGAAGCTAGGTCTGCCTAACGGCATGACCCTGAGGCTCCGAACCTGCTTCTCCAGCCCTGTCTTCCAGACCGTGATGGGTGTCTGTAGAATGCTCAGTGAGTCTCAGCTTAATATTTCTGTACTATCTGTCTTTCTGCTTTCATTTAATTAATATGTTGTTGTTTGTTTATTTATATGTTGGTACTTAATAATTAGGGCCTGAGCACTGACAACATCGGGCAAGCCGCCCTGAAGACTTCATTGGCTTTTTGGGGGCTTTATCAAATCCCCGAACTCCTCCAACATGACATGCATAAATCTCTATTATGTTGGAGATACATTAATTAAACAGTGCTCAAGGATACGAAACATTGACCCTTATGTGAGATGAACACGCCGCCTTCTGATCTGGAGTCAGACAGGTTACCATTTTGATAAACTCTCCAGAATTTGAAGAAAGACCTGATCCTGTTGGACGATCATTAATTAAATATAGCTCGAGGATTGAACACATAACCATCTGATCTGTTAAAAAAAAGGGAAAACTCAGTGGATCACTGATGAACATAAAAAAACTATGTAAGGCAGTTCATCTTTCGTCATGAATATAAAATGTTTTAAAGGCAATTCAATGTCCGTCTTCAAGATGATAAACTTTCCAGAATTTTACAAAATATTCAATTCTGTCGGATGATCTTTAATTGAACAGAGCTCAAGGATCCAAAACATTGACCCTGATGTGACTTAAGCCCTTCTGATTTGGAGCCTGATACTCTTCCATTGCGCATCAAGAGTCCATGCTTTCCTGCTTTTAAAGAAAATAAACACTTCCAGGGGACAGATGACTGACAAAATATTTGAAGGCTGTTCAAATTTCTTAATAGAGATCAATGTGTATTAGTGAGACGATGAACAGTCGCCTTGAAATACGAACCCTTCTGCTCTGGAGGCAATACCATTGAGTCACAGTCCCAAAAAGTGAAGTTACTGATGAACAGCTCCTCAATCGAAACACTGACCCTGACGTGATTTAAACACGCACCCTTCTGATCTGGAGTCAGACGCGCTACCGTTGCGCCACAGAGTCTATGAAAGCCATCTTCCCAAAAAGTGAAAAAGCAGGAAAGTCACTGATGAACGTGAAAACAGCTCGTCAGTCCGAAACGATGACCCTGACGTGATTTGAACACGCACCCTTCTGATCTGGAGTCAGACGCGCTACCGTTGCGCCACAGAGTCTATGAAGGCCATCTTCCCAAAAAGTGAAAACGCAGGAAAGTCACTGATGAACGTGAAAACAGCTCGTCAGTCCGAAACGGTGACCCTGACGTGATTTGAACACGCACCCTTCTGATCTGGAGTCAGACGCGCTACCGTTGCGCCACAGAGTCTATGAAGGCCATCTTCCCAAAAAGTGAAAACGCAGGAAAGTCACTGATGAACGTGAAAACAGCTCGTCAGTCCGAAACGGTGACCCTGACGTGATTTGAACACGCACCCTTCTGATCTGGAGTCAGACGCGCTACCGTTGCGCCACAGAGTCTATCAAGGCCATCTTCACAAAAAGTGAAAACGCAGGAAAGTCACTGATGAACGTGAAAACAGCTCGTCAGTCCGAAACGGTGACCCTGACGTGATTTGAACACGCACCCTTCTGATCTGGAGTCAGACGCGCTACCGTTGCGCCACAGAGTCTATGAAGGCCATCTTCCCAAAAACTGAAAACGCAGGAAAGTCACTGATGTACGTGAAAACAGCTCAGCAATCCGAAACAGTGAACCTGACGTGATTTGAACACGCACCCTTCTGATCTGGAGTCAGACACGCTACCGTTGCGCCACAGAGTCTATCAAGGCCATATTCCCAAAAAGTGAAAACGCAGGAAAGTCACTGATGAACGTGAAAACAGCTCGTCAGTCCAAAACGGTGACCCTGACGTGATTTGAACACGCACCCTTCTGATCTGGAGTCAGACGCGCTACCGTTGCGCCACAGAGTCTATGAAGGCCATCTTCCCAAAAAGTGAAAACGCAGGAAAGTCACTGATGAACGTGAAAACAGCTCGTCAGTCCGAAACGGTGACCCTGACGTGATTTGAACACGCACCCTTCTGATCTGGAGTCAGACGCGCTACCGTTGCGCCACAGAGTCTATGAAGGCCATCTTCCCAAAAACTGAAAACGCAGGAAAGTCACTGATGAACGTGAAAACAGCTCGTCAGTCCGAAACGGTGACCCTGACGTGATTTGAACACGCACCCTTCTGATCTGGAGTCAGACGCGCTACCGTTGCGCCACAGAGTCTATCAAGGCCATCTTCACAAAAAGTGAAAACGCAGGAAAGTCACTGATGAACGTGAAAACAGCTCGTCAGTCCGAAACGGTGACCCTGACGTGATTTGAACACGCACCCTTCTGATCTGGAGTCAGACGCGCTACCGTTGCGCCACAGAGTCTATGAAGGCCATCTTCCCAAAAACTGAAAACGCAGGAAAGTCACTGATGTACATGAAAACAGCTCAGCAATCCGAAACAGTGACCCTGACGTGATTTGAACACGCACCCTTCTGATCTGGAGTCAGACACGCTACCGTTGCGCCACAGAGTCTATCAAGGCCATATTCCCAAAAAGTGAAAACGCAGGAAAGTCACTGATGAACGTGAAAACAGCTCGTCAGTCCGAAACGGTGACCCTGACGTGATTTGAACACGCACCCTTCTGATCTGGAGTCAGACGCACTACCGTTGCGCCACAGAGTCTATGAAGGCTATCTTCCCAAAAAGTGAAACCGCAGGAATGTCACTGATGAACGTGAAAACAGCTCGTCAGTCCAAAACGGTGACCCTGACGTGATTTGAACACGCACCCTTCTGATCTGGAGTCAGACGCGCTACCATTGCGCCACAGAGTCTATGACACCAGCTTCCCAAAAAGTGAAAATGCAGGAAAGTCACTGATGAACGTGAAAACAGCTCATCAATGTGAAACGGTGACCCTGACGTGATTTGAACACGCACCCTTCTGATCTGGAGTCAGACGCGCTACCGTTGCGCCACAGAGTCTATGAAGGCCATCTTCCCAAAAACTGAAAACGCAGGAAAGTCACTGATGAACGTGAAAACAGCTCGTCAGTCCGAAACGATGACCCTGACGTGATTTGAACACGCACCCTTCTGATCTGGAGTCAGACGCGCTACCGTTGCGCCACAGAGTCTATGAAGGCCATCTTCCCAAAAAGTGAAAACGCAGGAAAGTCACTGATGAACGTGAAAACAGCTCGTCAGTCCGAAACGGTGACCCTGACGTGATTTGAACACGCACCCTTCTGATCTGGAGTCAGACGCGCTACCGTTGCGCCACAGAGTCTATGAAGGCCATCTTCCCAAAAACTGAAAACGCAGGAAAGTCACTGATGAACGTGAAAACAGCTCGTCAGTCCGAAACGATGACCCTGACGTGATTTGAACACGCACCCTTCTGATCTGGAGTCAGACGCGCTACCGTTGCGCCACAGAGTCTATGAAGGCCATCTTCCCAAAAAGTGAAAACGCAGGAAAGTCACTGATGAACGTGAAAACAGCTCGTCAGTCCGAAACGGTGACCCTGACGTGATTTGAACACGCACCCTTCTGATCTGGAGTCAGACGCGCTACCGTTGCGCCACAGAGTCTATGAAGGCCATCTTCCCAAAAAGTGAAAACGCAGGAAAGTCACTGATGAACGTGAAAACAGCTCGTCAGTCCGAAACGGTGACCCTGACGTGATTTGAACACGCACCCTTCTGATCTGGAGTCAGACGCGCTACCGTTGCGCCACAGAGTCTATGAAGGCTATCTTCCCAAAAAGTGAAAACGCAGGAAAGTCACTGATGAACGTGAAAACAGTTTGAGCACAATTCACTCACCAGATTAAATATTTGATGTAATATCCCAATCTGTTGGGCAACTGTTACTTAAACAGAGCTCAAGTATCTGAAACAATGACGATATTTAGAATAGCTGTACAGTTATTCAAATGTCTTATTACACTATGGTTATACCTTTAGTATGTAAAGGTTAATGACCTCATGTTGGTCCTCATATCTCCTCTACCAACTTCGACCTTAGCAAAGGTGCACTGTTCCAGAGTACTCGTCCATAATATATACTTACAGGGTTTGAAATTAAATGTTCTATTCTTGCACCGCAGACTCTCATGCAAAGTTCTTCATGAAAATGTTGAAAATGTTGATCAATCAGTTCATACATTGTTTTCGTTCCACACATTGAACAAAAACACTTGCGAAATGTGTGCTGTCCAATGTGTCAGCATGTACTGTTAGTCATCAGACTCTCCTATACATATTTATCTTTGTCACTATTATAGCTCAGACATAGTTAATCTGAGCTTTTTACATTTTCTCTATGTTGCCTACACAGATATCCGACACCCTGAGGAGCTTTCGCTCCTTCGGCCTATAGAGGAGAAAAAGAAGAAGAAAGATAAAGACTTGGCTCAGGAGATCTACGACCTGACCGAGGTGCCCCTTTCCTCAGGTACAATCATTAAATTGTATTCACACTGCTTACTTGACATGTATTTTTTATAACAGGTATCTAAAGAGTTGCTGCAGAAATGCAGAAAAAATAAAAGTCCTTCAATACACTGCCAAGATGTAAGATTATATTGTTTTATTTATAAAATCCTTTTTTTTTTTTACAATATTGTCTCCAAGCTTTCCATTAATGGAAACTTCCCTTTACTACAGCACCACCAATACAAAGTTGTTCAGCAGTTTTTTTATAGTTACAGCAAATCAGACGGACTACATTTGGAAACAATACCCATCATTTCTGGAGTTATTATTTGCCTCTGGTGATTTGGGTAATTGGAATGATTATTCACTCAGAGAGTTTACCAGTAAATAATTCAAAGGTAGACCTGAAGCTTGGTAGAGAAAATTAATCAACTTAAAAATACACCCCAAAGCAATTTTCATCAGATTGTTTTCTTCACAGGTATTGTGCATTTTAAGCAGAAAGTGAGCCAAATTATGAGGTCAGACTTTTTTGCTCACATCTACAAAATCACCTCCTTGAAAAAATCTGAACCAGCTCCATTTTCGTTGCAGCATCCCGGCCCTGTCTGTATAATGGCATGCCTGCTCACTTTGCCGATTCACCTGAGATGGAGACCATCTACAAAATGCTGTCAGTCACCCAGCCTCCTTCCGCTCCTGAGGTCATAGCCAAGCAGTACCGCCCCGCCAGTGTGGTGGACAAGGCCCACATCAACGGCAGGTATGTCTTCACGCATATCAATATGGTAAACTTCTTCTTCCTGACCAACAACAGTCTGTGGATATTCATATCATAAAATCCTCTTGTATTTGTTCTTTATAAGTAAAAATCCAAGTTAAGTTATCCTTTTTTTTCAGAATTCAAGCTATAGATTCAGCTCACACAGGTACACATTTTTTGGCTAATTAAGACGTCAGGAAGTCAGGAAGAATGAGAGCTTGCAGACTAACCATGAGGCAAATTACGTCAGTGTTTAGAACTGTTGAGTCGTTATCGGTGAAAACGGTATTGTTTGTTGACAAATGTTCACCTTTTGTCAGCACTTACCAGTCTTGAAAATTAAAAAAATATATTGTATATGTGTGTGTGTGTGTGTGTGTGTGTGTGTGTGTGTGTGTGTGTGTGTGTGTGTGTGTGTGTGTGTGTGTGTGTGTGTGTGTGTGCGTGTGTGTGTGTGTGTTGCAGAAAAACTCAGAAACATATTTATTCTCTTTTTCTTCTCAGGTGGTTGGACTCATCCCGTTGTCTCATGCAGCAGGGAATCCATGAAAATGACAGAGTCTGGCTTCGCTTTAAATACTTTGCCTTCTATGATATAGATCCAAAGGTTTGTTTGAGTGTGTTCATGTTATTTTTACAGATACAGTATGTGTGTTTGGTATTTCATTCCTCTCTCTTCCTCCCTTTCTCTGGCCATGCAGTATGATGTTGTGCGTCTGACCCTGCTGTATGAGCAGGCACGCTGGGCCATCCTGCTCGAGGACATTGACTGCACCGAGGAGGAGATGATGCTGTTTGGAGCTCTGCAGGTAGAACATACCGCTGCTGACATGGAAACATGTCTGTCAACGGGGATGCAGACATTAAAAACAGCATGTTCAAGAGAATACAGTATCGGAAGTGAGCATTTCCTGAAACTCTTCACATATTACAGAAATTGTAATATTACCATGTTTATGTGAATATTGTCAAATACATGATTAATCATTTTTAAATGTAGGTTGACAGGTCCAATACAAAAAAGCTAATAAAAAAGGTTGTTGACTAACCAAATGTCCAAAAGCATCCAAACTTGAGCAGTTTGTCTTGTATTTGTATGTTTTTAATAAATGCCATCTGATCTAAACTACGTTATTTGATAAAATAATACAGCAACATTTAGAGGTCTCAAATGAGACTTGTATGACATTTATATACACATATTAGCAGATCACATTAAATTTGTTTCCCACTCAGTTGCTTTGAAAAAAGACTTAAAGCTACAAACATCCTTTTTAAAATTGATAGTTATGAAAGTATCCAGATGATCACACAAATATCTTTTTGTTTTCTACTTACATCCAGTACATATTCTTCTTTCTTTCACTCAAACTCCTGTAGTACCACATCAGTAAGGTCTCTCAGTCGGAGCCCCAGATGCTGAGCTCCAGTGCAGCCATGGACGACCTGGAGTCTGCCCTGCAGTCCCTGGAGGTCAAGATGGAGGGAGAGAGCAGCTCCGCGTCCGAGATGCTGGTCAGACATGTTTGACATGTGTCAAAATATACAGAAAGAACTCCAAATAATCAACACAAAAAAAACTTTAAGAAAAGATCAAAAGAAGAGTATTATTTCGTCCACTAAAACTCATATTTGTCTTTTATCCAGGAAACCATGACTGCACCAGACCTCAACGACTACCTAAAGATATTCAGGTGACATTCATTCAGATGTTGTCCTCTTCTATCTTTGATGTGATGAGTTAAAATAGTGCAAACTTTTTTGTAGATAACATAAGCAATGTGATCGCATGTTTCAGGCCAAAGAGGCTGACTCTGAAGGGATATAAGCAGTACTGGTTCAAGTTCCAAGATACCTCCATCTCTTATTTCAAGAGCAAAGAGGAGAGCATCGGAGAGCCCATTCAACAGATTAACCTCAAAGGTACTGAATATTTTTACGCTTTTCCTTATTAAGCTAATTTTCTCCTATGTCACCAACATATCATCAGGTATCAACAGGATTTAGTGGCCAATAAAGTACCAATCATACAACAGCAACCCTTTAACTTTGTATATTCTCCACTTAGAAATGGCCACTGTAGTCTGATGTCGTGCTTACAAGAAGAAATACACACACGCAAACACAGTGCTTTCCTCATAGGGTAAAAAGAGTGCTGTTCTCAAGTCTGTTTTCCTCCTCAGTCTGTGAGAAGCTAATGAAGTCATCGGTAATCCTAGATCAGTACTATAAACCAATTAAGGACCAGATTCTGGTCTCGCTTCGTTTCTATGTCCAACCCATGAATGTCATATTTCAATATTGAGAGTTTGTTCGATATTCATCCTGCACACAGGATGTGAGGTGGCTCCGGACGTCAACGTGACGGCACAGAAGTTCTTAATCAGACTCCTGATACCAGCGCCTGAGGGCATGAATGAGGTCTATCTGCGCTGTGAAAACGTGAGAGCATGTGTGTGGATATGGGACATCCTGTCATTTGTACCACCTCACTTTGAACACCTCTGTCTTTATCTCACCTCTAACCACAACCTCTCTCTCTCTCTCTCTCTCTCTCTCTCTCTCTCTCTCTCTCTCTCTCTCTGCGCTGTATGTTTGTCTCTCACCCTCCAGGAGCAGCAGTATGCTCAGTGGATGGCCGCGTGTCGACTGGCCTCTAAAGGCAAGACTCTGGCCGACAGCAGTTTCCAGAATGAGATCCAAAGCATCCGCTCCTTCCTGGCTATGCAGAAGTCCAGCTCCGGTTCCCATGGCAATGCCCCCACCAAAGATGAAAGCATCAATACTCACAGTCTGGTTTCGCCACGCTACCAAAAGAAGTACAAAACCAAACAGGTACAGAAGAGGTGGAACACAGAGGTTGGCACAGGCAAATAAATGAATATAGTACATGTAAAAATACTACAGTATTTAATCTCTCATGTATTGATCCTATGTAAATAAACCTCAGCAGTGGCCCAAATCTCCAACTCGAAGGAATGTAATAATTGTTCTAGACTGCAGCACAATGACTTTGAACATTTGAGCTAATTAAACAGTTCTGCAGCTAAAACTCCTGCCCACTTTGTGCATGAGGCAGCAAAACTATTATTGCATCTAAACCTCTACCCTGTGCATGCTCCTTCAGCTGACCCCTCGTATCCTGGACGCCTACCAGAACGTGGCTCAGCTCTCACTGACAGATGCACTGATGCGCTTCCTGCAGATCTGGCAAGCCCTGCCTGACTTTGGGCTCTCATACGTGGTTGTCAGGTTAAGTTTGAAGTTCATTTTAAAGTTTTTGGAAATTATTGAATGCCAGTTAGCATTAATTTTTCAAATGCAAAGTGTGAAACTGGGTAAAGACATAACTGGATAAATACATATGGTAAGTATTACAAAGGTAAACATCTGGTCTAACTTAACAAAATGTAGGTATGTTAAAGTCCACAAGCAGAAATGAAGACTGTTTAAAAAAATGTTTTGATTTCCTATCAAAACATTGTAGCTGGTCTAGTCCCAGTCAGACATAACTTGCTGATTTAGTGCTGGTTTGGAAAACATTTTGAAATACCCTTGCTGTTTACTGTGAGAAACTGGCAGTTATAGTATTATAAATATGTTTGTAATCATTACACAATTTCATTTCAGTGTCACAAAGTGTTGGAGGATTAAAGCTTGTCTTTGGTCTAAGCAAGATCTTTAGCTGAAGATGTGTTTGCCCGACAGGTTTAAGGGTAGTCGAAAAGACGAGGTACTCGGCATTGCTCCCAACCGCCTGATCCGTATCGACCTGGCCGTGGGTGATGTGGTTAAGACCTGGCGCTACAACAACATGAAGCAGTGGAACGTCAACTGGGACATTCGACAGGTGACAACAATACTTCTGTCTGAGCGAGTGTCCCGCAAGGTCTAAAACATTTGTTTCAAGAAATATGTGGTTGTGACTATATGCATTTAAGAGAGCGTACAAATCTTATTTAGTTATTTTTTAGCTAATGTTTTCCAGGCGTTTCTTTTGCTTATTAGGATGTCTTATAAGATCTAATCAAAAAGCATTTGTGAGAACTTAACAGGGTCAAAACGGAGAATTTAGGTAAGGTAACACTTACCTAAACACGGCAATCAAAAAATCAAGCATGACCTCGAGCTATACAAAGTATTCCTCCAACCAGGCTGCCAATGTACAAGAGTGCTCCAGTCCTCACGGTGCAGAGCTGGTCTTTTAAAGAAACCCCGAATGTATTTTTATTTTGATACATAGTAATTTTACTTGTGCAATATTCTTTCACAGGCAAAATTCAACCTTTCTTCTCAAAGGAATCTCATATCTGCTCTCTTCTCACTTTGTTTCTGACTCCTACAGGTGGCCATAGAGTTTGAAGGCAACATCAACATTGCTTTTGCCTGCGTGACTGCCGACTGCAAAATCGTTCATGAGTTTATTGGAGGCTACATTTTCATGTCGACACGCAGTCGTGCAAAGAGCGACACGCTCAATGAGGAGCTTTTCCACAAGCTGACCGGCGGCCATGAAGCTCTCTGAGACTAAAACACACAATCACAAAAGAAAAAACCCAAATCAGATCTCCTGTTGTGTCTCAACAGTGGAAAACCATTGGGAATTGGATTTGACATTCCATTTAGGCTTCTACAAAAACACCACAACTGTACAACAAATGAACAAAATGAGATAATGTGTTTTATTGTGTAAATGTGTTACAATCCACCATCAGTCCATCCAAGTTTATATATAGTCTTTGTTCCACACACACTCTGTCATAAGCTATCAGTGGGTGGACAACATGTTCAGACGTTTAAACTCTGGTGGTCCTCATTTTGACTTCTGCTCGTCCAAACTGCTGGATCTCAGGTCCTGGATCAGCAGGCTTGAAACTCAAACTCATGAAAATGTAAAATCAACAGTTGCATCAGCCAGCAGCAACCTTTAGGTTTCGCCTCGCAGTATGCAGACTTCATGTCGCTCAGTATAGAAAGCTTTGCTTTGTCCAGAGCTGCAGATGTAATGCCAGCAGTCAAATTATGACAGCCAGAATCAATAGCAATATGTAGAAATGCTAGGTAGCAAACATTTATTCAAATAAATACAACAATTCACTTTTTATTCTCTGTTGTCCTCACTCCTTATGGTTGTGACATGGTGGTAATTCATGTTATTTCATACACAGGAAGCTTCGAACCATTTATCTCCCCTCACATGCTGTGTGTGTGTGTGTGTGTGTGTGTGTGTGTGTGTGTGTGTGTGTGTGTGTGTGTGTGTGTGTGTGTGTGTGTCCATATCTTACAGAAACGGTTACAGCAAACCGTTAACTAAAACCACAGTGTCTGTATCCTCTGCTTTCCTATAATTGCTCAAGTGACTATCCACACATACAGTATGTCTTCAAAAGACATTTAAAGGCCCATCTGGTTGTTGCTACCAGTCTGTATGTAACCATATATATATATATATATATATATATATATATATATATATATATATATATATATATATATATATATATATATATATATATATATATGTATATATATATATACATATAGATTGTCAAATGTATATATATATATATATGTATATATATATATATATATGTATATATATATATATATATATATATATGTATATATATATATATGTATATATATATATATATGTATATATATATATATTACAACTGCATGGTGAAATTATCTTCGTAGTCAATGTCAGCCATACTTTTTTTTAGCACTTACAGTGCAAAAAAAAAAAAAAAGATATATTATACATAAATTGCCAGCATAAGTTGATTGACTTGTCATATAAAATAAAGTATGTCTTACTAAAGCTGTCCGGATGCTTTTAATGACACAAAAATAAGAAATTGTGTTACCAAGGGAACTAGGATGAGCATCAACCAGCCATAGGATGCCCGACCAGTCAGATGAGTCCTGCTATGACCAATGACACAACAGCATCCTCTGATGCTACTGCAGTGGTAGCACACTCACTGAAACACATGACAAAGGGGACTTCAGTTAAGTGAATGGCTCTCAATCCAAGTTTTAAAATAATCAAAATTAAGTAATAGTTTTTCTTACTTGTAGGTCTCAGTTTTAAGGCACGGCTGAAATATTTAGGGAGAAGCTTTCCTTCTGCATCTCCTTCAGTCAGCAACACACCATTATCTGACCAGAAGAACTTGATGCCGTCTGTACAGATACACAAATAAAACATATCAGAGAGATACTTGCCTAAACATAGAGACTGAATCAAGTGTATTTGGGGAGCAGTCATTAGTGGCTGAGCTTACCAGCCAGAGCTTTGAAGACATCAATATATACAGCGAGATCACAGTCTTTCCTCATGCCTAGTGGAAAAATTACACTAGTTTGTCTCAATGTTCAGCTGACTTCTTTCTGTCAGACAAACGCACACGCAGCTTACCGCTGATGACGCCCTTCTCCCCAGGAAGGCCCGGCGCCAGGTGGATGTGTGTCCTCGTCATGCGGCTCAGGCCCTGCTGCTGGATGGCGCTCCAGTTGCGGAGGTAGGAGCCATGAACGGCCTCAGCAGGGCAGTCTGGAGAACCAGTCAGGACCGGTTTCAGCTCCAGATCCTTGACCTGACCACAGCAATGCAACCAGAGTTAACACAGCATTCAAGAAGCGCCAGCTAATATACAGAAAATAAGTAACTTGCCTGAAGTTAAATCTGAGTGTTATCAAAATGCATTGCTTAACTAGTTGTTATGATCATGTAATTTAACTACTATCAGACCAATGAGGGTTTGTACGTCCCATGTTCTGCTGACATGTTAATATTTGCAACACATGAGGAAAAAGATAACTGAATCAAATAAAGTGAATGCAATCAAAGCTGGTTGGTGCTATCCCCCAACGTTCATTTTGTTCCTTTGCCTAACACTGATTTATAGGACTGAAATTATATTTCAAGTTTAGATTGTCAAAGGGCAAACCCTCTGTCATCTGAAAATTATATTCATGTTTTGAATTGGTTTATTACATTTGTATGCACTCAGGGTTAATTTTTCTTGTGAAGAAAGTAAATTGAAGTCATTGAAATTAAAGTTAGATTGAAAGTTAATGTTTCTATTTCAAAGCAAGTTTGGTGTAAATGGAGTCTACTTAGGGGGGTAATACATCCTGGCATGCTGGATTTGCTTATGAAATTAAATATCCCCATACCTGTAATGAATGGCCCTGACTGGCTCGAATCTGCAGCCGGCCGTCCTCCGGGTGGGGGCAAAGCTTGAAGCGCTGCTTGTCATTTGTGGCCACGACTCTTTTGACGTCTTCCAATGAGTATGAGCAGAACTGCTGGTGAGCCAAGAGTTCTTCCACAAACATGAAGCCATCTATGAGGATGACAGTTGACTATGGTCACATTTCCACAATGGATGGTCCCACCTGTACTTGACTATTTGCCCTGCACGCTGCATTGAAATTAACTTACAGTATGCAAGCATTTTATGAAACTGTGCATACAGATGTTGGTTTTGAAATGAAGCAGCCCAATGTATATTTCAATATAGTTTTATAACTGTCAAATTTTAAGGACACTTGTAATACCAGGACCAGATTGTGAGCAGCTCACCTGTACCCATTTGAAGACCCATCTGGTTGGCTCCATGGCGAAGAGCATACGACAAGGATTTAGACAGGTAGACATATCTGTCCTTGTATGGGAGAAGAAGGCATCACCCAAAGTAGACACACTCTCAAATTCAGATCTAATTATAGCTCTGGTTTAAATATAGGACCTTGACTTCACCATACCTAACAATTCATACTGCCTACCTTGGTACAAGTGTGTCATGAGTTAGATATCTGTCTGTGAACTATCAAAGATAACGTCTCAAATTATAGGGCTCCAATCTCTCACCTCTCCACCACGCTTCCTTCTCCCTCCTCTTCCTCCTCTCCCTTCTCTTCCTCCTGTGCCACTATCCATTAGAGTGGAGGTGCGCAGTTATTCAGCTCATGATTTGAAGCTGGTAGATAGTTGCCATAAATTTTACTTATATTAATGAATCAAAACGTCTCACCGGAACGCACCGCTGTATACAGACGTATAGCTTCCCACTTCCGGGTCATTCTCATGTTTCGCTGGCAGGTGGCATTGTGACGGAAGAGCCGCAGAATCCCGGCACCACAGAAGAAGAACTGCAATTGTCCTGGAAGAAAACATCACTCAGACAGCCACAGCTGCTGCAGGTAAGAAAATACTCATCACATTTAAGAGACATATGACGTGTCGAAGCTCAGTAGGTAAGCTGTTACATTTGACAGTGACTCAAAGCTCACGCTGTTACGAACAAACAATACAAACTGCCGGTATAGGAGGCAATCTCCCGCTGCTAGGATGTAACACAGAGGCAGAGCTAAGTTTGCTAACTGTTAGCATAGTTAAGCTGGAGCTGCCTGTTGGACCGCCTCTCCATTTGGGTTTTATATAATACGTTTGAGGCCGTTTGCTTTATTTCTCTCTCTCTCTCTCTCTCTCTCTCTCTCTCTCTCTCTCTCTCTCTCTCTCTCTCTCTCTCTCTCTCTCTGCTATTTCCTGTGTCTCCCTCTGTCTCTTTCCATCCCCTCTGTCTCCCGTTGTCTTTTCTTTATCTCTGTCTCTTTATGTCTCTTGTCTCTTTTTCTCTCTCTGTTTCTCTACATCTCCTCTGTATCCTCTATGTCTTCTCTGTCTCTCTCCATCTCCTCTGTATCGCCTCTGTCTCTCTCTCCTCTCTCTCTTTATTTCTCTTGTGTCTCTTTCTCTCTCTGTTTCTCTACATCTCCTCTGTATCCTCTCTGTCTCGCTCCATCTCCTCTGTATCGCCTCTGTCTCCTCTCTCTCTCTCCTCTCTGTCTCTTTATTTCTCTTGTGTCTCTCTCCTCTCTGTCTCTCTCCATCCCCTCTCTCTCTCTTTTGTCTGGACTGAAGATGTTGGGCAGGTCGCCATGGAAACGTAACGAAATATACGTCACCGGACGGCGTATCTCTGAAACAATAAACTGCGTTTGAAGAGAAGGAGAAGTCATACTTTTCTGTAAGTGTGCTGTTGAAATGTTTATTCTTCCTCTTTGTAGTTATGTGTTGACATTATTCTAATCATTAGCCAACTAACCTAAACCCGAGTTCACCTGTAAAAAACAGAGCTGTCTGTCGTGATTTATTTCAGTGACAGCAGCATCGTCTGTTTGTCTATCCTTTCTTTTATTGTGATCAGCTCTGTTGCGCCAGTGATGGAGTTCCCGCAGCACTCCCAGCAGCTGCTGTCGGCTCTGCGCTCCCAGCGGCAGCGGGGCTTCCTCTGTGACTGCACCGTCGTGGTGGGCTCATCCCGGTTCCTGGCTCACAGGGCTGTTTTGGCTTCCTGCTCGCCATTCTTCCACATGTTCTACTCAGACTCTTTGGGAGTCCTTGGTGGAAACGGCACCAGCAGCTCTGTCACCCTTGACAGCGACATTGTCACGTCTGATGCGTTTGGCTTGCTCTTGGACTTTGTCTATGAAGGCGTGCTGCAGCTGGGCGAGTCTCCACCAGTGGAGGACATATTGGCAGCTGCAAGCTTCCTGCACATGAACGAATTGGTGAGAGTCTGCAAGAGACGACTGCAGAGACGAGGGCCTCTTGCTGAGGCAGACAGCACTCGCTCTGAAGAGAGCGCTGGTGCGAGGAGGGCAACAGAGACGGAAAGGAAGGGTGACGGTGCGGCTGAGCCTGCGGTGGCCATAACTAGCGATTTCATGAATCCAGTAGCCATGGCAGCACCATTCCCATTAGTATCCATAATGACGGGGGAAAGTCAGTTGAAGTCTGTGAAGTCTCAACACAGGATGGGTGAAGAGTCATCAGAAGCAAGAGTTCAGACTCATCTGAGCCCCGACCTTGCTGATACCACACAGCCGGGCATGGACGCCCCTCCTCTGCCCTCAGGGGGAGAGCTGGTGCAGGGTGTCATCACAGGCCGGTCCGCCCCTGTTGCAGAAGGTCATGCCAGTTTGGGGACTGGAGGCCATGGAGAGGTGTCGGCGCTCTGCAGTCCTTGCAGCACCACTGAGACATACAGGTACATGTTGTACTTGTATTTTTTAAACTGTATTAACTTGAAAAAATAAAAGTTCTTGCTTTGTGTAATGATATACATTTTACACTTTATGTTTGATGTTCCGTAAAAGCAGTTTAGAGTATATCTCTCTTTCTTTTACCAGCCATTGCAGTAACCAGCAGCCCTCCTCTTCTTCCTCCGCGGTGCCAGTGAGTCAGGCCAGTGGTCGATCAGTGGTTGCTTATTCCCAGTCAGGATCCACCCTCTCTCCTAGCCCACAGCAGGATGTACCCAGACTGCCACGTGATGACTCCGTAAGGAATCCTTCAGAGGCTTACCACGGAGATGCATCAAGTGCAGGACCACAGACGGTCATGTTAATTCAAGCATCAGCACAAACCCCACAAAACCCAACACATTCACCGCCACAGCGGAGTCTTCCTCAGATCCGAATCCAGAATGCTGTGTCGCTCCAAAGCTTGGACTTCCACTCTGCTTCTCAGACTCAAACCCTTCGGGGACCTGAAGGGAATGTGGGAGCTTTGCCCACCACTAGAAATGAAAGATCTCCCCCTTGTATGGGCAGAGTGAGGACAGACTACAATGATGGGGAGAATGTCAAGGTCAAAGTGGAGGCCATTGTTATATCTGACGAAGAGTTAGAGGAGGAGACAGAGGAAAGAAGAGAGAGAGAATCAGTGATGGAAGTAGACAATGAGTTTGAAGAAGAAGAGGAGCTGCACAGTCCTCAGTTTCTCTCCTCCCACCCTCAGGGCATTTTACAAATGACCTCCCATTCAAATGACTTCTCATTCCCCCTCTCTCCCTCCTCTTCGTCTTCCGGTGCAGGCCCTTCCTCCCAGGACACTTCCTCCTTCGCCCTCATTCCTCCGTCCACAGCGCAGCAGCATTCAGACCATCCTTCCTACTTCCAGGACTTCCAGGACTCATTAGGGAACTTTGTAGAGGACGTCCCCACGTGTGGAGTCTGTGGAAAGACTTTCTCATGTACATACACACTGAGGCGTCATGCCATCGTGCACACGCGTGAACGTCCCTATGAGTGTCGCTACTGCTACCGGAGCTACACACAATCAGGCGACCTGTACAGACATATACGGAAAGCTCATGACCACACGCTGCCTGCCAAACGCAGCAAGGCAGACATGGAGCCTTCCCTGCCACCACAACCACCACCTCTTAGCTAACACACAGACACACACTTACTATTGTATTTCAATATTTATGCACACACACACACACCTAACTTTAACATGATAGCTTCACTCTAATTATACATTTGAACCTAAATCGAGCAGAGCTGTAACTAACTATTACTTTAATTGTCAATTGATTTGTTGGTTATTTTCTTGAATAATCAATAGTTAGTTTGGTCTTTAAAAATTTTGAAAATTGTATTTCACAATTGCCCAAATCTCAACTGGTTATCAACATGTGACGTAGCACTAAGTGACTAGGTCCACCAGGTAATGATGGCCAATCACAACATTTCAGGGTGGGACTTTGCATAAATCTGGTTTGGGAAAAATATAGCCTAAGAGTCGGGAAGATATAAACAGATTACAGCCAAGATGAGCTGGTATAAAAGTTAAAAAGTAGTTTAGAAAGTTGTACATCATTTTTTTACGTTCATACAAATGTTTTGTTTTGACAAAAAAAGAGTACATAGATCATTTAAAATGACTTCTCATCTCGTGAAGACGACATTCAAATTAGTGAATAAAAAGTATAAACACAATTGTACACAATATTTTTTTATGTAGTTATGTGATATGTTGTAGCAAAGTGCTGTCCCATTCATATTGGCATCAGTTCAAGCCCTCACAGCCTCTCATACTCAACCACGTAGCAGCTGACATCAGTGAGTCCTTGAGGGTTCAGGGTTTGAGGGTTTAGGGGGGGCATTGGGATTGGGCCTTAGTCCCAATGAGTGTATACATCACATAATTCTCACACACACACACTAAACACCAGCAATGTGGCAGTGATATCACTTGTCATTCATCCCACTAACATGCTTAATGTTCACGTGTGACTGTCTCCTTAGAACAAAGCTTATCTGAGATTTTTCTATTGTGCTACTCATCAAAAATGTCGCAGGATTTTCAGTTTAGGTTTGTCATTTTTTAATACCTTTGTCATTAATCATCTTTAAAATGATCCAAAATCTCAGTTGTTGTGAGACAATTTAGAGTTCTAACAATATATGTGACAGCCTACTCTTAATGGACAAATAAGGGAAAATATATTGTGTGTTTCGGATTTTATTAGTTAAAGAAGTGTAATTCATGGTAATGCCTTCCCAGTGTGTGACACTGCCAGCAAAGTTTGACTGATTGTAAATGTAAAAGCATTGTACTGTCTAGTGTTTCAACAATTCAACAATTAGAATCAGGTAGTGCCACTTTCTAACTTGTGATGCAAGCTGTTCCATGCATCAGTTTTAATGAAGCCGTTTCATCAACAGCAGATGCACAGTTTATCTGATGAGGTAGAAAATCAAATGTGTCAAAAGGCCTTTTCTTTGTCTTCTCTAAACATGCAGTATGACGTCTGTGATTAGAGATTATTCCTAAGTGAGGTAACTGACACAGAAATGTTAGTGGCTGCCAAATAAACTGATATTTTTACATGACCACCAATTCATGCATTTCTTAGTGGCTTTCCAGGATGATTTACAATATTTTACTGTTATTTGTTCGATATTTTGGCACTGTGGCTACCTTGTTCTTATGAGTTTGCAACATTTCATTGACTTTGTTTGTCATTCTCCGTCAGCGTTAATTTAAAGTACTTGTATTGAATTGTTCAACCATTCAACTTCCAGCCTACATGGTAGTATTTCAGTGGAAGGGAGAAAGAAGTCAATCTGTTTGGGGATCCACCCTTTATGTATTCGGCTTTTCTTATTGCCCATGTGACCTTTCCCTCTGTATTGTTGCTCCTGTAATGTGACAGAATAACAGTACAAGCAAACATAGACAAAAAATAATTCTGCCTTCTATTTAAGTGTTTAGATTTGAACTTGAAATGTGCCTGAATGACGGTTTGGAGTTAGTTCTTCCTCACCACATTACTACTTGGTATTTAAGTTTTGTATTCTCAGAAGAGACAGTGGAGTCAGTGATCATTTCATCCTCGTGGCGGGTGTGCAAAGTCTAAATGTTCCTTTGTGAATAAACACTGTGTTCAAAAGAAACAAAGTGAAAAAATTGTTTTAATGGATCAAAGTCATTCAAATGTTTTTATTTCACTACAAAAGAACATACAAATATATACACCTCACGTCAATTACTTTGCAAAAGTAACACAAAACTCAAGGGCATTTCTTTAACTGGCCGCAGCCAGTATTCAGCAAACTGTACGTTTCACTGGTAACCTCTGAGCAGGAGGTTGTTTTCTCTCTTCAGTCTTCTACTGGACCGTGGATCTGTGAAGAGACAAAGTGGTATTGTCCAGCTACAATTCTGTCTGTCCTTGTATTTCCGACTAAACTATTTTCAGATAAAATATAATATAAAACAAAGAACCTGCTTTTGACAGTATTTGTTAAACTACAGAGAAATTATAAAAATGACAGCCACAATATTGTTTCAAAAGCAAATTTATAACCCAGAAATATATTTTTGTTGAATAATATTGTATCTTATAAATTATACAGATTGTTACACTGGACTAAATTGCGATTGGAAGACCCAAGCTGTGAATTAGTGTTAATTTTGTCTTTGATTAAACATCCTTTTTAAGTCAGCCACCAAACAGAAGAACTCACCGCCTCGGCCAACTCGGGCCAATCCATCGCCATAACGACCGTGTCGTCAGAGTTTGGCGGCGTCTCCAGGTTCCAGTAGGTCAGCTTGTCGAACACAGAGGATACCCTCAACGTCCGGTCCTGGACACACATACATGTACATTATTCACCATCATAAAGACAGTGTCTCAGAATCCTCACCCGCACAAAAATGTGATTTTATGGCTCGCCAGTGCTGTGCCGGATGTTTGACTGAGCCAGACTGCAGGTCGGTGTCGATCGTTATAGTGACATGAACGATGACATCAGTGATATAGTTTACCTCTTGGTCGGAGCTGGCCTTGTCGACCTCTTTCAGCACCAAGCCGGTGTAGCCCTGCGGACAGCTGAGCTCCCGTCCCTTCAACCCACGCCCTCTGAATGACACGGTCTTTTCTGTAATGAGACAAATGGACTGTGGAGTAAAAACGTGAGACGCACCTTTTTAAATTTCTGGATTATACATGCGTCATGCGTAGTAATGCTGTTTTAATTCATTTGTAAAGAAAATTAGTAAACATCCCATCTCTTATCAGGATGAATCCTGTAAGAATGAAGAGGATCATTTGTTGGATTATTTTTATGGCTTTTATCTCCACCGCTGTGTTTTATGAAGGGCAAACTGGACCAGTAACAACACGCTTTCGTCTACTGGGAGAGGCTGTACCTAGTTTGCAGTCTTTTGTGGTAGCAGTGAGGTATTTTGAGACCTCGGCTGGCCCATTGTCTTCGATCTCACAGGGCATGAGGTGGACTGGGACTCGCTGTGCATCACCCACAGATGATACCTGAACACGAATAACACTGGTGTTACAAGACATCCTGCAAGCAGAAGAAAAGAACAAAAACATGAATAACAACAACTTACACTATATAAACCTACATTTCTTGGTCTGATTTAAGACATAATAAAAGGTCGTCTCTGGAGCAGATGCTGGCTTCAACAGATACGAATCTGTCCAACAGGATAACTATAGTCATGTACTATTGTAAGCTCTGACAACAGAGCAGTCTTCCCCTTAAATACAGTATGCCACCTCTATTAAGATGTTGTGGTATTAGCGTGTTTTCCAAAACCCTCTTCAACGCCATTAAACGTGTTGTTACGTGACTAACATGTGGATTGGAGAAATATAACTGCTACATTACCTTTAAGATGCTTTCCAAACGCTCATGTGAGATGTAAAAGTGGACTTCTTCTGGTTTGCGCCAGTCGCAGCGTGTGATTGGACGAAAGTTTCTTCTTCTACGATGTCAGATATTTTGGCGGGATTTTTCTGTTCCGCCGCAGGATGTCGCCTCCTACTGTTATTATTCTACTATTTATTATTATCTTAAATTCACTTAATTTGGTCAAGGTCTCAAGCATTTCCGGGATTTCCCTCTGTTATCAAATGCTTTTCATAACTTATGACCCAAAATACAGCATTTCTAATTGGGGATTATATTTCAGCAATTTTGAATGCTCTATAAAAGCAATATAAATATCAGGTCCAGATGCCTTTAATGTGATACATTCCACCTCTGAAAATAGTCAATTTTACCATATTGTAAGATTAAGGTTGATCCAAGTAAATTGTAATTGGGTGTTTTATCAATTGAGGTACCTTTGCACAGACATGTAAACAATGGTGTCATCTAGGAGCGCACTTGGCAGCACATTGAGCAGCAATGGAGGAAAAAATTACATTCCGCGATTAAACATATAAATATGGATTAAGCTGTAGGATATGCAAATGAAAGAATAAACTTAAAACTATAGGCCGCCCAAGTCAAACTATCATCCAACATTGTAATTGTGGGCAATGTATCGATCAGTTTTTAACAATTACAGAAACAAAATACTAAGCAGATATAAGTAGTCTTAATATATTCTCACAGGGAGTTATCAAATATATAAACTATATGATGAGACTTAGTTAAAGTATGAACTCCAGTTCTCAAGCTTCGGCCCTGTCAGTGTCATGTTCAACAGAGAGCTCTGCTCCAGTTGGCAGCAGCATCTCTGTTCATGTGGGACGGACTTAACACTGTCCAATAGCAGCTTTTCAGCAGCTAAAGTTAATAGGGGGGTTTTCTGTTGAAACCATTTTATCCAGAAAGTATCAAACTGTGGACAAAGAGACAGGAGAAGGAGAAGTGATTTCCTAACAACTTATAGTTGGCCAACAGAAAGGTAAACAGCTTTTTTTCTAACAAGACTGAATAATTAGCATGTTGCTGTTAGATACCACATGAACATTAAACAAAACAAGGTTTTTATGTGGTTATTGAATAAAAAATACTTCAGTGTCCACACACTATAACTATTGCCAGCATAACTCTTGATCTGAACATCTTCTTGACTGTGTTGTGCAAGTTACAATTCTCTTTTCACAATATCACTCCAATTTTAGCAGTGTTGGATGAAGTGTTCAGATCAAAAACACTAATATTACACTTTAAAAATCCTCTGTTACAAGAAAAAGACCAGCATTGGAGATATTACATAAAGTATATACAGTAAGTATAATCAGGAAAGTGTATAGAACGTATTAAAAGTAGTACTCAACGCAGAAACATGGCCATTGTGGCACAATTAAATGACTTTTGTCTAATCGTTTCAGCTCAATTTGCATATAGTGTTGTATATACTGTAATTTACGTATACAATGTCTCCATATAATGTGTATGCAACATTTTGATTTGTAAATAAACAGCAACTATTCATCCAGCCATTCATTTTCTTATCCGGGTTAGGGTCACGGTGGCAACAGGCCCAGCAGACCGAGCCAGGCTTTCCTCTCACCCACAACATTTTCCAAATTATTCTGGGGGACCCCGAGGCGTTCCCAAACCAGCCAGGCGATATAATCCCTGCAGCACGTTCTGGGTCTTCTGCGGGGTCTCTTGCCAGTTGGCCGCTATTCCTTCTCTCGAAAGGAGTCAGCTGAGGTGGTTTGGGCATCTAATCCGGATGCCTCCTGGACGCCTCCCATAAGAGGTTTTCCAGACCCGTCCAACTGGGAAGAGACCTCGGGGAAGACCCAGGACACGCTGGAGGGATAAACAGCAACTAAAACTGTCAAATTTGAAATTAGTAAAACAACATACAATATTTATCATTGAAATGTAGAATAGAAATATATGAGAAAGAGGAGAATCATGTTAAGTACCTCAATTATGTACATAATATATATCACTAAACTTTAGTTCTATGAAATGAGAAAACAAACAGCTTAATTTTACAGACACTTGATGACCACTCCGATCAAAAGCAATAAATGCTGCATATCAACCAACATTATGACACAATATGTATATCAAACACATTGATTTGTTGCGTATTTGCTTCTAGATGCCTGTTAAAGAAGGTTAAAAGTTAAAAGCATTCAATGACCAGTGATCTGACGTGAAGGGTCTCTGCTTGTGACTGACATTAGACTCAGTGGTTTCACAGCTCTCAGTACTATCAAAGGGGCGCTTGTGTCTCTCAGTTTCATGAGATCATAACATCATCAACCACACCTTCTTGATGACGTCACTTTAAAAAAAGGAAATGTGGGTAAGAATCAGATAACCTATGAAGAACATTCAAGACGTTTCAAGGAAAGAGACTGTAGACCTGAGCCAAACTTAGCCAGAAGGATTCTTTCCATTCATTCTCATCTTTGAAACAATGCTTGTGACGTGATGTGCTTGCATTTAACTTTCTGTTGTGTGTTGTTTACATAGGGGTGTTTTTTTTCTAGACTTCATGGATCAAGAAACTCGTTTGCGTCCACAAGATGATACAAAGCTGTTGGCCTTCTTTGGTCGGTATCTGCGGGGGCTCCGGGAAGCTGTCGTCGAGGTGATCTCCGACGCCCGTCAGAAGGTTGTACAGGGATATATTTTGTTCGCTGTCATCATCCTCCTCCTCTGGGTCGCAGCCTTTCTATATGGCAGCTTCTACTACTCTTACATGCCCTTGGCGGCTTTTTCCACACCTGTGCACTATTATTACAGGTGTGTATGTGAAGTCTTACAAAGACGGAATCGTCGGTGTATGTTTGATTCATGCTTCTAATCTCACTCATCATTCACGTTGTATGCAGGACAGACTGTGACTCTGCTGCCTCTTTTGTGTGCTCTTATCCAATGGCCAACATCTCTCTGATGAGGAATAAAAAACATGTACGTACGTGTGCGTGTGTGCGTATCTACTGTATGTATCAATCTACAATCTTCCGCAAGTGCAATTGTTTTCAAATGTGTATTCAGGTGCTGACATTGGGCCAGGCCTATCAGATATCTCTACAGCTGGAGATGCCTGATTCTCCGACCAATCATGAGATGGGGATGTTCATGATCAAGACAACCTGTTTCTCTCGGGACGGAGGGAAAGTTGCCTCCTCCGCTCGCTCCGTGAGTCATTAAATAGTTCAGCTCCGAGTGCTTCATTACCAGAGCCTGCAAAACCCAATGATTCATGTTTGCATTGCTTTGTGTTTCTCAGGCAAGACAGCAGCTCTCTGCCTCCAGCTCTCGCTTTGTGAGTACAGTGCTGACGCACAATAATGTTTTAATCACACAGAGCCAGATTAGGGCTGTTTCTGCTTGCTGCAACAGAAGGTGCTCTCAGTAGTCAGGTGATGGAGAAGACAGGACAAGCATGTGGACTGACCGCTACAACAAATACATGGTCAGAATAGAGATCATTCATGTGTAAGGGGTACTGTCAATAATTTAAATTAAACGCAGTAAAAAGAACAGCATGCACATTGTGATGCAATCGAGTGGAACAGTCCTCCAATAAATACTTGACATCATATAAGTAAAGTGTTGATACTTGTTGAGGCTGTGTTTTGGGATGTTTTACTAATTTGCGTCACAAAATTGAAACAACATTCAGTCAAATCCAATCCTACAAGCCTCAAGGCTTTCTAATTTAGAACCGCGTCAACACAAAATAAACATTTTGGGTTTAAACAAAAACTGAACTTTACATAACTATTGTATTGCACATCAAAAAGTAGGTGAGATCAGCTTTAGTTAGTGGTCATCAAACTGAGCACACAACCGAATCATTAAATATAAAAGGTAAAGCTTTTGCAGCTGCACGACAACACCAGTCAATCTTTCCTAAATATTTATCATGAGATCATTGAAAACACCTTCAGGGCATATCATCATTTGTAAGGAAAGAGCGTTTAAGGCAGGAGACTGAAATGAATACGTTGGGTCATTATGGTGTCCTGCCGTTTTCAGGGCATGCTGCAATACCGCTCAGACCTGTTGAAGAACCTGGGAACGCTGCTGTTCCTTCCAGCCTTTCTGACCGGAGTCGCTGAGCAGAAACAAGTCCTGAAGGTGGAGCTCTTCTCAGACTTCACGGACGACCCTGTGAGTCAAGCATTATTTTGCGAATGAGTCATGTGTCAGTATGCATTAAACAGCAAGTAGGTATTTTGTTGGAGTCTACCTTACAGGTTTGTCTTCATGTACACAGTATGTCCCCTCGATGACGGCCGTCATTGAGATTCTGTCCAGCAAGGTGCAGATCTACTCATCTCAGCTGGAAATTCATGCTCTCTTCACTGGTATGAGGTAAGATGTGTACACCATGCTTTACAATAGATCATACAAATGATGTTGAAACAAGTAAATAAATCCACATTCTACAGCACACAATGAGGCTGCAATGGAGTTAGAGTTAGTAATCTCACACCAAAACACATTTCAACTTAACCCCAACGCAGAAAATACAGTATATTGTCTTATGTAACACCTTGGAACTGCAGAAGAACCTTTTAGCTAATTCAAGCATTTTTTAGTCCACTTCTCTTAAACTAAACTAAAGACCAGAAACATGTTTCTTCACTAGAAAAACTCCCTCTCTTATGTCTACACCTACAGCCCTCAGAGGAGTAAATGCAACATGTCCAAATGTCTTCTCTGTGATTCTGTCGGAAAATATTGAAAGTAACCTACTGGTATATAAGTAGGAGCAATTTTTTTTCAGCATCACATCCTATTTACTGTCTTTGTTTTTCTATGTCAGGTACTTGTTGTTCAACTTCCCTCTCCTGTCAGCAATGGTGGGCGTGTCCAGTAATTTCATCTTCCTCAGTGTCATCTTTGTCTTCTTCTACGTGAGGCTGCTGCTGAAAGTGGATAGGGGTCCAGAGCAGGTGAGACAAGAGGCCCATTACGACTGACACTCTTTAACTGCAGCTGCGGGGCGGCACAGTTCATTAGTTTGATGTTTAAGTTAGTGTGAAATATTACCATATTCCTCTCAGGTGTCTAAGACTCAACAAGCTCTGAGAGCTTGTTTTCCCCCTTGTTTACAGATCGGTACAGATGGACTGCTGTCAGATAGGGGTGCGAACACAAACAACAACCAAGAAGAGGAGGAACATTATACTGTTGCAGGTGCAAAACCACAGGCACAGATCATTTCTCAATTTTTATAAATTATGTGTGTCAGTGTTGTAGTACTGACTTTAAAATAAGATAATTAATTCCTTGACAGGTACCACAAATCTGATGTCACATTCAGATGACCTCCACATCTGAGTCGAGCGAGGCGCCATCCTTTGCTGTCAACACAGAGCAGAACAGACTTGTTCACCGTCAGCTTAACACACATTAAACAGAAGCAACCTGAGGCCATTATTACAGGAGCGATTACAAGATGACTCAAGGTTGAAAAGGACTCAGAAAGCTGCTACATGCCTCTGAGCTGCCCTGCTTCAGCTGCAGATCTTTTTGCTCATCATGTCATCTGTGTTTCAGTATCAGAATCACGTTTATTGCCCACGTTTTCACGTCAAGGAATTTTACATGTGTTAGTGCATACCAATTAATATAGCAAGAGAAAACAAAAGATTAATGAAAATTCTGCAACAATGAAAGCATACATAAACTATAACGATAACATGTCGTCTCATCGTGTTTTGCTTCAATGTTCATGATTAATGAGATTAACTCACCTGAACCTTCTTCACTTCATACATATCTTTTAATGTTAGTGTGTTTTTCTTACTTTGCAGAGCATATCTGTAATCTGGTGTTCACCAAGTCTGTTTGATAGTAAATTAATTAAACATTATGAAATTAAGAAAAGCATATTAATAAAAACAAACAAAAGCAAGATTATTGAGCTGTTTCTTTCGCAGATTATAACTACCATGCTGGTTAAAATGTTACTTCAAAATGCCTAAAAACAAATGTGTTCAATTGTTCTTCCAAATTATAGTGTGTAGGGCAACCTTGTGTATCTTTCTATTATCCAAAAATATCCAAAATAATTTAACTGAAAAACAAAGTGTGTCGTACTTGGCTGCAAATATACATTATGTCAAACTGCTGCAATAAAATCTTTAAATGCAGTCAGAAAACATTTCCCCAAAACAGTTATCACACAAGGTACACACCCCTATGTGGCGGGAGAACGCCATACTCTATCTCTAGCCTGTTATTTAACAGAGTGTCTCATTTCCTGGATGTCCTCTCGAAGCTTTGGAAACGTCATGACGTCACTGCATGCAAAATATCCCAAACAGGGAGAATAAGAGCGGGATGTAGATCACTGACGGGCACAGAGCGGCTGGAAGACACAGTAAGGTAAGTTAGACACATATGATCATCTGTAGTTTTATATTTCCATGTGTCATTTGAAGAAACATTCAAAATATTGATGACGGAATTATAAACAAATTTTCTCAAACATTTCCAAACTTGTAAACATTTCCCTGTTTTGTACAAGCGCATGTGTTGAGTCCATGGAGTAGATTCTCTACCAACGCTCACACACAGGACTCTAAGATGGACTTGACAGATGCTCACCACATGGAGGGGATGGAGGCAGAGACAGAGAGCAAGCAAACTATGGATAATGACTGTTCTGCCATACTGTCAGATGAGATGCACCATCATATGACTATCAGTGGAAAGCCTTCCAGCAGCTGCAGGAGGACCAGAGTGAGAGCCAGACCCAGACTGAAGTCCACAAAAAGTTTCCCACCTTACAGTCAGTGTATAGGTGGACTCGGAGACGCCGAGGAGGGGGACCACGAGCTTGATTCAGAATCAAGTAACGTGACAAGGGAAAACTCAAATGAGGTCCCTCAAGGCACAGAAAGAAAAGAGGACTTTGAAACGAATGCAACATGTGCAAGGGATGAGGTGAGGGCAAAATGGAAGATGAGGAGAAAGGAGAGGCTAGGGGGGAGTCACGAAGTTGCTCCAGACGGTTGGGAAGGGAGGTGGAGCGGGAAAAGAAGCGTAGAAGAGAGTGGAAGAGAGAGGGAGTGTGGGCTGCCCCCTAACAGCGAGTGGAAACACTTGAGAGGTAGAAACTCCAGTTTTGAAATAGACAGAAAGGAAGAAGAGGATGAAGAGAGGAAGAGGTCTCGTGTTGCAGCAGCAGAAGTAGAGAAGGACGGGAGAGGGGAGACCCCAAACGGGGAGGATGAAGAGGCAGAGGAGTTTCCAGGAATGAGAAAGGGCTCCGCAACACATCAGTGGTCCTCCCCACACCCAATCCTCTCCAAGCTTTTGCAATCCTCCTCCACCTCCTCTTGCTCCTCCGTCAACTTCTCCTCAGCAGAGAGCGACGACGTCTTCAGTGAAGGAGAAGATGTTGGCTCAAAGAGGAGGGCGTTTAGCAAGGTGAGATCGTATGGATGGAGTTTAAACTTAAGTTTTTAAACTTCATCCATGCCAACATTTAAACTGTTTCCATTTGATGTGCCAGTTTGGCATTTCGCCTGTGCATCTGGCTGCTCTGGTTTTCCACAGAAGAGGCATAGTAAAACTATTTTTCTTAACTGTTCTTTGCACCTTTAGTCCAGCTCAATTTGCATTGGCTTGAAAGAGGACTTTGACAAAGTCAGATTTGAATGGCGTTTGCATACCTGTGTGCTGCCGCAGCAGATCTGAAAGTAGACCGGAGCAGACAATGAGAGGAGGAAGGCAACAAGACCTTTCTGTAAGCCTGTAAGGACTGAATAAAAGACACAGCAGTCAAAATAACATTACATAATTTATGAGAAATACACATCTTCAAAGCATTTCATCTCTGCGACCAAAATAGTATATCAATAACATTTATAAAACACCTGCATAGTAAAGTATTAAGTCTTGGATATCAATTTGTCCCAAAAAAAATGTCATTTTGTAACAATGCCTATACTGAGCATGCGCAGGTTTGTTTTCCCTTCCCTTGTTTTTTTTTTTTTTTTTTTCATGCCTCCGTCTCATGGCAGCTGTTTTGTGTATATATAAAACAGATCTTAACTGTCGAGGTACGACAAACACACTGACCCTCATTACAGTTTTTGACGTTCACAGAGGACTTAGAAGGTGTTCATACTGTTTCATGTAGCCCAACTAATTAGTCTCTCAATCTTAATGTCACACGGTGATGGGACCCTTGGATAAAATAGCCCATCGTTAACGTTATTAGTAACACCTGTTCCTGCTGTGACAAGTCAAAAAGGTCTGCTGTGAAAAAGTCCTGTTTAGGCCTAGAAAATGGGTCTAGCAGACAATAAAATAAAAAAAATCCTAGAGGACCGCCTTTGACATGGGAAGCCAATACTTTTGAAAATAACCCTTCATAAGGAGGGAATTGCGTCTCGGTCCCCACTGTCACTCCACAGCAACAAGAACAGAGTTAAACCCTCACATGCTAGCTGGGACTTTTTCACTTGCACGCACACATTCAGGCTTCGGGTGCATTCTAGTTTAGCTTCAGGTTAATGTTTCTCTGTATGCTCTTCAAAAACGGCATACTGGGATAGGCTCCACACCCATTTCAACTGGCATTTAGGCATCAAAATAATCTGATCTTTTGTACCCCAGCGCCGCATCTGGAAGACCTACCTGACCGTGATGCACTGGTCGGTGCGGCAGCAGAGCTCCTGGGTCCAGCTGGCTGGTCATCAAGGCACGTTCATCCAAAGCAAACTCAGCAACTACTGAGATCAGTACAACGCTCAAATGAACTACATCTTCTATTATATCGCTGCTCTATTGCAAGCTGAAAATAGCTCACATACGTTCACACGTTCATTGTCTCATATAAGACTATAGTACATAGACCTGATTGTTCACTCACAGTAAAAGGAAGAAAACACATGATGAGATCTTCTTATTTTATTACCCATGTGGGTAGTTAATAATTCTATCTGCCTCACTGCTGCCAGGTACCTTCCAGCTGAGTGAGGGAGGTGAGGTGTTGAAACTGTACAGTGAAGTGGAGGCAAAGTGCCTGGACAGCCTGATGAGAGACCCGCTGAGACCCTTTGTCCCGCAGTACCACGGCTTGGTTACCAAGGGGGAGCACTGCTACATCCGCCTGGAGGACCTGCTGGGCGGTGTGAGAAAACCTGTCATCATGGACTGCAAAATGGGAGTCAGGTAGGTTTGAATGCACTACAACTAACTTTGTAGATATTAGTTATGAGGAGGAGGGACTGAGTTGTAAAATCCTTATGTTTATGTACAACATGAGAGTTTCCTTCTCAGGACATACCAGGAGGAGGAGCTGATCAAAGCCCGGACTAAAGCCACCTTGCGAAGTGACTTGTACCAGAAGATGGTGGAAACAGACCCGTCCGCTCCATCGGCAGAGGAACATGAACATAGAGGGCTGACCAAGAGTCGATACCTTGAATGGAGGGATACGACCAGTTCTACGTCCACACTGGGGTTCAGGATAGAAGGCGTCATGGTAGGATTGAAAGCCGATAAAAATCCTTGCACAACTCAAAACATCTATTTATCTGTTTAATTCTCATAAAATTCTCAAATGTGCCATGTCTGTGTTCTTGTGTTGCTTCTCTGTGAGTTAGATGGAGGACGGGAGTGTACAACGGGACTTTAGGAAAATTCGGACTTTAGCCCAGGTCACAGAGGCTTTCCTCTTCTTCACTCGGAGACAGCTGGAAATCATGGTCAGTTCTGTCCGTTATGAAAACGCCACTCATCCTTCAGAAAGCATGACCTAAATCATACAATAATTATCATGAAAAAAAATCTAGAACAAAATCAAGGAATCAATGAAAGAAAAATAATTATTAAACATGATTAAAAAAAGACTCAAAAACAGAACTAATGAAAGTTGTGTATCTCAAGTAGTTCTTTTGGGGGAAGTGAAAACTTGATCGAACCATATTCAGCTTCCGATATCTGAAGACAGTTAAAGTATATCTCAACACAATGGCCGTAAGGAGGCATTTATATCTTGAAAAAAGCTTTAAATCAAGACTAAATAATACATAAAAGACTAAACATACATCAACGCTGACAAAAAAAATGGAAATGGAAATTTCAAAATACAATAACTGAAAAGCTAGTAAGTCCTCTAATTTTCCTCCTTTCCTTCTCTAATCTTTGCTCCTGGTTTCTTGTCATTTCTTTATTTGGTGCCCACTCTGTGATGTGTGTACTAATTGTTGCTGCTAAACCACAACTCTACGCATCTGCTGTCAGAAGGCCTACCACTCCAGACTCCTGGCACTGAGTGATGCACTGAAGAATTCATTATTTTTCAAAACCCATGAGGTTAGTTTAGATAGAGACAGATCTATTTTTGTTAAACTCATTGAACACAGAGGTCTTTTTTCTGATAATATCTTTATGTTTGACCTGATCAGGTTATTGGCAGCTCGCTTCTCTTTGTCCATGACAATGGCGGCAAGGCCAGCGTGTGGATGATAGACTTTGCGAAGACGACACCGGTGTCCGACGCGAGCCCGCTCAGACACAACATCCCGTGGGCCGAGGGGAGCAGAGAGGACGGCTACCTCATCGGTCTGACCTCCATCATCACTTCTCTGAGCCAGGCCATCAGTGTGGCCTCCTGGCAGCTGGAGGGGAACTGTGAAGAAGAAAAGAGTGTTGCATGAGAACCGCTTCATATACAACACTCAAATTCAGGATCAGGTGGACAAAACGACTGTTGTTACACTTTGAATTGTTTCCTCATTTCATTTACTCGAACAGACAACAGAGGAGGTTTTGTTTGTGGGAAATTGTCTTCATAGGCTGAGAAAAAGTAACGGCATGAATCAGCTAAAATCCATAAAGAAAAGGGTTTGTACATCTGGCATGTACTGTTAGTGGAGACAATGTTTTATTAGAAAGAACATGCTCTTCTTTACTAGTCCCTATTTATTTCATAAAGGACCACAAACTACATGGGGATGGTGGTGTTGAAAAACCATCAGCTGGGCCAAGAAGACTTCAGGTCCTCCAAGAAAATAATGTTTTTCAATAATACAAAGACTTTTTTACAAAGTCAAAGAAATACACTGAATCGATTCAATGCAATAATATAATCAAGAGTAATACAAAGTTAGGGCTAGTCCATGGAGTAGCACACTGAGTTACAGCTTACGGACGCAATTCAGCTCCTGTTGCAGAGATAATGTAACATCTAGTATTTTCACATTATTCATAATAATAACAACAACAATTATAGTATTTTTGTACATCATAAGCCCATGTTTCTTGTGCTTTTTTTTCACCATTATTTCTGAAGTTTCCCTTCGAGTTAATGTTGGAAGAAAAACTTATTTACACTTAATCAACGACTGTTTCAATGTTATATTCAGACTCCTCATCTTACTGTCTCTGTTTAATCTTACACACAAACTCAGCATGTCTCCTGATAGCAATGAGACAGGGGAATCTGTACGTCTCTGTCTGAAAGAACGTGCAATTCCATAGTTATCATACCATGCAGAGGCCAATCTAAAGACGTAATGGTGGAATGAAGCCATAAAGAAGTTATGGTGGCCTCGGTGTATTGATAACCTTAAGCTATTTAAGAAGGTAGTGCTTCGCTCATTCGGGGAGCAGTCTTGGATCTGCAATTCGTCTATCATGTTGTACTTCTGACTCTGCTCCTTCCTTGCAATGAATAAATGTTCCTGTTTTAATGATTTTACTCCTAGGCGTCAAGTAAATCTTTCTAACAGTTAATTAAAAACATCAGCCCAACTGGCCTTGCCCTTTTATTACCCTGACTCAAATTGAGTGAATACAATGGGCTTGTGCAGTAGCCCTTCCCGTTTACACATTTGCTTTCAAGCAACACAGGACCAGCTTCAGTAGACATTCCAGTCTAATACATTATTTCTGTCCATGTTAAGCTTGTTGTACCTAGACATACAGTTCTGATTATTATAAACAGTATTCTTCAGAAAGATATATACCAAAGAGGCGGGACAAGAACAAAGAAAAAGACCTGGCAAAAGAAAGACACTTCCAATGACATTGTGGCCACTCTGACGGACCATGTTGTAAATCCTGATTTGAGTCTTAGGCATCCATAATAATAACAATAATATTAATAATAATATTAATAATAATAATAATAATAGCATTGATAAGTCATACATTTAAACTGGAGAGCAGGTATGTCTTAAGCTTTCTATACCGGAATGTAATTGTCTCACCTCATTCTGAATCACAGTACAATGCAACGTAGTCATTAAAATGTTGGGTTTATGCCCTTCAGTAAATAAAAACTGTGCTGTGAACGTACAAAGGAACCAATGACTTCATGTTTTTGCATTTTCTACCAAACAGCCAGGCAAACTACTGGGAGGAAGTCAACGGCTGTCCATAAACAGGAGCTATTGCCATAATGGCAAAGGACACCATTTGCCTCCTTCAACCACAAGAGCAAATCAGCAGTGTTTGAATAAAGTACATCAGTGTGTTGTTGTTGCAGTTTAGAACAAGTAATTCCAATGAATGTGTGGATCATTTTGTTGCAAAAATACCTTTAAAAAACGTTTCTCAGGTTTTGATTGTGGCGTTTTATTTTGACACAGAAGTAAGACGTTTATCCTATGGTGTTGTGTCTTATTTGGCTTGTGTATAGCATTTTGTAACAATTAGCCAAATTCACAAATATGTATTGTTCAAAAAAAGAAAACTAATGCTATAAAACACCTTCACATATTAGATGGTCCAAACAAAGTGAAATGAACAATGATTGCCTTTATCTGAGTATGTATGTACACATACATACTCAGATAAAGGCAAAAAGAAAGAAAAATGAAACTCTACTAATCTAAAGATAGTATGTCACACATAAACTTATGAAATAGTGACCTGGTAAAACCACTTCAATGGGCAGCCAAATATTATTCAAACCCACAGATATATATTTTATATTCTAGTGGAAAAGCCAATGTTATTAGAGATAACAAAGATCAAAGTGTGAATTTTGGGGAACTGTGTATCAAAGACAATTAAGGGAACTGGCGCTTAAGCCATTAATGTAAACATGTACTGCCATCTACATTCATCTAACATCTTCATCTGAGGTTTAAAGGTAATGGCCAGTAGAATACAAAATGTGTTTTATTTTTTTTTGTAATTTATCTATTACAATGTGGTTTTCTTGTCTATGCATGGGTTTTGATGGCGTAGTTGCACGTAAATAGTCTGTTAATTTTCTTTGGATATAACGTTACATATATTAGAGTATTTATAATTTAGAGTGCTTACATCTTTATATATTATTGTGTCCATTGTTTTTGTTAAATACATATTTCTTCAGTTGAAAAACCAAAACGCATGCTGTCCACCTGAGTGGACATTTAAAAATGTTTTTTTTTTAAATGGGGGGGAAAAAAGGAGGAAAAAAAAGTTCAAATCTTGTTTTTCATGCATAAAGAGCAATAAAAACACTTGGTAAAAAATAATTCATGCACAAAAAAAGTTAAATTAATTGCTGTAGTTTTGAGGTGGACTTAATAAACTGCCAACAGTAGATATGTTATGTACATGAAGTTGTCCCATATCCATGCGCATGATCCTGATTCCAATGCGCGACGCTTAGAAACGGTGCACCTGGACCGCCAAGTTGTTTTTCGTGTTGGGAGAAAACAAAGTGAGTGGGGCAGTCTGACGAGACCACAGTAGGGACAGAGGTGCGTGTCAGATGCGATAGTTTCCCACATGTCTCTGGAAATATAGTCAAGCTCGATCCGGAGCTAATGCTAACAGCTACGTTAGCTAGCTAGGCCAACTGTTAACCACTACATGGTTAAGAAAACGGTTGAAGTTTGACATTACAACAGTTAACAGGGCATGTGGAGCTATTTATTTTGAATATCTTCTTTGACTTTATTCTCAGTTTCCCCAAGTAGAGGTCGGAGACTTAACGTTACCTGATGGATCGTGGGTTCCAGAAACGCTTCCAAAATCTAGCTGTGGTCACACATGTGCTGAATGACGGTAAGTTAAGACCTTCATCCAAGTTCACGGCACTTTTGTATCTGGTTTAAAGTAGAGTATCGTGGTCTATGTATTTATAAATTCACACATCAACAGCGAGATCTCTGATGGAAATATAATGTGTAATGTAATCATGTATAATATAACTTAAATCAATAAAGCCTAATTAGCTTAACCTTTATGGCCTTGCCACAGAGCCCCTTCACAGTAGACATTTTGACTTACTATTTATTGTTGGACACGTGCAACTGTAATAGCAATAAATAATATCTGGGTTATGTAAAGTAGTGAGACAGCATGCACAATAGCAGGGCCCTTCTCTTGGTGCTGCCATTATTCATGTTTGTTTTATTTATAAATCGGAGCTTCTTCTCCTGTGACATGTGAAAATGTCTGCCTCACTGGCAATCCATATATTTTCCTCCATATATTTTGGTTGAAATGATCACATAACTCAAATGGTATGTTGCTGGATTAGAGATTCAGTCAGTAACTATAATAATGGGGGATACTAATAGATAAATAATTAAGCTTTACACATTTGCACATTATTGTCATACACGTACAATTTATGTGAGGTGGCCACTGAGTGTACATACAACACCCTGTCCTTTGAAAAGCAAAACAATTGCATGTTATCTGAATATTGATTCATTAAATTAATACATTCTGAAGATTAAAGATATTACTTATATTATGTGTCCTGTTCAGATTTAAGACTTATACATAAAATATGTATATTGTACGTACCCTTTGAAATCTCCTGGGGTAGTTAATACATTCCTACAAGCGACTAACCACTGATATAAAGTCAAAGCTAACATCAGCAAAATATAATGTACTATCATCAACTTATATATTATGATGCGTTCAGTTTCTTGTAATAACCACAGTTTCAAATTTGCTTGAATGCATCGCGCCGTTGTGTTGCCCCGGAAGAGAAGCGGTGTTCAACAAGACAGGTTGTAGTTCCGTTGTCTTCTCGGCAACGCGCTAGCACAAGCTAGCCACCAGCTAGCTGCTAGTCAAAGCACACACGCGCATTGCGGTCGCGTCGTGTTTCCTCCGACACAAACACTATTCCACTTGGGATGTTGGAACTTATTCCACAGCCTGGCATTTGTGTTTCGCAAAAACGATAAACGAAGCACTGCTTGTATTTGTATTTTCACCGAGGGCTGTGTGTTCATCCTAGCGCGATTTCAGAAATATGGCGGACGGCGGACATTACTACAACGGTAAGAGAGCCTGGTTACGTCAACGTTAACTTTACATCTTTTGTGCCACTTCTACCGATTTCTTAGACCCAGAGGGCTTTATGGTGAGGAGAGAGGTCACAAGCACTGGTGGCCTGGAAGGTAAAATCATGTCTTGACCCCACCCCACTCTGGAAATTTACACACATTGTAGTATATTGTAGAAGTGGTCTGTTAGTCGTGGATTATGGTTGTGCCTGACAACCTTGTGAGTGACGTGTGGTCGCGATATCCGTGTCTTGGAGCCGTGGTGATTTAAACGTTACATGCAAGGTGATCAACACCAATCCGCCAACTAGTACTTTTATTCCTGAACAAAAAAGTACAACACACATAAGTATACTTCATTATTACTAATTATTATTAGTATTACACTGCAAGATGCACTATTGTCTTCAAACAATATATTTAATACAGTTATTGGTTACAAGTTGTTACTTTCTTCTGAGAGACTGGTAAGTAAAGATGTGGTTTTGTTTTATTCATTAATATTGTTGTACTGATCGATTCATTCACTGCCCGTATCTAGTGCATTATTATTAGTTTTACTTATGTTACTTGTATTCCAACAGAATGCTATCGTATAACTGATTGATTTTACTGTATTTTTGTGGAATGATATGAATGTCAAAACTGACTATCTTCTTAACTTCCTTTCTCAGAGCATGACGATAGAGCTGAACCACATTTTCGTAGCCGTAAAGGCAGGGGCGCCAACAAAGGTCGGTCGTATGACAGGTCCCGCAGAGACCGCCAAAGGGGAAGCCACGCTGGAGGCTTTGGAGGTCCTGGGCCACGGTCTAGGCTTGACGATACTGATGCCGATGTGACTATGAGTGACAGCTCCCAGGACAACACCGCCCAGCACAGATTGTAAGTGTGTTTTCATCAATTTGAAATAGTTGGGACCCATGTGCTGGAAAAACAATTTAATAGAACAGAGTGAACATTTTCCATCCCACCCATAAACAAAAAGACCTAAATGCTCTCAACCACGTGGAGGCCTACACATAGTCAGTCACAGGAAGATAAAGTAAAACAAGTCTTCCTATTTTGACATTTAAGTACCCCAAGCTGCTTTCAGAACACTCATGTCTCGCTTAAAATGTGCCTCTTGAAAAACAATCAAACGAGGAAACTGAAAGTGAATTTAGCTCAATCTAGTACTTTGTTTGTGTTTTTTTTTTTTTATCACTGTTGACTTGTTTTATTTATACTTATTGGTGTGTTTTTTTAAAATTGATTGGTGACTAATACCTGACTCACATACACACAGAAAAGGTCTACAAGTTCTAAACCAGAGCAAACTTATAAAAGCTCCCAGTCAGTTTATCTGTATTAAAGATACACTGTGGAGTTTTCCATCACTAATATATATGTAAAGCAATATCGATTAAGAAGTTCACCTTATTGTTTATCATTCATGAGGATTTGCCAAAAACATTGGCATGACTTGGTGGACAACCATTTCAAAGGCAGTGACAGTTGATGGTGTAAATGCACCATGAAAGGTAGCACAATTATCATAAAAGGTGAGGGGAGAAAAGGGACTTCATTGATGTGAGTGTAAATTGGTGTTTAACAGTACGAATAGGTGAGAAACATTGAATGTAAACTGTTTTGTTTCATGGTCAACACTGGTTGGAGGAGGATTGTTCAATAACGGCCTTGTTTTTCTTTTTTTAGTAACCCTTATAAACCCTTAAAAGGAAGACCTTTTCGGAAAGGAGGAGATGGCCGCTTTGACAGAGACAGGAACCAAGGCAAAGGGGGAGGTGGTAGGGGAGGAGGTAGAGGAGGAGACAGAGGTGGTGGCAATGGAGGAGGCAGGAGCCGGTCAGGCTGGTTCAAAGTAACGGTGTGTACTGTTTCGGTTTCTATAGAACATCCATATTTATACTGCGTAAACTGTTAATTAAACCATATTTGCATCATCTCTATGACAGATACCGCATGGAAGAAAATATGACAAGAAATGGTTATTGCCTGCTCTTCAGAACATCTGTTCGGTTCCCTTCACACCTGTACAGGTGAGATTTGGTGCTGTCTTATGACTTTTTTATTTTTAAAGGCAGACCCTCTGCCCTTTTTAAATGCACACATGCTTTAAATTCTGATAACAGTGATATTTATTTGTGTCTTTGTTCTTTTCTTGGTGGTGGACAACATCTTTGCATATATTCATCTTGCCTCTCTCTCCCTTGTCTGTACAGTTCTATGTTGACCAGAACAAGGTCCATTTCTATGTGGATGATTCCTCTGTTGCCAATGCTTTACACAAATGTACTCACAAGATCACAGACACAGATGGCTATAAGGTAAGTTGGGTTAAAAATGGAAATATTACTCGATTTGCTGCAGCTGAGCTGGCGCCTTGCCGATAACAACGCTAACAGTGAAAACATCATATTGTGCTATGAATAGAACTATATAGGAGCTTAAATCTAAAACTTGTGTGTACAATACATGTCTATTTTGCATCTTCCATTATGCCATATGATGTTTATTTCTTCAAGGTGGAAGTGCACATCAACCCCAGTGCTCCACCATCCTTCCTCCTCACCGACCTGAAACCGGAACACCTGGAGCACCTGAGGGTGAGCCAGAGGAAATATAATCAATGGGGGGCAAAGACATTTATATGGCTACTGTACAAGTTTTGCAAACACTGCAATTTAAACTTCTAAAATGTGGAATCTCTGATAATATTGTGGCGTATGGATCAAAATGCTTGAGCTCAAAAGTAGATTAATACTTTTTTAGGTTCATCAGTTAATTAACATGGTTGTATTTAAGTAACCAGGGTTACGATTAAATGTACATGTATTGACATGTAGGAAGTAAAAAGGGGTTTTGGAATTTCGTATTTTAGTCTGAATGTTACAGGAATTAATGTATTAAGACAACTCCTTTTAATGTTATGGTTAGTTTTGTCCATTTTTCTACTTTCTTACCCAAAGTCAATGTGGTGGAGGTTTCTATTCATGTTGACACATTGTTTTGCTGTTTCAATGAGTCCTCGTGTTGTTTGCCGTTTATTTCACAGCAATGCATGGCAAAACGTTTTGATGGCTCCCAGCAAGCGCTGGACTTGAACAACATCCGAACAGACCCAGGTGATAATTCACTTGTCCCTTCCACACTTAAATCATATGCATGACATGTAAAAAACAGCAGAGACCTATTATTCCCTTATTATCACCGAAAATGATTTCCCAAAATGTGCTTAGTTTTCTTATTGCTAATTTTTTTATGTCACAGACCTGGTTTCCCAAAACATTGAAGTAGTCTTGAATAGGAAGACAAACATGGAAGCTGTCATAAAGATCATTGAAGAAAACATTCCAGAGGTAAATTTAACACTGCCAATTGGCCAACTGCCAATTATAATGAAGGTGCACATTGTTGCTGCTGTTGAAGTGATGGTTCAAACTGAATGTGCTAACACATGTCTGTCTTTCCAGCTGACAGGCTTAAACCTCAGCAACAATCGCATTCACAAACTGGATGAACTCACTAATTTGGCTTCCAAGGCGCCTAATCTGAAGACCCTCAACCTTTCCCACAATGAGGTGAGACTGGCTGCTCAGTTGATCGAACAAGTGATATCCAAGTCCTTGACCTAATTACAAATCCTTTTCTCTCGCCAACTTCTTCTGTTTCTGTCTGCTCGTCCAGCTGAAGTCAGACCGGGAGCTGGAGAAGGTGAAAGACCTGAAGCTGGTGGAGCTGTGGTTGAACAGGAACCCTCTGTGTGGCCTCTTCAAGGATCAAGCCTCATACATCAGGTCAGTCAGTGATTTCAGGGGGTGAGGGCAGAAGATTTAATCGAGGGGACAAAGTGTTGTGACTTTGTGTGCAAACAGAGGTGTCGAGGAGTCTTTCCCGTATCAAGAGTATTCAGCAGTATGCTACAAAAGAAGATAAAGAAAACGTTTTGTATATGTGTGGGTGGGTGTGTAATATGCCTGAACAATAACTAAAACCTTTCTCTGGCAGTCAAGGATGAACCTTTTGGAGAGAAGAGTGACTGAAATTAACCATGCAAACTCTTCCACTCTTTTTGGTTGTTTCACACGGTTTCCTCACACTTGATGATTAACAATTCATTTTCACACAGTAAACTAAACATTTCTTGGTTTCAAAATATCTAACCACAATGCACCGCCACATTGTTTCCCTTCAGCTTGCTGAAACTTTCTACAGTTTGAACAGCCATGCTTTCTGCCAGTTATTCAGCTTCTATGTCAGACATCATTTCAAGTTCTGGTAAATTTTGTGGTTCTTGGTGATGCTGTACCCAGCACTCCCCCACTGACATCCTGGTTATTTATCCCATCAACCACTGCAAAACACAATTGCATTGCTGCTGATGCATAATGCCGAGAATAAGCACTTGGAAGAGAAACAAAACATGTTCAACGTGACAACCTTTGAATAAAATTTACTGTGAACTGCTCCCAAAAAATAGGAATCTACAACAATCTTGAGCAGTACTGTATAACGGGTGTAGTTTTTTTTTTATTGAAGAGGGCAATCCACAGTTGTCTTGACAAATGTTTGGACGAAACAAAGAAAATCCACAGCCGATGATTTCCCCTCCCCTCTTAGCATCCTTGCCCACTCTGCCCCTATAAAAGGCGAGTATGGAAGGCTGGATAGCCCATGACGGGTAAGATCCCACCTCAAAACCTCGGGACAACCTAAGGCAGGCACAGTCACGATTACTCAGCCTCATTCCCCATGAGCTCTGACTCAATGAAAACGTGATGAGAATAAATTGAGAAGATGGGGCTCGACAGAAACAACTGTTGGGCTGAGGCGGAGAGGGATACGTGTCATTATCAATGACCAATGAAGGGCCGCACAGAGAAAGCAGTCCGTCTCTACCACTAAGTTGGTTCCCTTTGGCCTAAAACAGGCCTCTGCTGTTCAGTGAATGAAGTGGAGAGTTTGGCAAATGCCTTTAACTAACTTCTGAGGAAAATGTGTTCCAAACTGGAAATTGAAGTCCAGTCTTGCCTGAAATAAGTCGAATGGAAAAAAACCTGAAAACATTTCCTCTTCCAGTATGTCTGTGACCAGTACAAACAAGCTCAGAAATACAGTAGAGAGAGAGAGCAGAATAAATAAGTATCAATCCAGTCCATTGCATAATGATCTCCCTGCCCTCTGTAAGTAGAGGTGTGGGCCAAGATGAAGCTTGAAAATAATAAGCTTCCAGCATGAAGACCCATCTCTTCAGACTCTGTGGTGGATTTGGGGTGCTTGACTGATCTCGGCTCTGCGTGTGCAGCAAGGGAAAGCAATAGGATGAGTGGTGGGAATGCTGCGTTCAGCTCACTCATGAAGCCAGCTGTCCTTTTGTTTCCGATCTGTTTGTCAGGTTATCTTGTCTTTGCTGATAATCATGGGTGCAGACACAACAACTGTTGCATGATGGATGGTGATTGGCATGAATGTTGTACTACTTGTACCCGTGGTTTGTGTGGATTTTACTTGATATCCTTTTCCCTCTAGATCTGGCGGTAACCACCTCTCTCCCAGCAGATAATTCAAAATGGATGTGTTTGCTGGTTTTAGTGCAGTCTGGTAGATTGTGGGTCTCTGCATGTTTACACGTCTGTGCTAGAAAAAGTGTGCTTATATTGCTTCCCCGTGTCAGATCTCTGTGTATCTCCATATTGGGGGAGAGGGTGAGTATACCAACTGGTAAGTACATTTTGGGATGGGCGAGTTGTTGAATGTCACATCATGAACCTAAAGGAAGGATGAAGACATGAATGGTCCATTTGCAAATGTTACTTGTATTAAAAACATTAACCCCCTTGTGGCACTGGTTTTAATTCATCAATTTGCTTGTAAATATTCATGACTGTATTCTTTCAAATAGTTTTGACAGTTTATCATCTTAAAATGAAAAACTGAAAGTCACAAAATGAGTCAGCAGGTGTGACTGACTTAAATCATTGAGCATAATTTATTTCTTTAGTGTCGTTTATGATAATAACTATCCTGCTCTTGGTTTTTGTTTCGTACCAGTGCTGTGCGGCAGAGGTTTCCTCGGCTTCTCAAACTGGTAAGTGCACATGTTAATCTTCTTACTTCATCTTTTTGCAATCATCCTCATTTGACTGCGGTCATATTAGGAAGAAGTCAATCAAAAAATTCTGAAAATTCCGCCTAATTTCTCTTAATTCATGTCGTTTCTTTTTAGGATGGTCATGACCTGCCCCCACCTATTGGATTTGATGTGGAAACGCCAACCATTATCCCCCCGTGCAAGGTAACTTGTTTTATCTTGATTGATTATCTATTTTTACTCAAATTGACATTGATGTCTTCGGAAGTATGTGACAGTCAGTGGAATCACTCCATGGTGGGATTTCATAAGTGATGTGACTGTCTCAGGATTAGGGATGGGTATCGTTTTTTTTTTCTTCCTATAACTGTGCTAAAACGATACCGTTGCCTAAACACAAATGCTTTTTTATTGTCAAGGACAATAAAATTGAACAATATATTAACTGTTTGAAGTATACTCTAAATAAATACATATTTAAAAAAAAAAGAACAGACCAGCTTAAGGTGGCCTGATAAGGAGCATTTGCAACAGAACTCAAAAACGCTTGGATTCTACAAACTCTGGAGTGCTTTGTTCCAACAAGCCGAGGACGGTAAAAGCTCCTGCACTCATGTTGTCTCCCCAGCGATCACTCTGTGACTCTCTGCCATACTAGCACTGGTTTTCGGTACCCACCCCTACTCAGTATGGTTATTTTCCCTTTTTATGGATCTAACATAGTTTTTTTTATTTGACAATCCAGGGCAGCTGCTTTGGGTCTGATGAAATCAAGGTCATCATCCTTCGGTTCTTGACACAGTGAGTTTATTTTTTTTGTTTTATGTAGCCCATCTTCTGGCAACATTGCATTAACTGATTTATGGCGGTTGGCTTAATGCACTGGTAATGTGACCCAACTAGTGGTTGATTCACCAGTACTGCTTTTAACATTTTCTATAAAAGAGTTGTGTGCAATAAAAGAATCCCAAGAAAACTAAATTAAGTGATTGACTGTTTCAGGTACTACAGTATATACGACTCTGGGGACAGACAGCCACTCCTGGACGCATACCATGACGGAGCATCGTTATCCCTCACAACACCGTACTCTACCCAGAACCCCTCTCGGTAAGAACACACGCAAAGGCACACACTTCTGTATGCCCGGAGCAGCACTGAATAACGCAAGAATTTGTGGGATGTTAAGTTTTTCAGTGTTACCTCAGATAATAATTAGGAACTCTATCTGCATTCACATTGATTCCATCTGTCCGCCCTTTCTTGTTTTAGGAGCAGTCTTGGAGAGTATCACAAAGACACTCGAAACCTGAAGAGAATCAAAGACTCCAGTGAGTTTACCCGTCGAGCTCTTGACCTGTCGCAGCGTCTGAATTGTTGAGATTGAATGTTGCTCTGATTTGAGATGCCTCTTAGTGTTTTCTTCTCTGAATGTTGCCTTCTTTTTAGCTGTGCGGTTTCGACTTCTGAAGCACACGCGGCTGAACGTGGTGGCTTTCATCAACGAGTTGCCCAAAACGCAGCACGACATCGCCTCCTTCAATGTCGACGTAAACACCTTCACGGTGAGATCATGTTTGTTCTGTCAGCCAGCACTCTCCGTTAGCCTTTTCTGTCTCACTGTGAATAATTTCTCTGTATTTATTCTGCACCTTTTTTATTCTTTTTTACAGAACACATTGCTATCATTCACAGTGAGCGGAGTATTCAAAGAAGGTGACTTATTTGGTTATCATGATTTTATATTTGTTTTTTGCAAAAATGAATAGTGTTGATTTTGTTGTTAATGTTTCTCATGTTGTTTTTTCAGTTGCCGTTGATGGTAAATCTCGAGAGTCCACCATGGCTTTCTCTCGAGTTTTCGTCACAGTCCCAGCAGGGAATTCTGGGTAAGTTTAGTGAGCTCCCAATGGTTTGAATCTTGTTGTTGTTGTCCTTCACATTTTTCCAGAGGTAAGGTAGTACGAAATGAGTAATAACAGTTGTAGAGTTTCCAGAAAATGTAGCTGGAGAGAACTAAACGGTAACATTACTGTTATATGGTATGCATCTCAAAGTTAAATTTAAATTGTAATATATATTTTCTCCATGTTACATGATAATACTGTGTTCAAGTTACAAATTATTTAAATGTTACTCCTGTTCGCTGCCTTTGACCTTAAAAGTAAAGAAATCCACTTGGATTAGCGCTTGAATATAGTATAGTGTCCTACACTCTAATTAAAATAATGAAACCAGACAGCCCAAAACAAAACTGCATTAGAAAAAATAACTAACCCTAAGAATTACATTTTCTGGATGGTTATGATTTAATATAGAACAAAAATAAAAAGGTATCAAATGTCAATAAATAAATAAATTTAGTCTGACTCCTCATGTTGTGGTAGACAGAGACTATCCTTGTATTTCTCCAGGTACACACTTTCATTATCAGAACAGTTATTGGACAATTGTGGCCTTTCAAGCTGAAGCATATGTCATACTTTTTGTTCTCTATTTTTTGTTAATGGAGAAGAACAGAAATTCAAGCTTATTACCAGCATTCAAAGACTGGAGTAAATTCTGCCATTAAAATAGTTTCACAGTAAAAAAGTGTAATCCTTTTAGGATTAATACTGTTGAGTTAATGTAAGTGGGATATGAGATATCTTATGTTCTGTCTGTGTCCTTCCTGTGCCACAGTCTGTGCATTGTGAACGACCAGCTTTTCATCCGGATGGCCACAACAGAGGAGATTCGCCGAGCCTTTGTCGCTCCTGCCCCGACTCCCTCTTCCAGCCCCGTCCCCACCCTCACTGCACCGCACCAGGAGATGCTGGTGGCCTTTTCGCAAAAGTCTGGCATGAACTTGGAATGGTCCCAAAAGTGGGTGGTTTTCTTTGTTTGTTTTTTGCATATGGTGTTTGCCATATTGCATGAATTACTTTTTTACGTAACTGAATATATTTTAACCGTTATTCTCTGTTGCAGGTGTTTGCAAGACAACGATTGGGATTTCAACAAAGCGGCACAAGTTTTCACTCAGTTAAAGGTAATATGATAATAAAAAATGTGTCTCCTCATTGCCATAAAGATGTGACATTTTTTATAGCATGGCAGTGAAATTCTTTTCCCTTTCTTTGTTTTAGACGGATGGCAAGATCCCTGAAGTTGCATTCACAAAATGAAGAGTTGAATCATATTTCTGTGAAATAAAATGTCTTTTGTTTTATTAAAAATCATTATCAAGGTTTCTTTTTTTGTTTTAACAGCCTGTTTGACCATTAGACTGATGTTATGAGACTATTTTGGGTTGTTTTTTGTAACCTTAGTTTTGGGTTATTTGTATAGAAATCACTACATGTTTTCATAAGAATAAAGACATATAGCCGATGGTTCAACATGTTTGGTCTTGTTTTACAATACAACATATTTTGTTACATTTCACTTTAGCCACAATGAGAACAACATATTGAGCATGAAACTTATTTCTTGAGTTTCCTACGGCTGAGGAACAAAGCAGCATGTGGTTGAGGTTCCTGAAAAGAAAATGCTATTTAAGTTTACATAAAGAGTGTAACAACCTAGCTATTAAATGAGGCTGCATTTTCATCCCAAGAGTAAGTGAATGTACTGTACCATTGCTCAGCAAAAACTCAACACAGATTAAGTTAACGCATACAAAATCCATCGATCCATTACCCGAACTGCTTATCCTGTTTCGGGTCGCTGGGTGCTCGAGCCGAGCCCAGCTGTCAATGGGTGAAGGCAAGATACACCCTGGACAAGTCGCAAGTCCATCACTGGAAAAGCATACACAAATGCAAATTAAATAAAAACTTAACCGTTGACACAAGGTCTTCATGGCTTCTTTTTTTATTATATATCTGTATGTATAGATATATATTGTTGGAAAGCATTTGGAAAAACACGAAATTAATCTAAATCACCCATAATACATGTACACATATAGAAAATAAAATACCAAATTAGGTGTAATATGAGTAGATTTCCAATCTACTAATAACCTTACAAAGATGGCGCCTGGATGGTGTCTCTCTTCCGGGGTCTTGTCCTGTCGTCACGATGACGCGTGACGCACGTACGTTCGCCATACCATCAGTTGGCGTACGATAACAATAAACAACCCTGAAACAAGAGATACGCAACAACAGAATCTGCAGCTCCACAATTCGACACAAACTCGTGGAAAATATGAGCCGAGACAGCCACAAACAGTTGGAGTAGCGTCTCGTCACGTAACCGGGGAGTCTCGTCGGTCCTGACAAAGGATTTCTGAGTTTTTTGTGTCGAGGCGAGGGAAGAAGTACAGTTGCGGTCTGCCCCTTCCTTAGCCCCCTGCAGCTAGCCGTGGCTTATTCCCTGGTTTGGCACCCCGTGTGTTAGTCTGTTATGCAGTTGCCAGCGGACTGTAGTCGCACTCGTTCTCCTCCGCCACCTCTTCGCTCCCTCTCCCCGCTCCCTCTGGCCCCATGTCTCGCTGGCTCTTTCCCTGGCCAGGCTCGATCAAGAAGCGGGCCTGTCGGTACCTCTTACAGCACTACCTCGGCCACTTTCTGCAGGAACGACTGAGTCTGGACCAGCTCGGCCTGGACCTCTACAACGGCAGCGGTGTCATCAAGGAAATCAACCTCGATGTCTGGGTTAGTTTTTATTAGATAGGTGACTATCAACACCGCGCCACGAGCCACACTGTTTTTGTCGGGCTCGTGCACCCTTGTCTGTTTCGCAACTCGCTCTGGAGTTCAACAACAATCTCCAACGTCATGCTTCGAGCCGGGCTCGCATTTCTTCGAGGAATTGCAGTTATAGGAAACGCATCACATAATCTGACCAGATTAACTGCACCTCTCCAGCGCGTTTTAACATTCAGAAGAGATGTTGTATATTCTCCTCTTCCTTTGCCGTATAAGTCTACACACAGAGTGATGATACAATAAAAACATGGTATTTACAGTTCGTATTGACTGCTTCCTCTCTCCTCCAGGCGGTCAACGAGCTGCTGGAGACTCTTGGGGCTCCTCTGGAGATAGTGGATGGGTTTGTGGGCAGCATAGCAGTGACCATCCCTTGGCAAGCTCTCCTGACGGATCATTGCACCCTAGAAGTGTCTGGTCTTCAGATAACATGTCGACCCAAGTACCGAACCAGTAAGTTCTCTGGAAAACAAGTCTTCCCCTTTGGACACTAAACGTCCATCAGGCAGCTACAGGTTGAGTGAGGGATCCAGTTATTATGAGATCTGTACATTTTGTTATGCACCTGTTATGCAGGTGATATATACATGTACATTTGGTGAAATCAGATTTGTAGTAACACATGTGAGTGAGGATCCTGGTAAGATCGTTTCATGACAAGTCTTTGAAGACTTTAAATGCTTTTTCATTATTTTTTTAAAATAAATTATATATATATATATATATATATATATATATATATATATATATTTATATATATATATATATTTATATATATATATATATATATATATATATATATATATATATATATATATATATATATAAATACATACAATGTTTTTCTTCCTTAATAAAATGTCATAACATAAAGCAAAGGGATTAAATCAGTAGGTTTTTTTTGGAAGCAACAGTCTGAAAAGTCACTTAACTGTCATTAGTTAGCACATCTTTACATTTGAGTTATTGGAATTATTTGATTATTATTATTGGATCTTTTTGCAACTGTGCTTAATTTTTTTTCTTGCATTATGTCTGAGTTCCATGTGATTTTGTTTGCACTCAGGTGGGGGTTGGGACTCCCAAGGCTGGTCATCAAGCATGACCTCCAGCATGCAGTTGGCTCAGGAGTGCCTGAAGGACCCCCCTGAGGCGTCTGAAGAGCCGCCTGCCCCGCTGGAAGGGCTTGAGACATTTGCACAAACCATTGAAACAGGTGAGTCAAAGCTGTGTGTGTCTTCTCTTTGTGAAGAGCTCACAGGGTGCACATGCATGCGTCAGTTTTCCTACAGTAATAACGTGTCTCTTACAGTATTACTGTTACCCCCCACCCCCCAAAAAAACAATCAGACACTAGTAGAGATGATTTGAAAGGTCAGTGCTGATGAACTGTTGCATGTCTCTCATCTCATCTGTGTTTGCAGTCCTTCGCCGTATTAAAGTCACCTTCATAGACACTATCGTTCGCATCGAGCACCAGACCCTGGACCTGGAAACAGGCGTTGCCTTAGAGGTGCACATTAAACGGTATGTCTGCTTTTTCAAGATTCACTTTAATGAAGACTATTTTATTGATTATTACTCCTCCTTCATGATGTTTGTCATTTATTTTGTATTCATTTCATTTCGAAATAGTAATGGGAACATTACTATTCCGAACAGTTTGTCTGCTGAAACATGCTGCTAGAGAGCATATCTTTGTGCATTTTTAAATGCAACTTCAGAGGTTACTTGCAAAGGTCATTTGGTGATGATATAAAAAAAAAGTGGACCTGAGCTACGTTTCAACGCTTGAGAAATTAGAAATATAATTAGTCAGATTGAGCTCAGAAGACTTACTTAATTTGTTATCCAAAAGAACATAGTGTATACCAAGCTACTGCGCTACAAAGCTCTGTGTGTATTTCCACTGGTGCTACATGTCCCATGAATGTCTTGCCATTTTCTATAGTATATCACTGTGACACTGTTGAACCCCTTATTGACAAAGCTGCTCAGGAGGGCTGTGTTGGTCTGGGGTCAGTGACCAGAAGGCCCTGTCATCTCAAATGCTTGATTTTCAACAGAACAACTGATTTGAGTCCGGTGAAACAAGTTTAAGGGGTAGAGTGCATCATTTGAGATCAACAGACTGACAGCAGAACTGTACTTCAGCAACACAACAACAAAATATCAAGTGCAACTTGTGCTGATCAGTATTATATTGTCAGGTATATTAGTTTACAAAACCACGGTATGAGTGCCTAACAATGGTCCTGTTTCACAGAATAGAAATCTTATTACCTTAAACCAATTTGTTTTGCTTTCTGTCGTGACACGAAATGATGGGTGTGTTTGTTTGCACGTCCTCCAGGCTGGAGTACTTTGACGAGGCAGTGCGGGATCCAGCCAGCCAGACTGCCGTGCCTGTTGACATCCACCAGCCGCCCTCCTTCCTTCACAAAATCCTTCAGCTGAGCGCCGTTCAGCTGTTCTACGACAGCACAGGCACAGTGCAGGTGATGGAGACTTAACGGCTATAGATTCTTCATGTGTAATCTTTGTATCTATTTTTTTAATGGTTATATAAGGTATTTATTCGCCTACTTATGTATTCACTTATTACCAGGATTATAAACGATTGAGCTAACCAAAAACAAAGAATATCTAAAAATACATTTAACAAAACATTACACCACATTCTGCACCACAGAATTAGCAGTCCAGGTGGAGCTAATGTGTAGTAAAGGAGTTAACCTTTTAAAAACCCACCTATTTTTAGCCCCTTTCCTCGAAAATTGCATACCCAAACTAAAAAGGGTGCATCTCTGCAACCACTATGGCTATTTTAATAACTTTGGTCATAGTAAAAGACTGCACATGTGATATTATGTTCAGATGAGATCACCAAAATTTGCATTGGGGCACATTTGCGCACATCTGTGACATTTAAATTTTTCCATGTACCAAACCTTATATTTCACTTGTATATTACTAATGGTGTTCAATACATCCAAATACAGCAGTTTCGGGCTTTTTTTCCCTTATAAAACAAGCTATGATTTACAATTGTACATAGCAATCGCTCAGTGGAGAAGGGTTTTTAAAAGGCTTTAATAACTAACTAAAAATCTCCAGCTCTTCAGACTTAAATCAGTTTCTTCCTCCCGTGGTGATGTTTGAAAATTATCTTTTTGGTTGCAAAGTTACAAGCTAAAAATAACCTTTTGTTTTAAAATAAAATGCAAGTTTGTTTCCTGACAGCGGCAGTTTATTAGTTAACTTAGAGGAAGATATCATAATATACATTTTCAACAACAATAGGATTACCAACCAGATATGCTCATAGATAGATATCTCCTCATTTCATAGGGTCATCATAAGGAGGAACACCCTGAATCAGCCACGGCAAGTGAAGAAGAACAAGAAGATGAGGAGGATGAAGAGGTGGAGAAGGAGGATGAAGAGGAAGAGGAGGAAGAACAAGAAGGGGATGAGGCGGAAGATCCGAAGTCCTTGACATCACCTCCCTGTCCTCCGTCTCAGCCACTGCTCATAGGAAGCTGTCCAGGTTTCATTGAAACCACTGTCAAAATCAAACAGAACGATATGCTGCCGGGACCAAAGGTGTGTGCATGTTTATGTGTGTGTGTGGTTGTGTGTGTGCTCATGTCTACATACTGTAACATCCATGAAAAATCAGTAAATGCAACGGTCATATTAACTTTTGTAACTTGTCTCTGCTGGTCAGTTGGAGTTGGATGGGAAGGTGGGCTGTGTCCACATGCTGCTGTCTCCGGATCAAATAATCCATCTGACAGACCTGCTGTCGGCCCTCTGCATAGACACGGGTACAGTATAACACAGACATTGTGATGAGCATGCACCAATTACCCGGGTTAAACCTGACTCTTGCCAATGCTACATCTGTGGTCACAATTAGATGCTTTAATGGCTCCTAGTTTGCATTACAGGTTATGTTTAATGTGTCATGGTGATTATGACAGTGGGGTTATAATAGCATGACTACATTTTAATCAAATCCACTTTAACATTCAGATATGTTTTCTGTCCAGAAATAGTATCACAAATACAGGTTTCTCTATCTTTATGATGAGTAAAATGTACAAATGCTACTTACATTCATGCATGCACTCACTAAGTACAACCAGAAATCTACTATGAAATTCAATACTTTGTCTGTGTCTTGTAACCATGAGGTAATTGGGTGCCTTCACCCTTAAGGAATAGATAATATAAAACTCCTCAAAAGCTCGAACAGATACACACAGACAATAAGTCTGTGTTGTCTCCTCTGTGTTTTAGAGCAAGAAGGTAAGGTCACAGACTTCTGTTAATGCCTTATAAATGTTTGGTCACACTCAAACTGGATCTCTTTCGCTCTCACAAACACATTCATGAATCTGTTTCTCATTTCTTCTCTCCCCAGAGATCGAAAATAAGTGTGGCGGAGCACTCAGTCGTCCGTTGGACTCAGACGACCTGCGTATGATTGAGGATGACCTCAGTAAGCAGCTCGGCTCTAGTCCCAGAGACAGGGAGTGGGAAACTGAGCACGACCTGGAGCCCTTCATCACCGGCCTGGAGAATGGAGGTACATATGACAGCTAAGGTCAGGTTATATAAGCGGTCTGTCTGAGATGCATCACAACCTCAGCAGGCTTTTCTCCTACAACCATGTAGTTAAAACCATGTCAGCCACTGTGGATGAACATGTCCTCTCTTTTAAAATATACATCCATCATTCATACAGTATACTATGTAGGTATAGAGCATTATTATTAAAAAAAATGTGTAGGAAATCTGCCTTTAGCCAGGCTGTATGAAATGCAAAGACACAGGTTGTTTTGGGCTGTCGATTCAATAAGAAACCCGAGTGGTGTAAACGTTGCACAGTAAATATAAAGTGTTGATCTTGTGGCAACGTTCACTGAAGTTTGTGTACATTGCAGTATTTAACTGTATTATTGTTATTACCTGCAGACATGTTTTTCTCCATGGGTCCTACTGGAATGACCAGTAGCGGGATGTCTGTGCGCTCCGGCAGCGAGATGTCGGACAGTGATATGGAGTCCTCCACACACAGTCTGGCCAGCTTCGCACAGGTGGGGAGAGAGAGAGAGAGAGAGAGACAGAGAGAGAGAGAGGGAGAGGGAGAGGGAGAGAGAGAGAGAGGGAGAGGGAGAGAGGGAGAGAGAGAGAGGGAGAGGGAGAGAGGCTACATGCTGATGAAGTCTGCTCAAGCCATTAAACAGTAGCTTTAGGCTAAAGAAAGACAGAGGGCCGTTTTGATGTTTTAACCATCACAGATGAGAGGGTGGAGAAGGACATGAAGCACATAGTCATGAGATACACGTATGCATGCAAGTCACTTCAGGTCAGAATCTCACTATTAAAGCTCCAATGCTCTCACACTGTTGCACACAATAAAGAACACCCTGAGCTGTTTCAAATTGTACTGTTAAACTTAGCACGGTAAAATACATAAACTGTAAATTACATTATGATAGGGCTGTATTTGGAGTGTGTGTGTGCACGTGCGTGTGGGAGAGAGATTATTTTTAATATTGGTGTTATTAAGTATTGATAAAATAGTATGAGTATTGAAGTAATTTTATGTTTTTTACAAAGATACAAATGTCTAATAGGGTATTGGCACAAGATATATTTGAGTTATGTGAGCTATCTCTTTCTTTACCTACAGAAAACAAACACAGAGCTGGAAGTAGTAAATGTGCCAATCAAATCACAAGTAGTCTGATATCCACTTTAATATTCCCTGCCAGGGCATGGTGAACTGTCCCAGGAGGTATCCTGGAGCTCTGTCGAGTCTACCCCAGTCAAGCAGCCGGACCAGAGGTAAAATCACTGCACCTTCTTTCCACTTTACACAAGTGTCTGACCTTCTTGCAGTAATGTCTCAAAAAAGAAAACTGAACTGTCATCCTCTTCTTTGCAGGACGTTCACACAGCGGCCAGACAGATCAGCTGAAGCCTGATGCTTTGTTGCGTCTGACTCTCGGCGGGCTCACCCTCACCCTCCTGCAGGAGGACCCACCCTCTAAGCCTGATGGAGCCTCCTCATTGGCTCAGGTGTCTCAGGTGTTCTTCCGGGAGCTGGCCTTCTTCAAAGACAGCATGTTTAGTGAGCGAGACTTTCACCATCTGAGAAGCGGCTTTGCCAAGGCCTGCCCACACTCCCACCTCAGGTAGAGAAACACAGATGCATATGTTGTCTTTGGTGAGTTTTAAGTTGGGTGGCCATAGCTTCTGTTCTGTTAAAAAAAATCTTTGCATGGACTTGACGATAGGTCCGTATTTAGATAGTTATAAAAAAACGGACTACATAAAATATAGAAAATAAATCCCATGAAACAGAGATCCAGTGGCAGCAGACCAGCGTAGATCGGTACCTGCCGGCAGTAGACAGAAAGAGATCTACTGATTTTCAGAATGTCTCAGCCTCACCAGTTCAAAGAGCTCGTTCAGTTTGGTGTTGGTCGACCCCAACAGGAGCCGCCCTCAGGCCTTCAAGCAGCCCTCTCACAGGCACATTCCTGATCCTCTTTATCTGCTCCAATCTCCAGGCTGTGTAACTTATTTGGTGGGAGACTTTTTCTATTTTCTGGATTCCTTCCACAATCACCTGATACATCCCATAATTGTAGTTGATGCATTTGTATAACACATACAGTGTCATTCATTTAATATTACACAATCCATACAGAGTTATTTATTTGTCTTGACCCTCCAACACTGGCTTTCACTAGGAGCGCTATTTAAAGTTTTCTCACACTTCCCACACACACACAAAACTCCTTTGACAACAATTACAGATTGGAAGGTACTTTACTGTCGGTGTGTAGTGTTTTTGTTTTGGGTTTGTGAAAGTTCATAGAATATTTAGTAGACAACACTGTCAAACCTCCGTTTCTCAATAAGCTGCTAAGTTACAAAAAATACTTTCTGAAATACATTGAAACTGTGATGAAGTTGGATCGACTGTCTTTTGGGTTTGTAGCGTGTAACTTCCGGCCCGCTGTATTGCTAATATTTTTCTTTTCTTCTAATTGTCGCTCGCCCTGTCGTCTCTCACAGAGTTACCGGAGCAGCAGTACAGGTTGCTTGTGAGATGCGGAGCGGAAGACGCCACAGTCGGGCCGTGACCTCTGACCTTTCCTTCAGCAGACTGGAACTGTTAGAGAGCCTTTGGGAGGACGGAAAGCCTCAGTACAGTGAGGTAGGTAATCTCTTTGTCTGTCTGTGAGTCTCTGAAGTTCACCCTGTGGCTGTGTTCACACTTTACACCTTCGTCAGTGGTGATAATTGTCATGTTGGAGATACCTTACAAAATCCCTTGGAATTGTGACGTGATGCAATTTTTCAGACTGAAGTTACTTTTAACTAAACTTGTAAATGTTTTCTAAAAGTAGTTTGATGATTTGAAGAAACATTGTGTCTCTTTGTGTGTCTTCTTCCAGTTACTTCAGTTCCAGAAAGCCGGTCTATTCACAGTTGGAGCTGCGGCCAGACCATGTGCCCAACTACACTACAGCCTCACAGAAAAACACCTACGAAAAGTATGCATTTTCACACACACACTGGCTTTATATTGCCTGTTAAAGTTCAAAACATTTCTGATTTACGATAATGGTATTTGTTTTATATTCATTGTGCTACACTAACAATGTTTCAACCCTTGAGAAACATGTTTTCTCATGATCATGATTCTCTTGTAGTTAGAAAGTTACATGATATTTTTTTCATGCGATGTTGCTTGTGTAGTTTTAACTTTCCAAAAACCTATATTTTACAATATTTGTCAGCATTTTATGTCTTACCTCTTATGCATCGAGAGTGACTTTCTTTTCTAAAACTTTTTTTTTTACATTTTCGATAATTTTACTGTGTTGGTGTGTATGGCATGGATAAGAGTTTTTTTTTCTTTTCAAGAGGAAGTTCAAACTTCTAATGTCTAATCAGATGCATTTAACTAGTTTATCAGGTTAATACTTATGTAGTTAGACAAACATTTCATAAAAATAACTATCATTCTGGACTATGACGTTAACGGAGACGTCAGTCTAAACTTTGACGTGTGTGTGTGTGTCTGTGTTGGCAGGGTAAGCAGCGGGTGGTGCGGCGGGACAGTGTAGTGCGGGTGGAGCTGGCAGAGCTGAGCGCTGAGCTGGACCTGGACATCCTCAGTCGCCTTAGCAACTTAAACAAAGCCTTCAGCCACTGTCCCACACATACTGCTGGACCCGGACTCATGCAGGTGAAACTCAACATTAGAATCATCATTAAGACATTTTTACACAAAGAAGAATCCCTAAACATAGCAGATCTGCTAGCAAGTGTAACAGTCTGTAAGCTCATTAAAACACTGCATCTAGAACAGATGCATCAAAATTATATGCATCACAATGGGACATGAAAAAAACGCAAATTGTTTTGGGGAAAAAGCTGTAAAAAGTAATCTCATCTGATCAATCGTATTTGTGCTGACACATACATGCATGAACAAAATTAATGAGAAATAAGAATGTTTTCTATAGTGTTCAGATTGCCCTTAAGCAGCTAATAGATCTTCAACAGTGACAAATCAAACTAACAACTTTCTGCAACTCTGTGATCTGACTTTCTCTCCTCAGACCCAGAGCATCGAGCTGTGCTCCTCCTTCACCCTCCTCTCCCCTCACGCCATCCTTAGGCTTCGTTTCCCCATACCTGACCTGCGGCCCCTTCCTAAGCGTCGACCTCCGACACAGAGGGTAGTGCGGCAGGAGACCCTGGTGCTTGAGCTGAGTCAACTGGAGCTGAAGCACCAGGAGGCCCCAGACCTCCAGAGCGAGCAGACTGCTCCGGGACAGCCGTGGGCTCCCTGTCTCACCCAGCTGCTGGAGGCCTCCTTCACCGACCTGCATGGTGAGAACACACACAACCCCAAACTGTAGCTGTTTGTTTCTTTCAGTACCACGTCTGAAAGGGCTGTCTGACGGCAAGTTAAGACAATGGATAGAAACTGTAAATTGGACCAGCACCGCATACAACCCCACTGCAGAACATTCAAACTATTGAATTAGCATCAGATTGTTATTAAAAAAACACATTTGTTGCTTGTTTAAGCGGCAATAGCGGAATGGATCTGTTCAAATGGTAGAATGACTGTCGCTTTGTTTGAACTTGCTGTTGCACTTGAAGAATGTCGTCCTGTAGAACACAATTTATTGTTAAAAGCTGGAAAAGCAACTCTTATTTGCAGTTTATAATGTTTTGTATGTATGTCTTTATGAAGTAGACCTGTTGTATCTCACCAGGGTCATACGAGGGCTGGGATGGCGACTCTTTCCCCTGTATCAGAGTAAAGAAGAACCGTGACTATCTGCCGAGGTTAGCAGTGGTGTATATGAGAATAATAATTTACAATCTGCTTGAAATTAGCACTTTACAGAACTGAAGAAAGTTGGAATCTAAATGAAGTCGTTCTTGTTTATGAAATGAGACAAAATATATTGTTATGATGTATTCTACCATAAGCCAGTACTTTTGTTTCTGTTCCTGTGAGCAGGATATCCGTGTGTGTGCGTGGAAGTGAGACCCAGGGCCCGGCTGCAGGTCTGGATGGGATGAACCTCATCAGGGACCTGGGGGCCGCCTTTTTTGAGAGTCACTGTGAACTCAACGACAAAACCAGCTCCCCGTTCTCCTCCAACCGCACCATGTTTGAGACTGAGGAGGTGCACAAAAAAACCTACAATTCATCATCCATCTTATCAATATTCTGGACCGAACTCATCCCTCCTCGTCTGTCCTCCTTTCTCGTTCTAGATGGTGATTCCAGCCGACCCAGAGGAGATGCGTCAGTTTCAGGCGCAGTGTGTCGCTCAGTGTCAGTGTGCGGTGGACATCAACCTGCCACTGGCCTACATCCTCCTTCCCAGCAAACAGGCCTTCCAGAGCTTCTACAACAGGTACGTCTACAGAAACGCAGACGGGAAGGCTCTTTTCCAACATAACATTCTGCAGGTATCACTCAAAAAGTTGGAAGATGTTTGAAATTCTCTTTAGTCAAATATTTGTTATTGTACACCAAGTTCACTCTCAATTGTGGTCAATAGATATGTCTTGCAGCTTTGTTCTGTAATGGCAAAATATCGTATTGCAATGTTAAACTGATTTAAATGTTCCTCAGAGATGTTGGAAGCAGATGGTGATGGGTAAGTGGATCAAAGGACTGTTTTCCTTGTGTATGTATATGAGGGGAGTTCGTGAACTGATGGGGTGTTGATTTCCCAGGGCAAAGGAGATTGTGACTTCTTTGATATCAAGGACCAAGAGACAAATGGTCTAAGATGGGCGGGTACTCAGTGTTCTCTTTGTTTCACGTGGTTTGAAGGTGTGAACCTCCTCATGTATAAAAAGAGGGCTGTGACTGTTGGTTCATTGAATTCTGTGTCGCAGACTGCTTCGGGTGACTGTGGCATACCTTTCCTTCTTGCAAGAATAAACGGACAAAAGACAGTTTTGATTCAGAGATTCCATTACTCCTGAGCAGATTAACTGAGAAAATTAACTGAGTTTCTATTTGTAAGGGTCTATATATTGGTCTTAAATGCTGTCTCTGAAGTAACATTAATGTTCCTCACCCACCCCTTTGTCCCAAAGGATCAATAATGATCTGTTGATGTGGGAGCCTCCTCCCCCCTCGGCCTACAGCCCCGACCACAGCCGGCATCACCACGACGAGTTCCTGCTCTGCAAATCCGCCTTTAAACGAGGTGGGTTTGGCTGTCGAAGTGGAAAAACATGTAGATCTAGCATTTATAATAGCAAGTAGCCCGCTAACACAGCTTGTGTTAATCAAGCCGGTTTTGTGTGTGTTCTATCAAGGTAATTCTTTCACCATTAATGAATGAAATCAAGCACATCACGTAGGTTTTCTCTCTGCCATAGACTCTGATTCAGAAGAGGACGAGCCTCACTTCTACTTGGCCAGCGAATCATCTGGCAAGACACAACAATCGACGACCCGCCCCAACCACAACCTCAGCCTCCTCTCCCTCACTGTGATTATCGGCAAAGGCCGCCTCCAAGCCAGAACAGACAAGAAGGTGAGCCATGTGGCTGTCACATCCCCACATACCAGAGACTTGACTTGGTTCAAAAGACTCAAAAACAGCTCTGGCTTGAGCTAATTATTGAACATGTATCTATTTTCATCCAGTAATGTTTGTGTTTCTCAACCGCTCCTGTTTCATCCCATTGATTCAGGAGGACCAGAGTCATGGGGAAATTGTGCTCGACCTGGAAGGGGGGAAGATATTCAGTGTGGCACAGCACCAGAACAATCCCAATCTCAATTTCCTGTGTATAGAGAGCAGGCGAGTGGAGCTCTACCATCGAGGTACGCATTCTCTTTTTAATCGCAACAGAATTCATATTTTCCTTTTTTAAATAATTTAAAGTATATTTAACGCTAACTCGAAAATGTTAATGTTTGTGCTGGGTCATCATCTCTTCTGACTTCTCCACCACAGCAGTAGTAAAAGACACACCCATCCCACAGCGGTTAGAGATGCCCAACTTTACTCCCCCAAAGCACTTGGACCCTACCATCTACCCGACAGAGGTGGGTGTGAGCAGTGTGAGCGGCAAGGAGGGGGAGCTACAAATGTTGTCAACGGCCATCAAAATCACACTGGACCCACAGAGGAGTGTTAAGGTATGTCCTACTCAAACGCCTGATTTTGCTGCTGGTACAAGTTTGACATTAAACAAATGTTTGTTTCTGTCTCTCACTATAGGAGTTCCTCGTTGCCCTCAGACTTCAAGGTGCCACCATGCGACATTACGTGACGCAGACTAATCACAGCTGGCATGAGCAGGTGAGAAGCAGTACAAGGAAGCAAAAAGAAACAAGTCTTCTTAAAAAATTTGAGTCTCAACAGTGTCTTCTCTCTTCCCCCGTGTTGTTTCAAAGTTCATAAAAGTGCATTTCTAGCCATATGTATTATTCAAACTGTAGGGATTTCAATGTGTAGTACAAGAGAGTGAGATGCTGATCTAGAGAATTTCACTCTTCGTCATCCTGTTGCTGTTTCATATTCAAGCCGCATTATGTAGGCACTGTCTTTGGGTGAGTTGAGGATGATTACAGTTAAGGACAAAATCCCTGAAAGGTAATTGGCTTTTACAGACTGATGATGCAGAACAGACACAAATCTTTCCATCCAGAAAACAAAGTGCATTAAAGAAAAATTCAGAGAGCTTGGACAAACATGATCAAGAACAATATCTTGAAGGGGCTAGTAGTCGCGATATTTCGTCTTCCTTTTCTAGTTCCAAGAGATAAAAACACTGTGAATTACTACATTGTAGCTGGTTAAGTTTGATTTAATGCAACAAATTGAGCCAATGCTATTATTATGGCAATCACAAATTGTTCTGTTTTCTTTTCCAGTTAAACCATTTGGATTGTGCAGGAGAAAAAAAAAACTTGTTCCACTATAAAATCAATTCAGGTGGAAGAATATAAAATGGTTGTCTTTTGCTGTTTTACCTGCTAGCTGAGTCTGTTTGTTTGTTTGTTGCAGCTGGTGGACTTCCTGGATGTGATTGATGACCCCATTCTGGGATACACAGCACCTGCCGTCATCACTATCCTCCACACACACCTCGCTACCTGTGCGGTGGACTACAGGTATATACTATAGCCACAAAACAAGTGTGGTAAAATTACATTAATATTGACATTGCACATTTCTTCTTTTTTCAACCCTCATCTTCTGTTTTTCTGTTTGCCAGACCTCTTTATCTGCCATTGCGCGTGTTGTTCACAGCGGAGTCCTTCTCTCTGTCTAGTAATATCATTGTAGACACCGCCACCTTCCACCTCAGGTACAGTTGCCCACTAACTGAACACAAAGATTCTCCATTAAATACAACAATAATCAAAATCTTATTATTAGACGTTGAAACAATTATCAGCACTGCAAATATTTCTGAAATGCAATTATCACATTATGTGAGCTGGTGTAATATCTTTGGCTAAATTGTGTTTTTGTTATGTTGTGGTCAGATTCATCTTGGATGACTCTGCTCTCTACCTCTCTGACAAATGTGAGACTGACACTGTAGACTTGAGGAGAGGTAAGACACGTGATGTTTACATGTTACAGTTACAGAATACTTATAATACTGAAAATACTCTTTCTCTGCAGAGACTAAGGCTGTTGTTATTGAGTGTTGCATTTGGTTGTTTGCAGTGCAAATCTCGGGAGGCGAGCGAGTTTCTACATGTTTGTTTATATTGTGTCTGTTAGTTATTCAGCAACCACTTGGAGAGGTTTAGGTCTGTTCATGTAACATGTTGAGAGAAATTCCCAATGAGTGAAAACAAAATTGTCAGGATGTTTGTTCCCTTACACATAGAACATTATTTCCAAAACAGGTGTTTGTAAGATGACCTCTTTTTCTATCTGTGATCTTGTTTTTTAAGTATAATACAGTAGTTAACATTAGCAACTTAAAAAATAATCAATGTCAAAATGAGGGGCGCTCTAATAGGTCCCGCCATGTGTCTTTGTGTCACACAGACTATTTGTGTGTTCTGGACATTGACCTGCTTGAGCTCGCCATCACCACATGGAAAGGCAGCGATGCGGGCAAGCTGGTGAGTGCTCGCCGTCTGTTCTCATGACGCAGACAGACCAACCCTGCCTGTGAACATGTGAAAGTAAACATTATAATTTAGTTAGATTTCCTTCTGAAACCACTAACAATCACAGGCCCTGTGTTTATACATATTTCTTTTGCCATAAGGAAGTTTCACTGTAATCATAGCTTCAGACAAAACGACTCAGATTACTTTTTAGTTGGGACGTGGAGACAAAAACAAACAGTGACAGTAAACATGAAGCAGCTGCCCTGTCAACCAATCACTAACAAGGTGTACACATGTGAGGAAGTTCAGTTTATAATCTGTTATGTAACAATGTTTTGTATTTGCATTTCCACGGTCTTGTCTTTTCTGTGCGTTGTTAATTATTTAGTTTGAGCTCCACCTTCATTGATTCTCCTGTTCTTAATGTGCCTCCATTGTTTCCACTCTTTGTTCTCCAGTCTCAGCCTCTCTTTGAGCTCCGTTGCTCCAACAATGTGGTTCACCTTCATACCTGTGCAGATTCCTGCGCTGCCCTGGTTAACCTGCTGCAGTACGTGGTCTCCCAGGGCGACCTGCACCCTCCTCCGCGACACGCCTCACCCACTGAAATTGCTGGCCAGAAATTGCCAGTAAGACCAAAGTATTCACTGGAGAATTTCAATTGTGAATGAATAAGAACTGAATAATGGCCTCAGACTCGTTCAGCACCTCCAGTTAATTTGATTTATACTGAGATTAATTTTCTCACTCAGGGTTTTACACTCAATCTTTGGTTTGCTTTTTTTATCCATAGCAAAAAGTAGTTTAACCTGAAGATAAATATAGAAACCCAAGCGCAACAGAGGAGAGATCTACATACAGACATACAATAGGCTTTGTTTACAGAAGTAGAAGTAGTAAAAGTATTCTGTAGTATGAGATAATGTTGTAGTGTATCAAGATATGATACGTGAAATCCTATGTGTAATAAGAGTTGGAAAGTGATATAAAAATGCCATGTAATTGTTTTATGTTCGACTATAATATTCTTCTGTCTGGTTAGCTGTCAGAAACTCCTGCGTCGGTGCTGCCCTGCCACCCAGCTGAAACCGCTGAGATCAACCAGTACGACCTGGCTGATGCCTTAATAGACACAGAGAAGAGCCAGCAGGACGAGAGTTCAGATCCAGGTACTGAAGAGTCTCTTATTACACAACTCAACATCAACTCAGTGTTAAGCCTAGTTTATACTTCCGCGTCAAGTCGACGCCGTACCTACTACGTCGTCGTGACGCTGACGACGTGACGCCGTCGTTGAGCATTCGAAGTTCTGCGTCGAGGGACCATGTTGCTCTGCAATTCACCGCCATGCCGCCAGGTGTGTGTGGCTGTGTGGTTTCAGGGGTCAACACGACGCGTAGTTAGGATTTTTGGGAGGTGCACGTCAGGCTACGGCGTAGGGGTGTGCGTCGACGGCGTAGCTATGACGTAGGTACGCCGTCGACCTGACGCAGAAGCATAAACTAGGCTTAATGCTGCAATGACCCAAATCTCCTTGTATTCAGGAGGAGGATTGTGTCCCTTTTTAAATTGGTTTCCACAAGTGATATAAAACGGTGGCGTGTATT